>NW_020664464.1:25462877-25595553 GCF_002925995.2 Terrapene triunguis | reverse complement strand
CTTTCTATGCCAATATCTAAGTCGTTAATGAAGATATTGAACAGAGCAGGGTGGAGCTGGTGTGTGTGTGTGTGTGTGTGTGTGTGTGGGGAAATGGGCTCAGTGCAGTGAGGGCGTGGGAGGGGCTCAGAGCAATGGGAATGCTAGAAGGAATGTTGGAGTGGTTGGAGCAGTGTTGTGGGGGTGTAAATGACCATTCAGACATTGGTTCTGAAAACCCAGATCATCGACATGAGCTTTGAGGAAGAACTGACTTTCCAAAAGCAGTTTTTCCTAAGATCCTTTGATGAATAAGGGATTGTCATCAGAGAAACCTTTGCTTTCTGGGAGCTCAGATGCCCTGAAATAGCAGAATGATAAGGGGAGCCAGGGAGGGGGAAAGTTGGACACCTTTTCCTCCAGCGATATACTAGGTGGGGAAGAGAAGTGGAGCCAGCTCTCCACATTCTGGATGGTCATGAGGCAGCACTGGGCAACATTAACTCTGTGTTAATAAAGTTTTTGGCAAGTTAATTACAAAAAAGGTAAAAAGTCACGTCAGGAAGAGCTGGAAATAGAATCGTGGTATCTCATATGTAGACCCAAGTCTTATCAGCTCAGCCACACTGCTGTTTGGTTCAGGGTATAAACCGTGCATACAGTCCATATCAGAGAGTCTGAGCCATCTAGAATTGTTTTTGTTTCATTCTTATATACCTAAAACATAAGTTAGGTTCCTAACTTGCTCTCTTCTATGCTCTGCCATCTCCAGAGTGGCTTGGTTTCTAGCACATAGAGTCTGTCTTCAGGTCTCAATTGATTCACACTGCTTTTGATGGGCAAAAGCTGTCTAGAAGAGCCTTGGATATTGGTGTTCAAAAGGCAATTGACTGTGATAAGTTGCTCATGCCAGAAGAGAGACACTTCAGGAAAAAAGCAGGAATCAATCTTTCATGCCACTAAGGCCAAAAATATTGTCTCTCTTCAGCTCTCAAAAGTCATTAAATGATCAGGGCTGGCCCCTCCACCAGCAGACAGAAGCAGGACATGGTGATTCAGACGGTAGTCTAAAAGGGGACAGGCTGAAAGAGTATGTATGTCCTGCATGGGATTCTCAACTTTGAAAACACAAAATGAGATCACCTAATAAACTTAACACCCCTACCAATATTCTCTTCCTTTTTATGAGAATAGTTCAAACAAGTCAAGATACAGTATTTGGGAATAAAAACAGAAACTATGCTGTATGAGAGCTATCATCTGCACCCCAATTTAGGAGAAGGTTTCAGGGATTTGTGTTTGGTTCTTCCTAGTTCCAATGAAGAATAGGGTATTTGGCCATTTCGGGATATGATGTCCCTTTATATGTCAAATGAACCAGGTTCTTCCATGTGGGAAATCTCCCTATGTTATAAACAGAGATTTATTGTGTGATGGAATATTTTCTGTGTTCAGTTGACATCATGAATTTGTATCTTCCTGTGCCCTGCCCTCTCACTGGTACACTTCAGAATCCTCTGCTTCTCAATGGATTGTCTTTGCTGCCAATCTGTTGCCTTGCCATTTGATCTTTCATCAGACTCATGTATGTTCTCCATGCTCATTGTCAGCCATGGTGGTTTCTATGAGAGAAGAGGGACTCCATGTCTTCCATTATTTGGACAACATTATTGTTTAAGCACCCATTAGTGTGTCAGGTGTTTCACAAAAAATACATGGGAGACTAGTTAATCACCATGGATCAAAGTAGCACATTTCATGCCTCCCCTTGTTTTTTAGACTTGTGGATTTGTGATGAATAGGGATAAGATCTCTTGTGACCTATGTTCCAGGTTCTGCATAGCCCTATACATGGCTTCTTTTCTCAAAAGGAAGTATCCAGGATCAAGTCTCTGGCCAAATATCTATTCCTTCCCACAGAAACATTACTATTTGTCAGATCCTCCAACAAACTATTCTAATGGCTGTATACAATGAGCTGTCATCCACCTTCTTCTTATTCTTCTTCCCCTTTTGTCTAGGATTACCAAAAAGATGCAATTAATTCCTGGACTGCTCATCCCCAGAGATTCATGATTCATTAAGTGGTGGGCTCTCAACATGAGTATCAGTACTGAACCAGTACTAACCCAAATCATAATAGACACCCATCGGGTTTGTGGAGCTTATGTGAGCAACCACACACCAGAGCTAATGGTCCTCACAAGAGCGGCACAGTAGTAACTGATTGGAACTCAGAGTCACAGGAAGTGCCCTTAGGATGTTCACAATGCTTCTGAATCCAACTCTCTGTTAATATTAAGTGACAACTGTAAATTCCTCACTTACATAAAGAAGCGAAGAGGAACAGAGTCCCTCTTAGGTCAAAAGCACTGCAAGTTCTTCACTGCATGGCAACGATAATCTGACAGTCCCAACTTCTTGGTCAGATTCATTGTGTAACTCCATTGGGTGAATTTGGCTCCTTATACCTAAGGTGACAAGAAAACTCGTGAATATCTCTGGGTGAATGTAAAAAGAATCAACAAGTTTTGCACTTTGTCTTTTCAAATGGGAATGCCAGGTGCTTGGCCTCTTTCCATCTTTCATCAACAATAAGCTTTCTCTGCTTTAGACACCTGGAAAACAAGACATGTAAGGTGGATGCATTCTCCTTTGAGTGTCAGAACTCTGTTTGAGGCCTGATTCTACACTAGCAGGTTATGTCGAATTTAGCAGCGTTAAATCGAATTAACCCTGCACCTGTCCACACAACGAAGCTATTTAGTTCGACATAGAGGTCTCTTAAATTGGATTTCTGTACTCCTCCTCAACGAGGGGAGTAGCGCTAAATTCGACATGGCCATGTCGGATTAGGGTAGGTGTGGATGGAAATCGACGCTAATAGCTCCGGGAGCTATCCCACAGTGCACCACTCTGTTGACACTCTGGACAGCAGTCCAAGCTCGGATGCTCTGACCAGCCACACAGGAAAAGCCCCGGGAAAATTTGAATTCCTTTTTCTGTCTGGGCAGTTTGAGTCTCATTTCCTGTTTGGACATCGTGGCGAGCTCATCAGCACTGGCAACGATGCAGAGCTCTCCAGCAGAGGTGACCATGCAATCTCAGAATAGAAAGAGGGCCCCAGCATGGACTGATCGGGAAGTCTTGGATCTGATCGCTGTGTGGGGCGATGAGTCCGTGCTTTCGGAGCTGCGATCGAAAAGACGGAATGCAAAGATCTACAAGAAGATCTCAAAAGCCATGACAGAGAGAGGATACAGCCGGGATGCAACGCAGTGCCGCGTGAAAATCAAGCAGCTGAGACAAGGGTACCAGAAGACCAAAGAGGCAAACGGATGCTCCGGATCCCAGCCCCAGACATGCCGTTTCTACGAGGCACTGCATTCCATTCTAGGTGCGGCCGCCACCACTACTCCACCACTGACCGTGGACTCTGAGGATGGGATATTGTTGATGGCCGCTTCCTCGGAGATGTTAGCGGACGGGGAAGATGAGGAAGGAGATGAGGAGGACGAGGCAGTCGACAGCACTTACAACGCTGATTTCCCCGACAGCCAGGATCTCTTCATCACCTTCACAGAGATCCCCTACCAACCGTCCCCAGGCGTTAACCCGGACCCTGAATCAGGGGAAGGATCAGTCGGTAAGTGTTTTAAACATGTAAACATTTATTTTGAACAGAACAGGAATATTAACAATGGGTTTTTCATGATTAGTTTGCCCTAGGCACTTAACGTTTAAGTCCTTGGCAGTGCAACTACTGCAAAAGAATCTAACAATGTCTGGTTTATCATGATTAGTTTGCCCTAGGCGCTCTACTTTTTAGTCCTTGCCAGTGCAGCTACTGGAAAATAAGGTCTATATGTCCGGGGATAGAGCTGAAATCCTCATGGGACATCTCCACGAAGCTCTCCTGGAGGTAATTGGAAAGCCTTTGCATGAGGTTCCTGGGGAGAGCGGCCTTATTGTGTCCTCCGTGGTAGGAAACTTTTCCGCGCCAGGCTATCATCAAGTACTCTGGGATCATTGCCTTGCAGAGCATGGTGGCATACGGCCCTGGTTTTTGCTGGCTTTCACGCAGCATGCGTTCTTTCTCTGTCTCAGAAATCTTCAGCAGAGTGATGTCGCTCATGGTGACCTGCTTAGAATTAGGGGAATGTTACTATTGGGACTGCTTGCCTGTTCCTTTACAGAACTGTAACTGGCGGTTTACAGCCACGCGGTGGAGGCGGGAGAGGGGCAGCATACAGGGATCTTTCCCTGGGACAGCCGCGAGGGGGTGGGACAGGGGCAGAGTTCATGCTTGCCGGATTGCCGGCAGCAGGAACTGGCCAACGCTAGGAGCATTGCTTTGAACGTGAAAGGAGGGCACTGCTATAATTTAAGTTTTAAGCAGCCAAAAGTCTACGGCTTACCATGTCAGCCTGCTACCCGAATTCTGCTGTCCTGCCCCGCTTGTCTGATCTCCACTGCAAGACCCCAGGCACTGAATGCGAAGGCCGAAAATTCAACCTTGTCCTGAGTGCGCATGTGATAGGTGCTGTGCATGGTCTTGTTCACAGAGAAAGACTATGTTCATTGTTCACAAAAAATTATCTTTTTGAGGAATTCACTCCCTTTTTCCCATCCCACAGCTGCGACTGTCTCCCGACCTACCCTGGCATCCCCCTCCCAGAGGCTGGCGCAGATTAGGCGGAGAAAGAAAAGGACACGGGATGACATGTTCTCAGAACTTATGGGCTGCTCCCGCGCCGAGGCGGCCCAGCAGACCCAGTGGAGGGAGAACATGTCGCAATACCATCGATCACACATTGAACGGGAGGAGAGGTGGAGGCAGGAAGACCAGCAGGCGACTCAAATGCTGCTTGGACTAATGAGGGAGCAAACGGACACGCTCTGGCGCCTTGTGGATGTTCTGCAGGACCGGAGGCAGGAGGACAGAGCCGCGCTGCAGTCTCTCTCTAACCGCCCTCCCCGGCCACAAAGTCCCATACCCCCCTCACCCAAAGTCCCAAGAAGGAGGGGCGGCAGGGGCCGTGAAAACTGTCACTCCACCCCTGCAGACTGCTCAAGTACCAGAAGGCTCTCATTCCCAAAAATTTGATAAGTCCTTTCCTTCCCGCCTCAGCCAAGCCCCCGTCCCAGTTTCATCCCCTAACTGTGTAGTTGCTAATAAAAAATACGTTTCTGTTACTTACTGTTTGCATCATGTTCTTTTAGAGGAGAGTCTGTTTGAAGGGTGGAAGGGGGTTGGTAATTGGAGAGGACAGTCACCTTTACCAGGGAACAGACACGGGGGCAGGTTCAGCAGCAGGTCACACACACATTGCAGTCACTAGGCACCCTGGTCAGTCTGGGAGGTGGTTTTCATATTCTGTGTGTGTGTGGGGGGCTATGTGACTTTGTGGCGGGGGAGGGCGGTTAGAGATCTTATGCAGCGGTCCTTATCCTGGATCACAGAGCCACGCAGCAGGGGATCTGTAACCGTCCTCCCCCGCCACAAAGTCACATAGCCCCCGCACACAGAGTCCCGAAAAGGAGGGGTGGCAGGCTCCGTTGAAACAACCAGTCCACCACTGCGGACCGCTCTAGGAGCAGGAGCCTGTAATTTCTCGAGTTTAGAAGCGTTCTTTCCATCACTACGCCCGCTCCCCACCACAGTCTGCGTCCCAGTTTCAACACTTTACCGCGAAACCCGTAATAAAGAAAACGGGGTTCATTAACAAAGTTCCATTTATTTTATTTATAAATGTGTGTTGGAAGGGGGGGGACGGTGTGAACGGGGTATATAGCTGGAGAGGATAGTCACCATTAACCGGGTAAAGAAACGGGGGCAGGTTCAGCTTCTCTTTAAACAAACTTAATTGTCACAGGTTACCCTGCTCACTGAGGAACCTAGCTTTCAAAGCCTCCCGGATGCACAGCGCGTCCCGCTGGGTCTTCTAATCGCACGGCTGTCTGGCTGGGCGTAATCAGCAGCCGGGCGTAATCAGCAGCCAGGCTATTTGCCTCAACCTCCCACCCCGCCATAAAGGTCTCCCCCTTGCTCTCACAGAGATTGTGGAGCACACAGCAAGCTGCAATAACAATGGGGATATTGGTTTCGCTGAGATCAGAGCGAGTCAGTAAGCTTCTCCATCTCCCCTTGAGACGTCCAAAAGCACACTCCACCACCATTCTGCACTTGCTCAGACGGTAGTTGAAGAGTTCTTTTTCAGTGTCCAGGGCGCCTGTATAGGGCTTCATGAGCCAGGGCATTAGCGGGTAGGCTGGGTCCCCGAGGATCACTATAGGCATCTCCACATCCCCAACAGTTATTTTGTGGTCTGGGAAGTAAATACCTTCCTGCAGCCGTCTAAACAGACCAGAGTTCCTGAAAACACGAGCGTCATGAACCTTGCCCGGCCATCCGACGTTGATGTTTGTAAAACGTCCCCTATGGTCCACCAGTGCTTGCAGCACCATTGAAAAGTAGCCCTTTCGGTTAATGTACTGGCTGGCCTGGTGGTCCGGTCCCAGGATAGGGATGCGAGTTCCATCTATAGCCCCACCGCAGTTTGGGAATCCCATCACGGCGAAGCCATCTATGATGACCTCCACGTTTCCAAGGGTCACTACCTTTGACAGCAGTAGCTCAACGATTGCGTTGGCTACTTGCATCACAGCAACCCCCACGGTAGATTTGCCCACGCCAAAGTGGTTCGCGACTGACCGGTAGCTGTCTGGCGTTGCAAGCTTCCAGAGGGCTATGGCCACTCGCTTCTGGACACTCAGGGCTGCTCGCATCCGGGTGTCCTTGCGCTTCAGGGCAGGGGACAGCAACTCACAAAGTTCCAGGAAAGTTCCCTTCCGCATCCGAAAGTTTCGCAGCCACTGTGATTCATCCCAGACCTGCAGCACTATGCGGTCCCACCAGTCCGTGCTTGTTTCCCGGGCCCAGAATCGCCGTTCCACAGCATCAACATGACCCATTGCTACCATGATGTTCACGGCGCGGGGTCCCGTGCTTTGTGAGAGGTCTGTGCCACTCTCAGACTTCATGTCCTCACCGCGCTGCCGTAGCCTCCTCGCCCGATTTCTCAGCATCTGCCTCTGGAAAAGGTGGACGATAAGGTGCAAGGTGTTGACAACGGCCATAACTGCAGCGATGGTCGCAGCGGGCTCCATGCTCGCAGTGCTGTGGCGTCCGCGCTGTCACTCACCAGAAAAGTGTGCGAACTGATTGCCCACCGGCGGGAGTGACGGTTGGATGACGACAGTTACGCAAAACCACCCTCGACACATTTTTTTCCCCAGCAGGCATTGGGGGCTCGACCCAGAATTCCAATGGGCAGCGGGGTCTGCGGGAACTGTGGGATAGCTGCCCACAGTGCACCGCTTCCAATGTTGACGCTTGCGCCGTTAGTGTGGACTCACAAAGTCGAATTACTGTCCTTAGTGTGGATACACACGTTCAACTTTGTAATATCGATTCCACGTATTCGATTTAAGTAAAATCGAAATACTCTCGTAGTGTAGACATACCCTTATTTACACTGGTCTGGCAGTTGTAAATGGCCCTTCCTGTAATTGAGCATCAGGCTCTTTATGCCTTGTCTCTGTCCTTTCCAAGGTAGCCATAAAGATCAGAATGACAAATCTTCATAGTGCTCATAGCTCCATATTAGCCTAGCAGGACATGGTTTACCATATAGTAGAGATATATTCTGTTTACATGGATACTGCCCACATGCAAGGTGTCACAGTTCAGGGCAACTGGCACTGCACCTGTGTTTCCCTTCAGTGGTCCAGCAAAGGCACCCACTCTCAGGCTTCCAGCACCCCAGCCTCATTGCCTTTCGTGGGTGGAGACTTGTGTGTCTGACTGGTGCATTTCCAGGCTGCACAGTTCCCAGCTTTCATTGTGTTATTCGCAGCACAGACAGGTTGCCCAAGGACACCAGCTGGTACCACACAGCACTTCCTATGCAAACCTACTTTATTCTTAAGGTACTGAGAAAACATTAAAAACAATAAAAGAACCTACACACGTGCTAATTAGACATCACCCCAACTCCAACATGGGCTCTGTCAGTAGCAGTCCTTTGGGTTTCCTTTGTGGTCACAAGTTCATCACAGCCTCAGCTTAGAACTAGCACACTCATAACATGTTTAGTTCACCCTTTACACAGTTCAGGGGTAACTCCAGGAGCAGGTAATTAGTAGACAATGGGATTTCTTCCCCAGGGCATAGTTTCTAAAGGGTGGATTTGAAATGGGTCATTTGCATTCCCCTTATCCCCCAGGTACTTTCTAGGAAATCCACTTTACACACATTGTCCCCAAAAGTCCTTTGAAGTTCCTAACATTTACATTAGTGAAGACCTTACATTAGTGCAGTCCTCCAATAACACAAAAACAATTTAATTTTCAATATGATTGACCCCTAAAGCATCAAACCCAATTCAATAAGGTTTAACTTAATTCAGTAAATTTCATTTGTGATATTACAGGATATTGTCAGTCAGTCACACAAGGTCCTTCTGTTACAGGGGCCAATCTTGTGTTCTGACCCAGGGATATTTTCATTGGTGAAACAGACACGGTGGAAGGCTAAAATGTTTGGGTTTTGGCTACTCATCTCTACCGGCAGACAGTCTTGTGCAGTCAAGATCTGTTTCTAGTATTCTTCATGTATTTAAAAACTCTTTGCTAGTTTAAACACCAACTCCTAGAAAAGGAGAATATCTAAAATTTAATCTGGGTGACTTCACAAGGGTCTGGACCTGATCTCTCTCCAGGTTCATATCACAATGTTAAGGGCTACCAAGGTCTTACAATGGCAAGGGAATCTAGTCTGTGATAACCACAGTGCAAGATTTTCCTCAGGCAATCACCAGACTTTGACTTGCTATCTGACAACCTATAACGAGCTGGAACTTGAACTTAGTTGGTCTATAACCCCATGAAATCCCCCTCTTTGAATCTCATGAGATAACGTCACTTTGTATCAGTGAGAGTAACCTTTTCTCAAGTCTGTTACCGCTGCTAAGAAGACTGAGGAGCATTTTGGCCTCTCTGTCTCAAAGCCATTTTTCAGCTTTATCAAGAAAAAGTTGTACTTTTTGTGGATTTAGATTTACTAAAAAACTCATCTCTCCATTCCACATAAGTCATCTCTGTCCTATGGCTATACCCTAAACTAAGCACAGAAAAATACATTTTCAGTATCTGGAAGTCATTTCCAGTAGTACCTCTTGACTTAGGCAGAAACTATATATGAGAATATGGTAATTTTGTTCTTATCTGGAAATTTCCTTCTCAGAACATGTATATGAACACTTCTCCCTTTTCTCGTTTGTTGCTGTTTTGGATTATTTTGATTTATAGTTTATTGCTATTATTTCTCTCTTGCTTAGCATTGTAAACTTATTTTGGGAGCTGTAATGTTTGGAGGGTTCCTTGTCAGCAGAACTGCCTCCATTTGTATAGTACATTACTTAAGAAGCTCTGGATTTTAGCTGTGTCATGAGAACATGAAAGTGCTAATAAAGAACATAACTGAGGGACCATAACATGAGTAACATAGTGTGTGGTTGGTTAGTTTGTAATTCTGGTAGACTTGCAAATACTTTACTGGGCTAATAGGAAATGATAGAGTAAGGATACTGTTGTGATAAAAACAGGAGGTACTTTCTGGTACTACCCGAATATTCTTGGTGTGATTGCATATGGGGTGTTGAGTTCTTTGGAAAAATTGACAGTGATAGACACAAATCATGCTCTTGCATAACTGCAGTAAAGTCAATGGAGTTATGTCAACAGAGAATTTGACCAAATTAGATGAAATCCTAGTACTGGAGTTGCAACTTACAGCTTTCTAAACCTTTTTTAAAAAGGCATTTTAATTTGCAATATTTCACAGTGGTTTGAGTATTGGCCTGCTAAACCCAGGGTTGTGAGTTCAATCCTTGAGGGGGCCCCTTAGGGATCTGGGGCAAAATCAGTACTTGGTCCTGCTAGTGAAAGCAGGGGGCTGGACTTGATGACCTTTCAAGGTCCCTTCCACTTCTAGGAGATGGGATATCAAAGGTCCCCCAAAACAAATTTTACCATTGCTTCCTCTAGTTCAAATAGAATTATTTCATTATGCAGCTGTCTGCCACAAAGTCTTGAACAATGGTGTCTTAAAAAAAAATCTTCTGTACATTAACTCTTGACATTTTTTGCAATGAAGATAAATATTTCACCCTAAAGGCTTTCTTTAACCCAGGGATGGGCAAACTTTTTGGCCCAAGGGCCACATCTGGGTGAGGAAATTGCATGCAGGGCCATGTATGTAGGGCTGGAGCAGGGGGTTGGGATGCGGAAGGGAGTGCGGGGTGTGGGAGGGGGTGCGGTGTGCAGGAAGGGGCTCAGGGCAAGGGGTTGAGGCACAGGAGGGGTGTGGGATGTACGAGGGGGCTCAGGGCAGGGGGTTGAGGTACAGAACGGGTTCGGGGTGCGGGCTCCAGTCCGGCGCCGCTTACCTGGAGTGTCTCCGGGGTGGCAGCGGCATGCAGCGGGGCCAAGACAGGCTCCCTGCCTGCCTTGGCCCCACGCCATTCCTGGAAGCCACCGGCACCATGTCCCTGTGGCCCCTGGGTGAGGAGGAGCAGAGGGCTCCATGCACTGCCCTCACCTGTGGGTACCTTCCCCGAAGCTCCCATTGGCTGCTGTTCCCCATTCCCGGCCAATGGGAGCTGTGGGGGGGGCGGTGCCAGCAGGTGAGGGCAGCTGGCCTCCCAGGGCTGTAGAGACGTGGTGCCAGCCGCTTCTGTATACAGCATATGTACCTAAATGCATAGGACTGATTATCTCTTGAATGTGTGGTGCAGATGTAGAGCAAATGAAAAATTAATTGAAGCTTTTAAAGTTCATTTGTTTCTCTCCAGTTTGGTAACTGTTACCTAAGAAAACTTTACAGTTCATTTTTTTCCAACCATTTTTGCTGATTTGACAACCTGTTTTAGAAAGTCAGAGCTATCAGATTGTGGATTCCAAGAATATAGAGCAAGAACATGAGTAGTTTTTATTTTTTGCATGAAAAGAAAATGAAGGAAAGTGTGCCAGTTGATCTTAGTAGATCTTTGTGAATCTTCAGCATCCCTTAAATTATTCCCTTTTCACAGTTAAAACCAGAATAAAAGTCTGTATTAATGGATTTGCCTGAAAATTGAAAAAATATTCCTTTTGTGATGAGTAAGATACGAGGGGAATTTCCAGATGTGACACTCATGCAAAATACATTCATGCAAACAGCAGTTGTACAATCTACACAGGTGTAAAGGGTTAAAGAAAGACTGTGATACTTTGAGCCTGAAATTTGACCCACATTTTCATGGTAGAATATCTTCTTGCTGTAAATATTGTAGCTTCTACTAAAGTAGAAAAGTATTGTACAATTTGGTAATGGCAGAGAGGGGAGGGAAACAGGACTCATAACATCAAAAACAATTTGTAATTTTTCTCTGCTTAGATGCTAATTTAAAAAATATTTGAAACAAAAACAAAATATAACATTTTGCCTTCCATATAATTAAAAATATCATTTATTTACTGCTGAGACTACTCCTGCATTGGCAGGCTGATGGAATAGAAGACTCGATTGCTCTTTTTCACCTCTAATTTCTATGATACAATGATAGGATAAATGTAAGAAGAAAAGGAAATTTTTTAGGGGAAAAACTTTCAGATTTCTAAAATAGAAATTTAACATCTTAATCCTCCTGGAATGAAGAGCCAGATTAGAAGTTGTTGTTTAAAGTATTGAATTCTGTGCTTAGTAAATACTTTGAAAAAAGAAAGCAAATAAAAGGTGGATCTGTTTTGCTTTAGATTCGTTTTCTGGGGGAAGGAAGTAGCTTTGGAGCTTCACAGATCTGACCTGAAGAAGAGCTCTGTGAAGCTCGAATGCTTGCACCTTGCACCAACAGAAGTTGGTCCGATAAAAGATATTACTTCACGCATCTTGTCTCTAAAATAGATCTCACGTTGGTCCCAATGTTGAGCATTCATGATAGCTATCATGATTTGGTATTGTAATAAGACAAGTAACTTGGTATATGAACGTTTATTGGCTTTTTCTTCAATTAACGTAAATCTATAGAGCCTTATTTGCATGTTAATATTTTGTAATGTTTATTTTATGTATCAAGTTAAATAAATGGCCTCAAGTAAAAAAAATGCTAATAGTGTTGAAAACAGATGTTTGAACATCCACTCTTGTCTCAAAGTAATTAAACAAAATATGAAGAATGCTAATGGCGGGAGGTAAATTAGTTCTGCCCCTGTAGGTTATGGAGAATTATGGTTCATATGATTTGTTCTTTTTTCTTAAATAAAAATAAGCTGACTTTCACCAAATGAGTCATTTTATACTTGGCTTTCTAAGCAGTTCTAATGATGTTGGTGTGGAGGCAGAGTTTTAAAATGTCACACGATGCTAATATTCAAAATCTGTTTACCAAATTATAAATACAATTATACAATAGCAACATCTTTATGTATAAACTGAGAATGTTTCACCAAACTATTGCTAGTGCAATGACCTGCTCCTTATAGAGAATCAGAGTTCATCGTGCTGTGTTCAAATAGGGTACATCTACACAGGAAAAAAAAAAACATGAAGTGAATTTTAGACCCTGGGTCAACTGACTCAGACTCACTCTGAAGGGCTAAAATAGTGGTGTAGATGTTTGGGCTGGGGCTAGAGTCCAGGGTCAGAGCCCTTTCCCCCTGCTGGATTTCAGAGCTCAGACTCTAACCCAAGCTGCTAGTTTTAGCATAGGCGCGCCAATGTCTAGTTTTCTTGGGGAGTGCTCCCTCCCTGAGCTGCCAATTGACAGCATGGCTGAACAGCTGTGGCTGGTGGGTGCTGAGCACCCACTATTTTTTTTCTCCATGGGTGCTCCCACTTTGGAGCACCCACGGAGTCGGTGCCTGATTTTTAGGCCTGCAAGTCTAAGTCAGTTGACTCGGGCTCTGAGACTTGCTGCAATGACTTTATTATTATTATTATTTTTACCGTCTACCCTAAGGGTTAGAATTAGAACTCCAAAGTCTTGTTTTTTTTGTGACCTGAGCTAGAATTTTAAACCCAAAAGTTTGGGATCTTCATAGAATCATAGAATATCAGGGCTGGAAGGGACCTCAGGAGGTCATCTAGTCCAACCCCCTGCTCAAAGCAGGACCAATTCCCAACTAAATCATCCCAGCCAGGGCTTTGTCAAGCCGGGCCTTAAAAACCTCCAAGGAAGGAGACTCCACCACCTCCCTAGGTAATGCATTCCAATGCTTCACCACCCTCCTAGTGAAATAGTGTTTCCTAATATCCAACCTAGACCTCCCCCACTGCAACTTGAGACCATTGCTCCTTGTTCTGTCATCTGCCACCACTGAGAACAGCCGAGCTCCATCCTCTTTGGAACCCCCCCTCAGGTAGTTGAAAGCAGCTATCAAATCCCCCCTCATTCTTCTCTTCTGGAGACTAAACAATCCCAGTTCCCTCAGCCTCTCCTCATAAGTCATGTGCTCCAGACCCCTAATCATTTTTGTTGCCCTCCGCTGGACTTTTTCCAATTTTTCCACATCCTTCTTGTAGTGTGGGGCCCAAAACTGGACACAATACTCCAGATGAGGCCTCACCAATGTCGAATAAAGGGGAACGATCACATTCCTCGATCTGCTGGCAATGCCCCTACTTATACAGCCCAAAATGCCGTTAGCCTTCTTGGCAACAAGAGCACACTGTTGACTCATATCCAGCTTCTCGTCCACTGTGACCCCTAGGTCCTTTTCTGCAGAACTGCTACCTAGCCATTCGGTCCCTAGTCTGTAGCAGTGCATGGGATTCTTCCGTCCTAAGTGCAGGACTCTGCACTTGTCCTTGTTGAACCTCATCAGGTTTTTTTTGGCCCAATCCTCTAATTTGTCTAGGTCCCTCTGTATCCGATCCCTACCCTCTAGTGTATCTACCACGCCTCCCAGTTTAGTGTCATCTGCAAACTTGCTGAGAGTGCAGTCCACACCATCCTCCAGATCATTAATAAAGATATTAAACAAAACCGGCCTTGAAAAACAATCTTGAATCCATCGTGTTACAATCTCTTCCTTTCCCCACATTTGTTAAAAAGAGGTGATCTCAACTACACAACCAAAGGGAAATATCAGCTGTTTCCCCTTCACACAGTTCTCCTCATATCTTTCAAAAATTGTATTGGTCAGTATGAAACTAATGTGTTGCTCACTTTACGTGAATAACTAATAGAAGGTGTGGCCTGTTCCCTCCTCCATAACACCTACAGCTTTAGGTCCCATTCAAGTTCTACCTCAGTGAGTGTGGGTTGCACCATGTCACTGGTTTCTTTTTTAGATTGTTTCATTGTAGTTTTCCATGACACTGATGACTAAAGGGTAAATGTTTGAAAAATGAAGCAAGGCCAAACTTCTGTATTTATAATTCAATTCTATAATGAAGCATAGGAGTGTCTGTGGGACGTTGAATAGAAATCCACGTTTAGGCAGAGTGCAAACTATGTGGAGACAATTCACAATAGCTTAATACATTTCTTATGTATTTGGGGCACTCCAAGACCCCGCTCTAGTGAAATGGGACAGGACACAAAGAAAATCAGAAAAATACAGGTTCAAGTATTGTCAGCCGTAGCATCCTTTACTCTTTCTGGAACTGGTGAAGATTTAAAATAATCTTTCCATTCTGGTTCCATTTCTTTATGAAGAGGCTCAGTCCCTGTTCACCAGCCTTGCAAGGATTAAGCAGTATCTTTGCAATGCCCTTTTCCCCACAACCCTCCCTTTCTGTTTTCCTGGCAGACTGATTGCTAGTGAGCGCAGCTCTGTTTAACTTTTCTTGTCTCTATGGTAACAGAGGCACTAAAGAGAGAGTGAGCTGTACTTATTAGTGGCAGGACAGGCAGAGAGAATGCAGGCGGGCTGAAGAGAGTGTCTTGTAGAGATACTGATTAATCCCTATGAAGATGAAAAGCCAGGAGTGGATCTACCCAGATGGAAAATGTTTACTTCTCCTCTTCCACTGAGATGGTCAGGGGAAGGCTTGAACCCACCTTTGTTTTAGGAACAGAAGCTAGCAGAAATTTGTTGTTGCCAACCACCAGTTCTTAGGCCTTATCTACACTGGAAAAATACATAGTGTTAGAAAATGTTTTAACTCACACAGTGTTAAACACAACTTAGCAAATAGTGTGGACAAGTCTTACTTTAAAAAAAAAAAGGGGGGGTGGTTATGCACATATTGAAAGTTCTTTAAATTACTCTTTCAAGGCTAGCCATTAACACTTGGAAATAGGACCAAATGTCCTTTCTGCTAGCTTCTTATTAGTTTGTTAGACCCCAAAATTGGAAGGTGAATCCCATGCAGGGTTTTTGGGGAGATGCCTTGTTTGGGGAGATGTGGGGTTTTTTTTGTTTGTATGTCTTCAATTTTTTTATTGCAAAGTTATGGGTAATTAAATATTTTGCTATATTAATAATCAATATTAGCTTTCTTTAGCACAGACATGAAAATATAACATGGAAGAAGCAAGAGGTAAAGGAGAAAGAGTGAAGAAACTTACATTTGTCATTCAGAAAGTTGTCATATGGGGACAAATTGTGCTTGCCTTATCCACCTGTGTTGTCCCATGGGATATAGATAAAAGGGACAAAGACAAAATGCTAAAACTTCCCAATTTAATTTCCTTTAAAAAAGCTTTTTAAAAAAGTAGTTATAAATGTATACATAATATCGTGTTGCTTCTTTTTCAGAATCCCAAAACCCATCACCGAGTACCTAAATGTCCCTCTAAAACTGAGCACAAATCCTGAAGTCATTACTCAGTCAAAATTCACATTAAAGTCTGTGAGAACTTGCCTGAGTAAAGGCTGTATAAAAATGGAATAACATTTTTGATTTTTGTCCAGTAGCAGTGTATCTGGTAATGTAAATCATAGTGGGATAATAAGAATAGTATGCTTCTGTTTTTCAAAATTTGGACCTGTCTTTTCTTCACACAAGTAACTCTTATGCATAGAGATAATAGTTGCTCTTTAGTCAATGGCATACTCAGGTAATTAAGGACCTCTTGCATGAGTAGGATTTGCTGGGTTGGGCTGCAAGTGACACCTCTTTGAAAGCAATACCTTGCGTTAATTATGTCATATTCCCAATTTGGTTAGTAAAAAAGTCCCACAAATGTTTTAGTTTTTCAAGAACAGTCTTTTTTACATAGTATACCAATTTATCTTCTGTACTTTACTTTGATGGTGAATGGAAAGCAATTTGCAGAGGACAGTAAGAGGTTTTCGAAAGATGATCAATCTAAGATGAAGTGATTTTTGCTACATATTATTGTTACGATACTTCTTGCCAATATGTCTTCATCTCAATATAAATGGTGGTTGTGGGATGGGAGGGGTGGTGGTGATTTCTACAGTATATGCTTCATTCTATAAATGGGGCCTTTTATAGAGGCAGTAATGCTTGGTAAGTTCTTGAAAAAATTATGTTGGCAGCTGTTGAGCTCATCCACACTCTGTGTGTTTTTTGAAGAGAAGCCAAGGAATTTTTAATCAAGAAAGATTACTGAGCAGATTACTGTATGCTGAATATTTAAAAATAGACATACTTTTATTAGTAACGCTCTCTTTGGTTTAAGCATGAAGTGTTACATTTTTCACTGGAAAATAAAAAATAATTTGATTTAAAACAATATTAAGATATTATGAATGAGATGTAAAAGTAATTCTAAAAAAATCTTCTAATACAGTGGATATGAATGCAGTACAGAGATGTCAGTGTGAGTAGTGTAATGTTAAAGTAACTTTAATTCTAAGAGATCTCACAAAGTCCCTGGCTTTTTTGTGAGGAGGGGATTCTCAGTGATCTGTCAGAATGGATAATTTGTGATGTAAAAATAAAATAAAATTATGGAATGTAACTGTTCTCCCATAGAGAGTTATTCTGATAATCTCCTGTCATAGGACCACTTGCTATTCTTTTCCCACCCTAATGAAACTAGGTCACTGGCTTTTGGCACTCATCCAAGTTGTGAGATTTATTTGGTGTTCAAGCGCACTGTCTAGAAATAGTGATGCAATGTCAGCAAGGCCACTTTTCATTTCACGAACATAATTTCCAGTGCCCTGGAATTAATTTATTCACTGACCTGTTAATAACTGCAATCCGTCACTAGTTTACAGAGGCAGAGGAAACGTCTGGAAATAGTCATGGTCACTCTATTAGATGATTAGTTACAGGATTTCTATACACTGTAGTATTTTGGTTTTGATCATGTTGAAGAGCCTAGCTGCTTACGAAAACCAACTAGCTACTTAAGCAGAGAAAAATATTTGTAGTTGATAAATATCTTGAGGGGATAAGCAACCTCAAGTGGTTGCTTTCTAGAACTTTTTTCTAGTGGATATCTTAGTTACACATTCTGGATAACTTTTGGGGGGGAAATCTGAAGGCAGTAATTTTAAGGCATATAAGATTATTTTAAGAATCTGATGTTTTTAAAATGCATTATAATTTCACTGTTGTGAACTTAAGAAAAATATAGTTGCTGGAATTTTGTGTTACATAGCAGAATTTTCTTCAAGGCATTTATTCGAGTACAGTTGTATAAAGTATGGTTATTGTACAGTACGTGTTCATTTGTGTCATGCACTATTGGTTCTTCTGGTAAGACTACTAATCGGGGGTTAGGTTTAGAAGGGGAAGTATATTATTCCATCTTAACGAGAAGACTTGTTATTTTGTTGGCCTAGTCTCTGCATAGTTCTTGGTCTATGGAGTGAAGGCAGGCCAGATAACATTAAAGAATATCTTAATGTGCCAGTGCTGGGATTTTCAAAGTGTTCAACGCTGACCTATCTCTTCTTCAGTGGCAGAGTTGCCAACTCTTGTGATTTTTATCAAAAGTCTCAGGGTATTTGGGTTTCTTCTTTGAGTGGCCTTTGCATATTCCCACTTGTGCATCCAAGATGTCTGCACTGCGAGCTTCTGGACAGCAGTGTCTACTAGGGCCACTCGCCCCTCTTCCCCTTCACATCCTGGAGGATTCTGAATGTATAAAAGCAGGGGAAACGGCCCCAATCTGCCCCTCTGTTCCTTCGAACTGCCAAAGGTGAGGTGAGCTTGGATTGTTCACAGCATCCGCAACACTTTCCTCAGTGTTTTTTTCCCCTCTCTCATTCTGCCCTTTTGGGGCAAATGTTGTTTATAGCTTGTCAGGTTTTTTGTTTAAAAGAAAAGAGATGCCTGTCCAGCACAGACTATGTCTGAACCTGCAGGAGTGGGAGGGTTGCTTCAAACATCCCTGCTAATATGGGAAGCTCCTTAGGCCCAGTCAGCTAAACTGTCACTGAATAAATCCAGTATTGGCTTCAAAGATAGTCCTCTAGAGTTTGGCTGTCTCACACAACTCTGCTGGTGAGGGAGGCTCCTCAATCTGGTCACTGTCAAGGTCCCTGGCTCTGTCCAGGTTGATCTTGGAGACCTGTGTGCCTAAAATGATTTTATGGTTGTTGGAACTGGTTTCCAAGGGATCTAGAACCACACAGTTCAGAACCTGCAGACAAGCACAGATCCAGGCTGCACAGCCTGGATCTGGATCTGGCAGCTGAGCATGGATCCGAGGTGGCAAAGTCTGGATCTGGATCTGGCAGCCAAACAGATCTGGGGCTGCAAAATCCAGATGAAACAATGAAGCATGGATCTGGTAGCTGCAAAACCACAAAAGAGCACAGAGACAGAGCTACAAAAATAAAAGCCTCAAAAGCAAGCTGACAAGTATGGATATGGAACCAGAAATTAAGCCTGCTTTGGGATCTAGCAGCCAAACATGGATCTAGGGTGAGAACCTGAATCCAGATTTGACAGCTCGACATGAAGGATTACCAAGCACAATTGCCAAGAAGGGATCCAGCCAACATGAGGATCTAGCACCTTTAACTGTTGAGTCACTTGTCTTGTGGTTCTGTTCCACTGAGGCCCCAGATCCACCCAGGTCAATGGAGTCCAGTACTGCACTTCCATCACCATGATCTTTGCAGAACTACTTGCCTTACTGATTCTGTGCCCAACATAGGGGTCTGAGCAAACAGATCTGGTGTGGAGTTCCTCAGAACACTGAGATGTAATGTATTTCCTATTACAAGCTTTTGATCAGATCCGGGATGGTGATTCTCTGTTCCAGGATAGTGTTTTTACATCATGCTTCCTGTTTGGACATTTTCAGATGCAAAAACTTGATACCCTGCTTTTGGGAGAGGGTTTTCCTTCCTTCCAAAGCTCTATCTATGAGACTCTCACCTTGTAGGTGAGTAGAAAAGGGTGGAACCATTCGTAGACTTTTACTGTTAGAAATCTTAGAAGCCAATTTGCATGGTTCCAGAGCTCTCAGTTCCCTTGATTCTGCATAGTGCCTGTTGAGGTTCTCTTGGGCTTCCATCCTATACCTATGGGCTAAGTTGTGTAACAGAAATTCAGGCATCCAGGACTCAGTTCACAAGAATATAGCTGATGAGGATCTGACAGGCTAAGAACTGATGCCTGGATCATAGGTTCCCTTAGGGTTTCAAGTTACTTGCAGAGGTAACCCTTAGGATGTGAGGATAGTATATCCACCTCACCCCTATTGATTCTGAGATCTCATAAATCCAAAGCTTTCTCTGCTCCGCAGCCTCTGTAGCAGAAACAAGTTATGGTATCATAGGATCAATTTGATGTTCCCTTGGGGAACCTTGCTGCCTCAGTCTCAACTACAGCTAAAATTGGAGTGGGTGTATATGTTGTCTAAACTGGAAAAAAACAAACACATTATGTGATGTGGGTTCTGCCCGCATAGATGAATGAATGTGAGCCTTCTTCATCTCTTAAGTCAGGCCGGTGTTGGTGATCCAAATGCACAATTTTCATATTCACTTTTTCCAACTCCAAATATACAGACTTCCCTAGATATTTTCTTGCCTTCCTAGAAGCAGCTGTAACCTTTTTCAGAAATCATCTTTTTTTCCCCAGGCCTCCTCAAAGCTACAGAATGACACGGATGAGGATTTGGGTGCACAAGGGAAGCTTCCTCTCAGAAGGAGCTGGGAAGGATGGCAAAAAATGCTTCTCTTTTGCCTCTCCCCTACAACTTTTGGTAGCTGGTCTATTCTACCGACCATTTTCTTCAACCCACCTCCTGCCTCAGTATTACGCAATACTGCCATAACCAGGCCCAAATATGGCCCAGAGTGGCTCTGAACTGGACAACTATACCCTTCTTCCTGTGGACTCCAGGAGCTTGCTAGGACAACTTCAAATCTCTCCAGACACTCTGGCAAGGGGACTCTTCTTCCCGGCCCTGGACTCAGATGTAAATATTGACACTGGCACCAAGATGACACACTGGAGCCAAGGGTCACCCATTCTCTCTAGGATCCCCTACCTTCACCCTTCAGCTAGAAGACATAATCTGTGTTATAAGCCTTATAGTCTATAGAATGTTTTAATGTCCTTGAATGAAAAAGGAGGAATTTATATAAAGGCACTTTTTGTACAGATACAAAATATAACAGCATAGCTCATGCTCCTAATGTCATATTGTTTCAGAAGGAACTGCCTGCTTTTTTGCTGAACTTTCTATTTTTGGAGTAATAGAAAACAAACATGGCAAGATTTTTTTATATTTGTATGTGTAATTTATGCTGGTAACAACAAACTTATGCAGTCATAGTTTTTGTGTACACAAAGAATCAGTTGCTCATCTGGCCATTTGTTTATGCAGTAACCCAGATTGCATGCACAGTCACAATGAATCTGAGTGCAATTCTAAAAATCTGGCCCAGAACATATAGCATAGATGTGTATGCAGTAGCTTCATCTTTTTTGATATGAGCAATCAACATGGAAATTCTGTGGACTTAGCTAGCAATTTCCATAGAAGTTTGTCATAGAAAAGCCACAGCAGGGATCAGAGCAACACTTGTTATAATAGGAAATAAAATATAAAAACAAAGTGAATTTCCATCCATGTCTTCTGAATTTAAATTGTGTGTTCTTATTGAACTTTAATTTTGCTTAATACAAAAGAAAAATCAAAGGAGGAAAACAAACCAGAACTTATTTCAGATCCTGTTGATTGCACTCTGGATAGAAAAAAATGCAGAAAGATTAAGACTAAATGCTGTTTGCTATAATTACTCTGTCTGAAAAAGCACTGGTAGCTGTCGGGCGTTGATTGAAATCTGCTGAAGTTTGATACCAGATGCATAAATTAATTGCTGAAAAGTTGGCTATGAATAAGATGATACATGGCTTGTAGGTCAAATTTGCTGCAGATTTTATAGAATGAGCAAACAATACACTAGGGTACCCTACACTAGACCTAAATACACTGGACCTAAAACCAGTCCGTCTTTTAGAGAACTGGATCCACAGTGGTAAAAATACTAGCACCTTATCCACAATGGAGCTCCCACTTGCTACCACAAGTGAAGAATTATGGGTCAGAATTTTGCTGGTGTGGTTGCAGCCTTGAAACTTGTTCCCAGCCAGGTTTATTACCACTTATGCAATAGAAAGCCCCTTGGACAGTTACACTATGGATTTGAAAGTGCCAAATGTCCTGGCAGCTGTTACTCTGTTCCTTGGAATGCTAGATCACCTAGTACAGAATGCTGTGGCCACAAAGCCGCATGTTGCTCAGCACTCGGAGAGCAAAGAATAACAAGTTAATAAATACGCTATAGGATCACTTGATGATTACCTGTTCTGTTCATTTCCTCTGAAGCATTGGCTTTGGCCACTGTCAGAAGACAGGATACTGGGCTAGATGGACCTTTGGTCTGATCCAGTATGGCCATTCTTATGTATGTTCTTATGAGGGAACTGTCTTGCCCCTTCAAATACATTCTGAAAGAAAAACAATGAACGAAGGAAAATTTCATGTATCTCAGAACTATCATAGGGCCAAATAGTGTCCACGGTTGGTGTAAGGAACTGTTGGACTTCTGATGTGAGCTCCCAAAACCTGTCAACCTCAGCCTTTTTGATGGTGAGGTTTCTAATGCCTATTTTGCTTCAGTCCACCATAAAGCAAGACAAAATATAGGTAACACAGTTAACAACCTGTGTTTACTAAGACCCCTTGTGTCCCGTCCCCCCAACAAGGGCTCTGAAATCACGCCTCTCCCTACTATCACTTTCTTAAACAAGGGAAATTGACTGTCAGAACCACAATTAATATCGAGTTAAGGACCAGCAGTGCCTCTTACCTTTCCAGAATGTCACAGAATAATAGAAATGTAGGTCTGGAAGGGACCTCAAGAGGTCATCTAGTCCAGCCCCTTGTGCTGAGGCAGGACCAAGTATTCCTAGACCATCCCTGACAGGAGTTTGTCTAAGCTGTTCTTAAAAATTTCCAATGATGGGGATTCCACAACCTCCCTTGGAAGCCTATTCCAGAGCTTAATTATCCTTATAATTAGAAAGTTTTCCCTAATATCTAACCTAAATCTCCCTTGCAGCAGATTAAGCCCATTATTTCTTCTCCTGTTTTCAGTGGACATGGAGAACAGTTAATCACCATCCTCTTATAATAGCCCTTAACATATTTGAAGAGTCTCTTATCAGGTCACCTCTCAGTCTTCTTTTCTCAAGACTAAATATGCCCAGTTTTTTTAACCTTTCCTTATAGGTCAGGTTCTAAACCTTTTAGAATTTTTGTTGCTCTCCTCTGAACACACTCCAATTTGTCCACATCTTTTTGAAAGTGTGGTGCCAAGAACTGGACATAATACTCCAGCTGAGGCCTTACTAGTGCTAAGTAGAGTAGAACAATTACCTCCCATGTCTTACATATGACACTCCTGTTAATATACCACATATTCAATTTGTGATCCACTGTAACCTCCAGATCCTTTTCAGCAGTACTACTGTCTAACCAGTTATTCCTCATTTTGTTGTTGTACATTTGATTTTTCCTTCCTTGTCTTTATTGAATTTCATCTGGCTGATTTCAGACCAATTCTCCAATTTGTCAAGGTCATTTTGAATTCTAATCCTGTCCTTCATAGTGCCAGCAACTACTCCTAGCTTAGTGTCATCCTCAGATTTTATAAGCATAATCTGCACTCCTTATCTAAGTGAGCAATGAAAATCTTGAATGGTACCAGACACAGGATAGACCCCCGTGAGACTCCTACTAGAAAAATCCCCCCAGACTGACAGCAAACCATTGATGACTATGCTCTGAGCCTGGTCTTTCAACCAGTTTTGCATTCACCTTATAGCAGTTTAATCTAGACCACATTTACCTAGTTTGCTTGGGAAAATGTCATGTGAGACTGTGTCAAAAGCCTTACTAAAATCAAGATATATAATCACATCTACAGCTTCCCCCCCCCCCCCATCCACTAGGCCAGTAACTCCATCAGAGAAGGAAAGTAGGTCTGACATGATTTGTGCTTGACAAACGTATGTTGGCTGTTACTTATAACTTTATTATCCTGTAGGTACTGTGACAAAGCTCTGTCCTTGTCTCCATGGGTCCCGCATTTCCTGGAGGATTTCACTAGCCTCAGAGGCTCACTGTGACCCTCAACGTAGCCCTTCTCTCTCTAGAGGCAAGGGTCACAGCTTACTGAGCCATTTTCATCATAAGCCAGCAAGGGAGGTGAGGAAAAGCAACCCTCCCTCACACAGTCTCTGTTGTCTCCCAGTCTCAATGATTAATCAGGGAGGGGAGGGGGGAGTCCAGGCCCACCCTCTACTCCAAGCTCCAGTCCAGGGACCCTAATAGTAGCAGCTATGGTAGCTGACTTTTTGGAAATAGGACATGTATAATTCCCTGGGCCACTTCCCCACATCAGCCCCCACTCAATATCTCCTTCACCATTACCTCATGGCCTCCTTCCTTGCACCTGATATGGATTTGTACTGCTTAGTTCCTCCAACAGCACAGCTTCCTCCTACAGCTCCTGACACTCACGACTAACTGGGAGGCTTTTAACTAGTTCCAGCCAGCCCTTGATTGGCTTCAGGTGTCCCAATCCACCTAGCTATCTCCACTGCTTTCTAGAAGGATCTTAATTGGCCCAAGTGTCTTGATTAACCTGGAGCAACTGCCATTTGGTTACCATGGTACAAGGGATTTGTTTAGCCTGGGGCTAACATACCTGTTCCTCACTACTTTACTATAGCCATCTGGCCTTGCCCCGTCACAGTACTTACAAATTGATTTTTTAATAATGTGTTCCAGTATCTTTCCAGGTATCCAAGTTAGGCTGACTGGTCTATAATTCTCAGATCCTCTTTGTTCCCCTTTTTAAAGATAGGTACTATGTTTGCCCTTCTGCAGTCCTCTGGAACCTCATCTGTCCTCCAGGAGTTCTCAAAGAAAATCACTCACTGTTCCAAGTTTACTTCAGCTAGTTCTTTAAGTACTCTTGGATGAATTTCATCAGGCCCTGATGAGTTGAATGCATATAAATTATGTAAATATTCTTTAACCTGTTCTTTCCCTATTTTGGATTGCACTCCTTCCCCTTGTTGTTAATATTGATTGTGTTTAAGTATCTGGTCACAATTTATCTTTTTAGTGAAGACTGACGGAAAACAGGCATTAACCACATTAGCTTTTTTGATATCATCCATTATTAGCTCTCCTTACCTGCTAAGTAGAGGACCTACCCCTTTGTCTTTCTCTTGCTCCTAATGTTTTTATAGAGCCTCTTCCTATTGCCTTTTATGTCCCTTGCTAGATGTAACTCATTTTGTGCCTTAGCTTTTTTGATTTTGTCCCTACAGGCTTGTACTATTCTTTTGTCCTCATCCTTAGCAATTTGTCCATGTTTCCTCTTTTGTGGGATTCCTTTTTTATTTACAGATAATTAAAGAGCTCCTGATGGAACCATATTGGCTTCTTATTATTTTTCCTATCTTTCCTTCACATCAGGATGGTTTGTTGTTTTGCCTTTAATATTGTCCAGCTCTCCTGGACTCCTTTTCCCCTTAGGTTTTCTTCCCATGGGACCTTACCTATCAGTTCTCTGCATTTGTTAACGTCTGCTTTTTTGAAATCCTTTGTCCTTATTCTGCTGCTCTCACTCCTTCCTTTCCTTAGAATCATGAAGTCTTATTACTTCAACCAAAATTGCCTTCTACCTTCAGATTTGCAACCAATTACTCTGTTGGTCAGAATCATGGCTAAAATGCTGTACCCTTGGTTACTACCTCCACTTTTTGAAACAAGAAGTTGTCTTCTATGCAATCCAAGAACTTATTGTGTTTTTTCCATATTATTTTTCCGACAGATGTCTGGGTAAAGTCCCAGGTCTTCTGTTTTGAATATTTCTGTTGTTTATTCTAGAAATGGCTCATCCACCTCCTACTCCTGATATCGTGGTCTATAATAGACCCCTACCATGATATTGTCCCTGTGTTTTCCCCTTTTATCTTCACCCAAAAACTTTCAACTGTTCTGCCTTTCACCTCTTTATGAATCTCATAACAAGTGTACGTATTCATGATGTATAAGGCAACACCTCCTCCTTTTCCCCCCTGCCTATCCTGACTGAACAAGCTATGCCCCTCTGTACCAATATTGCAATTATGAGGTTTATTCAGCCAAGTCTTTGTGATGCCAAGTGCACCAATGTTTAAAGATCTAAAATGCAGGAAATAGAGTTGCAGTAAAATAAACCAAAACCTCTGAAAACAAGGCAACACAAAGGTAAGGCTGCTGGATAAGGGTGGGATATACCTGAACTGTGGGGTGACAATAGTCACTGGGAATAAAATGGTCCAGCCAGTGATGTCCAATAATAAGCATACATGAGGAATGACTAACAAAATGAGCTATTTTGTGTGTTGTGTCCCACAGAATTATATTCTCAGCTGCTGTTCATAGTGTTAGGGATAGCTGTATTGACTGGTTACAGGGGCTACCGGCAGCGCATAGCCACAGCACTCTCAGCAATATGAGGAGAGGGTTTTCTACACCCAGAGAGATCATGGAACCATCTTCTCTGTGCTTAATTATGTTGATAGTGCAAGTAGATGTGCACAATAGTCTGTTCTTCCCATTGGGATTTCTGCATGCAGTGTAGTTGTAGCCGTGTCAGTCTCAGGCTATTAGAAAGACAAAATGGGTGAGACAATATCTTTTATTGGGCCAACTTCTGTTGATGAGAGGAAAGCTTTTGAGGTCTGGGAAAGGTACTCTGAGTGTCACAGCTAAATGCAAGATGGAACAGATAGTTTAGCATAAGCAGTTAGCACATATTCTAACAGACCATTCAAGGTAGAGTGTCCTGTTAACACCTCTGCAGTCATAGGACAAAAAGTGGGGGTTAGTGAGATACAGATTGTTGTAATAAGCCATAAATCCAGTGTCTAGCATTCTGCATGTGCACTGTGATGTATTACAGGACTTATTCACAGGCAAGTACAGGTGATATTCCAGAGGGAATTCATGAGACAACAATTGAGGGTGGGTAATATCTGGCAGTGCTGGTGTGGTTTTTGTGAAGTACACGAAGTGGTGATCCGACATAGTAGCTAGGGTTACCATATTTAAAAAATAAAAAAAGAGGACACTCCACGGGGCCCTGGCCCCGCCCCTTTCCCACCCCCGGCCCCGCCCCAACTCTGCCCCTTCCCCAAAGTCCCCGCTCTAACTCTGCTCCCTCCTCCGAGCGCCCCGCATTCCCCCTCCTCCCTCCCAGCCACGCGAAAAGGGCTGCCCGAGCGCTACCGGCTTCACGGTTTGCCGGGCAGCCCCCAGACCCTGCGCCCCCGGCCAGCGCTTCCCCAGCGCAGCTGGAACCCGGGAGGGGAAGCGCCCAGCTGGGGGCGCAGGATCTGGAGGCCGCTCGGCAAACCATGAAGCCGGTAGCGCTCAGGCTTCGGGCAGCCCCCCGTGCCTCCGGACCCTGCTCCCCCGGCCGGGCACTTCCCCTCCCGGGCTCCGGCGGCTGCTGTGCTCCCTGAACTCCTGGGCTCTGTAAGTGCCGAGCTGCCCGAGCGCTACCGGCTTTGGGCAGCCCCCATGCCTCTGGACCCTGCGCCCCAGGAGCCCGGGAGGGGAAGTGCCCGGACGGCGGTATTTTTCCCGGACATGTTCGGCTTTTTGGAAATTCCCCCCGGACGGGGGTTTGATTACCAAAAAGCCGGACTTGTCCGGGAAAAACCAGACGTATGGTAACCCTAATAGTAGCTAGCTGGTGTTTCCTTAACCTGCCCTAAACACAACTTTTACCTTGGTGAAAACAAGTTTCTTCTACTGTATTCGGGCTCTTTTCTGCAGTGCTCCAAATCATTTGGAAGGATAGAGTGTTTTATGATGTGTGTTGAGGTGAAGTGGGGTGGCACACAGAGGAAAGAGTTAAGGTTGTGAAGTCAAAGTGTTATGTACCTTACCTTTGCATTTTCCAGTTTTCATAAATGTATGTTATACTTTCCCTTCCTCATTTTAGAGGTTTCAATATTACGTGCACTCAATATTCTGGAAGGATACGAGGCCTTGCTGGTGAACTTTAACTCTGCATTAATGAAGATTTTGGAAGTGAATATAATTTAGAGTCAGACATAGACTGTTGTGTATTGTGAATATTCAGTTTTGCATGAAAGATACTATAAAAAAATTCTATGATTTGTAACACCTAGTCATATACAAAATAGATTAACAGTAAGGAAATTTCTAAACGATTTACAAA
Source organism: Terrapene triunguis (assembly GCF_002925995.2). NCBI lineage: Eukaryota > Metazoa > Chordata > Testudines > Emydidae > Terrapene > Terrapene triunguis. The sequence continues at coordinate 25,567,827 of NW_020664464.1, read as the reverse complement.
TCCAAACTAATCCATAAACTAATTTTATGTAACTATGGGAATAGTGACACTGGGATATTTGTCATTTGCATACAGCTTCATCTGTGCGAGCATCTGATTTAAGTAAATTATATTAGTCATTACAGAAATATGGAAGTGGTGTAGTAGTATGCAGAAATATAGCAGTGGTGTAATAGTAGTAATCATTTCCATAATGAAAAAAAAATCAGCTATAAGAATGTGTGTAGGAGAAAAATGTTTTCCAAGAACTACATTAGAATATCAGTTCATCTAAATGCTAGACACATCCATATGACTAATATTTTCATTTTTAGTAATGATTGAGACACTTTTTTTGTCAAAAGTTACTTGTGGTTTTTATCAGTGTTGTGAAAACTTGCCTTACTTTCATTTACAGAAACAAAACTTAACTTATTAAAAATTTTATATCTATATCTATATATATCACTCTGCGCTTCAAATGGCATATTCCACCAAACAGTCAAACAAATTTCTTTAGTGGTTATCAATCTCCCTTCTTTTACTTCAATTTTTAGTGCCATTTACTCAGCCACTTTCCTTGTGAGAAAGGCCATTAGACATATTGCTTTGCAGCAAAATCAAATAGTTGGTTGATATAATTTGATAAATGAAACTGAAACTCAGCAACTTTAAAAATGATTTAAAATGATTTGTAACACAACTCACAATTAGCTGAGGAACTCATTCCCTCCAGATAGATAGATTTTAAGGCTAAGAGGTTAGCAAGATTAATTAAAGATTGGTCATTTATACAGTATAAAAAAAATCAAGTTGTTATAGTAAGGAATAAAAAAAATAATTAAACAAATGGAAAGGAAATAAATAAGCCAAACTCTAACTAAATGGTGTTAGGGAAAAACTTTCCCTATAGGCAGATTATTCTAAAACTGCCTATTGCAGAATTTGTCTCACATTCCTCTGAAGCTTCTGGTACTGAGCATTGTCAGACACACGAAACTGGACTAGATAGACCACTGGCCTGATACAGTATAGCTGATAGATTTCTTTACCAAATAGTCACTGAACCAACAAAAGGTGATACCATTTTAGATTTTGTATTGGTAAGTAATGCGGACCTCACTGAAGAACTGGTTGCAGAAGACCGCTTTGGTGTGAGTGATCATAAACTAATTCAGGTTAAACTAGATGGAAGGATAAACAAAAATAGGTCTGCAACTAGGGTCCTTGATTTCAAAAGGGAAAATTTTATGAAATTAAAGGAATTAGTTAGAGAAGTGGATTAGATTGAAGAACTCAAGGATCTGAATGTGGAGGAGGCTTGGAATTACGTTACATCAAAGTTGCAGAAGATATCTGAACTTGCACCCTAAGCAAGGTGGAAAAATTTAATAGGGAAGGGTTGCAGACCAAACAGGATGAGCAAACATCTCAGACAGGTGATTAAGAAAAATCAGAAAGCCTGTGAGGTATGGAAGATGCGATGGATCAACTAGGAAAGCTACCTCTTGAAGGTCAGAAAGTGTAAGAATAAAGTGAGAACTGCCAAAAGCCAAGCAGAGTTGGACCTTGCAAATCAAATTTAAACCAGTAGTAAAAGGTTCTATAGCCACAGAAATAAAAAGAAAACAAGGAAAGAAGAAGTGGGACCACTAAACACTGAGGTTGGGGTGGAGGTTAAAGATAATCTTAGGCGCGGGCCAATACCCAAATGAATACTTTCCCTCCGTTTTTAATAAGAGTAATGAGGAGTTTAGGGGTAGTGGCAAGGTGGCTAATGGAAATGAGGATATGGAAGCAGGAATTACCACATCCAAGGTGGAAGTCAAACTCAAAAAGTTTAATAGGACCTAATCTGGGAGCCCAGATAACCTTTATCCAAGTATATTAAAAGAACTATCACATGAACTTGCAAGCTCAATAGCAAGGATTTTTAATGAATCCATAAACTTGGGTGTCGTACCCTATGACTGGAGAATTGCTAATCTAGTACCTATTTTTAAGAAAGGGAAAAAAATGATCCATTAAACTGTTGACCTGTTAGTTTGACATCAATTGTATGCAAGATATTGGAACAAACTTTGAAAGAGAAAGTAATTAAGGACATAGAGATAAACGGTAATTGGGATAAAGTACAATATGGTTTTACAAAAGGTTAGATGGTGCCAGACCAATCTCAATACTTTCTTTGATAAGATAACTGCTTTTTTAGACAAAGGAAATGCAGCAGATCTAATCTATCTGGATTTCAGTAAGGCATTTGATACAGTTAAATTGGAGAAGATAGGGATTAATATGAGGATTGAAAGGTGGATAAGGAATTGGTTAAAGGGGAGACTACAATGGGTCATACTGAAAGGCTGCCAGGCTGGAGGGAGGTTACTGGAGGAGTTCCTCAGGGATTGGTCTTGGGACTAATCTTATTTAACAGTTTCATTAATGACCTTGGCCCAAGAAGTGGTAGTGTGCCAATAAAATTTGCTGATGACACACACTTGGGAGGTATTGCCAATATGGAGGAAGACCAGAATATCATACAAGAAGATCCAAAGGACCTTGAAAACTGGAGTAGTAGAAATGGGATGAAATTTAATAGTGCAAAGTGCACGGTCATGCATGTAGGGACTCACAGCAAGAATTTTTGCTATAATCTGGGGATTTACCAGTTGGAAGAGATAGGAGGAGGAGAAAGAGCTGGGTGTACTGGTTGGTCACAGGATGACTATGAGCTGCTAATGTGATGCGGCCATGAAAAAGGCTAATACAGTCCTAGGATGCATTTGGAGAGGTATTTCCAGTAGAAACAGGGCAGTGTTAGTATCATTATACAAGGCACTGGTGAGACCTCATGTGGAATACCGTGTGCAATTCTGGTCTCCCATGTTTAAGAAAAGTGAATTCAGACTGGAACAGTTGCAGAGAAGGGCTACTAGGATGATCAGAGGAATGGAAAACCAACCTTATGAGAGGAGACCTAAGGAGCTTGTCTTGTCTAGCCCAACAAAACGAAGGCTGAGGGGAGATATGATTGCTCTCTATAAATACATCAGGGGGATAAACACCAGGGAGGGAGAAGAGTTTTTTAAGTTAAGTGCCAATGTGGACATAAAAACAAATGGACATTAACTGGTCATCAACAAGTTGAGGCTTGAAATTAGACAAAGGTTTCTAACCATCAGAGGAGTGCAGTTCTGGAATACCCTTCTACAGGAAGCAGTGGGGGGCAAAAAAACCTAACTGGCTTCAAGACTGAGCTTGATAAGTATATGGAGGGGATGGTATAATGAGATTGCTAACAATGGCATGTGGCCCATCTGCAAATGCTAGTAGCAAATATTTTCAATGGCTGGAGATAAGACACTAGATGGGAAGGACTCTGAGTTACTACAGAGAATTTTTTCCCAGGTGTCTGTGTAGTGGGCCTTGCCAACATATTCAGGGTCCAACTGCTCTCCATATATGGAATTGGGAAGGAATTATCCCCGAGGTCAGATTGACAGAGACGCTGTTTTTTTTGTTTTGTTTTTTCCCTTCCCCTGCAGCATGGGGCACAGGCCACTGGCAGGTTTAAACTAGAGTAAATGGTGGATTTTATGTAACTTGAAGTCTTTAAATTATGATATGAGAACTTCAGTAACTCAGTCAGATGTGATGTGTCTATATACAGGAGTGGGTGGGTTAGGTTCTGTGGCCTGCAATGTGCAGGAGGTCAGACTACTAGATGATCATGATGGTCCCTTCTTGCTTTGTAGTCTATTAGTATGTGAACTCCTATGTAACGTATCTTTGAAAAGCAATCTTATAATGCCATGTTTTGGTAAATATAGTTTAAGATGATGGAAGCAAATAACCAAAATTATAATAATCCTCAATAAGCAGTGCCAAGATATCAGAGAGATGTTGAAACTTTTTCTATCTAATCATACTTTTTTTACTTTCAGAATTTAAAAAAAGGATAACAAAAACCAACATTTTTGTAATCTACTCAATCTTTGCCTTTCTCATATTTCAATAGCAGACTTGTCTAGTTTGAATGTAGTTTGCCAGAAAAGATTTGGAGATATTAAGATCAAGGATAATATCCCTTGCCTTGAGTCCCTAGTGTGTATTTCCACTCTGTATCAGAGAGCTTCAATTGCTTGAACTTTTGCATGATGATTGGTAGACATGATTGATTCAGGATGATTAGACTGTAATTTCACACAGCAGTGGGCTTTACCATATACTTGGAAATCTAACTTAGTGAGGTACATAACATGGGTTATATTCATGTAAGCTGGTACAGTACTCATTTGTGAATGCTTTACCGAAGCTAGGTAGTTGAGGTTGTATACATAGACTAAGTGACCATATAGTAGAGATTGAATAATGCCACATTGCACCTGAAATATTTGTGTGCTTTTATATAGTACATGCATTTAGTCTAGAGATAAAAGTATTTCCATCATTTATACTGAAACTTCAAGTACCTAACGAAAGACATGTGACTCTTTTTACACAGTATCATTTATGGTACTTGCAGATTTGAATTTCTTTAAACAGGGACAGTAGTGCAGTATTTCGGTGAATGCTCAGTGAAAGCAATGGACTAGGTATATAATTACATGAACTACATTAAGATGTTATGTGCACCTAAGCAGCACATAATGTATTAAGATATATAAAGTTGAGATTCATTTTGAAGAGCAGATAGTTGTATCAACATTTGCTCAGTTTTTCTGGTTGCTGTTACAGAATCTCTGATACTTTATATATCACTGGTTATGTAAAAGTTTTAGAAATAGCTCAATTACAAGGCATTTTAATAGGGCTGATTTTGCTACTGCTGGATACTTGGTGTTCTGGAATACCCTTACTACGAAAAAATGGAGAGTTATGAGCAGATTTTATGCATTAAATAAGATTTTTCTATTTGCAAAAATAGTGTTGTGTCAGTCTCTACATTTTTGTTTTAAATTTGGGTAGGGTTGTGATAAACCCAAGATTATTTTGTTGGAGGGAAAGAGAACCACGTTCACTGAGGGTTTTTTCAAGATCCTTTTTATTAATTTTTTCAACTTTTGTCGTTCTGAACTATGACACCTTCTGTATATTCACTTACAAAAAACATGGGTGACAGAGTTAAAATTTGTGGTAGCTTGTGGCCTTTCCAGAGCGTTGATTTCAGCAGAACCCAAATTTCTGAAATGAATGTTTCCTGGAGACTGTCAGAACTACAAGTGGAATTAATACAAGATAAATAAATAGATTAATAAATTAATCATAAAATGAGAATACCTGTATATAACATACTAAAATAACTCTTCTATTACGATTCTACTCAGTGTTTATGTGCAAATAAGATGGACATTTTAATGTTCACATATAGGTCTCTGTAACTAAATAGTTTTTGCATTAGATCACTGTTTGCTTGACCCCATCAACTCTCAGGTCTCTGTGCGTCAGGTCTTCTGGCCAGTTAAGGTTTTGGATTATACTTTAATCCTTCTTTTATGGGGGAGTTTGTGGAATAGTTTCTCAGACATTTAGAAAATGTCTATTATATGAATCACACTGTCTCACTGGGGTAAAGACTGGTTGAAGTGTGGTCCTCATCATCAGCCTCCTGTTTTATAGTCTTACGAATCAGCTCTCAGGTATTATATATCAATACAGTTAACAGTGCAGTAGAACTTGGCAATTTTGTTGTGTAGGAAAATATGATGTATCTGTACTTGGACAACTGGTTTGTAATGAAGTTACAGAAGTAATTTAAAAATAATAATATTTTTTCCAGCTATCATGTGCACTTCTAAGTTGGGACTTATGCTACAATTTTAAAGGTGACTTTCAAGAAAGGCAAAATTGATTTTGTGCATTATTTTATTTCTTTGAAGTATAAAGTCCTGTAGGGGTTGATTTTATGAGTTTTCTTTGCTTTAGAAACTAGTTCAATGATAACATCACAAGAGGCAAGAGACTAAAAGCTGAGCAGTTGAGAGGGGAAGGGATTTGTTACAACCTGTTTTTTGTTTGGTTATGTTAACATCTATTTACTTCAATGACTAATTGGTATTTTGGAGAAAGGAAGCCTTTGTTGAAGATTCAATATTTCACCCCTTCTATGAAGGTGGGAAAGTTAACAATATACATCATAGAAGCACTCAACAAGTCCTTCAACAAAAATAGGGGAAAACACAGTTGACATTCCAGATATATCCAAGGTGAAAAATCAGAGGGAAACATGTTTATAACGTAGATCCTGTCCTCTTTATTTGGGGGGGCGGGGGAGGGCAGTGGGGGGAACTTTTCAGGCCTTCATTGTATGTCATAAGGAAACAAATGAGGGCACAAGCCTAATTTGTATAATGTCCTTTGCAGAAGATCTTTAAGTATACATTTTTAATTGTTAGCTTTTCATTACCTGCTGAGTTTTTTGGTGTATTAACACTATAAGAAAAGCAATGTTATAAGTTTGATCAACTGGAATATAAACACTGTAATAGTAATAGGTGAATATTCAGTTTTCCATTACTATAGAATGTGCACAGATAAATCCAGGTTGTATAAAAATAAATATATGCATTGTTGATCTTATTGGTGTAGATCTTACTTTGCTTTTATAAAATGGGTTGGATGGAAGCTATGATCTTATTGAAGATCTCCAGCCTAGTAATAGCAGTAGTAACAAGGCCTTTTATCAGTATTGCTTTCAACATTAATTCAAGCTGGGGAAGCTTTGGAGGATGTAACAGTTCTGTAGCTGTCATAGCAGAAGAAGGGCCACATTTTCCATGCTACCGGTGGAATCCTATGTATCTGAGCACATTAAGTATACTTGCAGTAGCAACATACCTAGTGGCCTTTATGGAGTCTCTGGTTCTTCTCCCTTTTTCTGTTGGAGAAATCTTTGCTTGGGGCATATATATATATATATTTACAAAGTATCATTTACTGTACTTGCAGGTTTGAATTTCTTTAAACAGGGACAGTAGTGCAGTATTTCGGTAAATGCTCAGTGAAAACAATGAACTAGGTATATAATTACACGAACTACATCTTATACATCTTTTGCATCTTATATAGAGGGCAGAGTTGTATGTGGGGGTTGTTTTTGTTGTTATTTTGAAAATCATTCTGTTTCTGGTGGAAAAGCTGTATTGAAGAGGCAAGTTTTGCAGTATTTTCTATAAGTGATCAGAATCTGGAATCCTCTAAATTATTATGGAAATTTATCCACAATTGGGATACCTTGACTAATAATTCATTTTCTCAAGCACTCATGCACTCTGTGTAGGGCTTTGTGATCTGCACTATTCCACTGAAGCACAGCTATTTTAAAGCTTCATAGATGGATATGCAGTCTCTAATGTAGTTGGGACCTGCTACAGTATGGCTATGAAGATTAGGACCAAGGCCTTGAACTTGGAGCAGCATTAGAAGAAGAGCCAGTGAAGGGAATAGAGCATAAATTTGATGTACTAAAGTTGTCCTGAGCCATGGAGGTGGGCAAATACATTTTACATCAGTTGGGGCCTTTGAAAAGTGTTCACATTTTAGGATTAGAACTGAGGACTTCATGACTCATGATCTTCTCCTCTCAATACACTTCTGTCTCACTGTCCCCCAATAAACACTACTGTGCACAGGAGAGTAATTCAGTGTTTCATTACTCTCTATTCTGCACAGGTAGAGGAAGATTTTGAAATTGAAGTTGCTCTGCAAAGAGCATTTAGCAAAGCTATAAATAATTAGATGGGTTTAAGACTGTAGAATTAATTTTAACAAACAAGTGCTTTAAGAAATGCTGGTAACTCTGACGGAAGCAGAACCCTTTGAAATTGTTGTAACTCTGTTTCACAGTCTGTCACAGAAATGAGCAGCTGTGATAACAAAATAACTCTTTGAAGAAAAAACAGCACTAACAGGACAGGCAGGCTTCTTAAATGAAGCTTAAACAGCCTTGTGTCTCAACACACCCAAGGTGTGCGTGGATTACCTAACTGTGTACCCTGTCAGTGTGTTGTTGCTTAAAACTTGCAGTCATGAAACTTTTCATACCAATTTTTTCTACCAGCACTAAATTGTGGTTAGAGCCTGAATACAGACTATCTACAACTGGAGATTCAGATATTTTCAATGAAACATTTTTTCTGTAGAAGATACTGATTCAAAATGGAAACTTTTCATGAGAGGTCATTTTTGACAAATTTCCCGCTTAAATTTTTTTGGAAAAAAGTTTCAAAATTATCAAAACATTTTCTAAATGAAAAGTTCTGTTTTTCAGTTCAAAATGACTTTTCAGTTCAAAATGTAATTTATAGTAAAATATTTATAAAAGAAACATTCAAAATCAAAATGAAACATTTTAAAATTATCTAAATGAAACATTTTGATTCACCTGAACAGTTTACAAAGAATTCCTAGATTTCAACATCTTGTGGTGATTGAGGATGAGAAAAAAATTTTAAATCTCAAAATTTTTCCTGGGACAGGAAAGCAGTTTCCTATCTAGCTCCACCTTCAGCTTCAATATGTTATGGGCACCCAGCACTTCTGAAGAATCAGGCCTTTAATTTGTATAGGCTATGTAGTTGTTTCTCACCTCCCTCCATTGCCCCCAGTATGTGTGGTAGCTTTTCTTTACATTCCTGACAAAAGGAATGGCCTTATCATTTTCAGAGTAATTCAGTGTTCCATGGCTGGTTAAAGCCCTCCGAACATGTGTAAACTGATTAATTTCCAACGCAAAAGCCCAAATGGTTTGAATGGACTACCTCTTGGCAAGTTGAAGAATTGGTTAAAGCCTAAGTAGTTTGGTTTGAACTATTTAGGTGCTAGAGTGGATGCAGAGTGTAGTCTACCAAGAATCATTCCACAGTGTACCAGTTAATATAGATGTAGCCTCTCTGGTCACAAAGGGAGCAGGGAAAGGGGCTGAGAAGCAACTGGTTCAGTTGATCAAATTTCCATATTGTGCCAGTTGAGGGTCCCCAGTCCATGCCCTTCATACTCTCACTCCATCCTCCATTAATTCATTTGACTCTACATGTGGCTGACACACTTCAATTGCTTTGCTGGCTGCAAGTCCTGGTCTGATAGTGCAGAAGGTATAAATACTTTCCCTGGGCCTGGAGGTGAATTGAAGCAAAGGGGGTGAGGGCTAGTATGGATTGGGAAACACTAATGAGAGGGCACCTGTAGTAAACCAACTGTAGTTCACCAGCGGAGGACATTTTGAACCAAAGCATTAGTGGAGATGCCATCTGTGTGCTTGTGTGCGAGAGAGAGATTACGTGGGAGCATAGGAGGTATGTGGATGAGGTATGCAGAAAGGAGATCATCAGTAGATGAACTATAGGTGCTTCACTGAAAGCAGCTGCCAGTTAAGTGAAGCTGGGGGCTCTGGTTTTCACACTCCCCCTGACCCTGCAACCTTCCATTCCTAGACTGGCCAGTGTATTGTTGAATAGGTACCTAGGATGTACTGCATCTGAATTGATTTAGATGATAATAGTATGGATGTGGGGCTGTCATTAATGCTTCTTAAACCAGCTCCACATGGCCAATATGGGTGCACTGAATTGTTTGAATTTAATTGGTTATATTAGACTCGTTAAAGTACAAACGATTTATTTCTCTGTTGTAGACATACCATAAGACTCTACCATTTTCTCCCTACTATTACTTGATTTCCTTTGAGGCCCTATATTGAATTCACTGTTCTCCTAGCTGCAGTAGGAACTTATCAATATGCCTTCTTCAGACCCAGTTCTTTTTTGTGGAATTTACTGCAAGAATTCCCATTGCTTTCAGTTGGAGTAGTATCTGGCTCTGACCAAATGTATGAAACTGCACAATGCCAGTTAATTTTTCTGTTGTCAGAGCATAAAGACATTGAGTGGCATTGAGATGTTTTTAAAATGTACACAAATAGTTTTAGAATTTTTAATTAGGATTTTTTTTTTATAGGAAACATTGCATTCAAAAAACCACACTGCTGAATACATGACTGATGGCTAACATTTTTATCAGTGAATTATGAACTCTGTTGATTAAATTTGTATCTAACACTAATTCAGAGAAGAATTGTAAAAATAGCAGTTCATGTCCTTTTTATGGTACTTTTATTAGTTTTATTATTAAATGTTTATTTAATTTCAATACAAGGAAATTACAAAATATTGCACTGTTCATGTGGAGTTATTTTATGGCAATAAACCCTAGCAAGTTTAATTACAGCAGTCTGGATAGATGCAATAGACATATGTTTAACATAATTTAAGCCTCACTAACCAATTTAATGAGCTAGTCAAAATTCCTATCGTAACATTGATCATGTTTGTTTCACTTACTGCAGACAGTTATTTTGTATTTTTCATCTTCACATTATATGAAAAAGCTCAATTTTTTTTTTTTTTTAGCTGACGTCTTAAATTAGACAACTTTAATATTTTTTAAATAAGAAATTTAAAATACTGGAACCCAAAGCCATTTAATCATGAAGTTCCTAAATAGAGACTGCTTACCTGATATTGCTTTATCACATGAGCATTTGTCTAAGGAGACGAATTGCTCTGTTGGTATGATAAGTCAATTTATAGGCACAGGTTGTGTAGGTGTTAGCTCCTGAAGTATTTTGAATTAAGGTTGAGGACAGTCTAGAATATTGTTTGAAGGTTTCAGGCCTTAGGTGATGAAGTAAAGTGAGTTTAGACTTTAATGATTTAATGCTTAGCAAAGGAAGATTTTTAGCTTTGATCTCAGCGGATGGAACTTCAGTTGTGTATGACTCGGTTGTGGTTCAGAGAATGACTGTAAGTAACTTATCTCACCGTGGAAGGCTATTGCATGTCAGGAAGTCTATGGGAATAAATGAAACAACTTTATTCCAGAGCCCCAATTCAGACATATGCATGTTATTATTTCTATATTTACCTTTATCCTAATCAGCCCACACTGAGAAACATTTTATGTTTTATTGCTAGCAGCTGTGCTAAGTTTTGTGTTTTTAGTCTGCATTCTTCTGTAGCCAAACCAAAGCACATATATGTTTGTGAGATTAATTATTGAAATGGGGAAGAAAATAATAGAAGCAAAAGGAACATGTATTTTATGATTAAACCATTTCTGATGTTCTTTAGGTAGAAGGGGAGCAAAGTGTCGTCATTTCAGTGTTATATAGTAAATAACACTTTACAGTATTATGAAAAGGGGGAACAACTTGAGTATTCTATCACCATTTCTAAAATGTGGTTTCTGTGCATAAATCTAAAATAAATCATTTGTATGTCTGATGAAATTTCCCTTTTATTTTGGAGGTTTGATTTAAAAAAAAATATTGTGCCAAGCCATTCTGATGAAGATAGGCTTGGCTTTTTTTGACAGGTTAACTTCTGAGATGAGCCTACAAAGAGATTGATGGTCAAAATTCCAATATATTCTGTTAACCTGTCCACGACTTTGGCAATAGTAAGTAACTAAATTGCAGGCTGCTGATGGCAACCTGAACTGAAGTCTTATTGGTGCTTTAACATTGAAAATCCTGACATTTTTCAAGACCTATTCATAAGCCTCAGCAATCTGATTGTCAGTGACTTAAAAGAAGGATTTTAATAATTCTTCTGAGACTTGTAAAATATACTGCAGCAGTGATTGTAGTGACTGGAAAAAATTCTTAGACATAATTAAAGCTCTTTTGAAGGACAAAGGAATAGGTTGTAGTACACAGCTATTCAAAATATCCCTTTAATGTTCTGTTGGCTGTAAATACTAGATTTATATGTGTGATGTCTATATTTGAGGAAATCAATCCTGATAGCATATCAAAAAGTCATTGCAAGCAGGTGTTTTGCTAAAAATGCTTACAGTTTATCAAAAGTGTTTGTATAAAGATTTGAAAAAACAGTATTAAATAATTTTGACACTTATGCCTTAGATAAAAACTAGCTGATTCTAAGTATTGATGACCAAGATTTTAAAAAATGGGTAACTAAAGTTAGGCTTTAAACTCCTTATTTGAGTGTTCAAAGCAGCACTTAGAAGCCTAACTCCAAGCACTCATTTTTTGGGGCCTAATTCGTGTAACTTTTGTGAACCTTCCCAGACTTTCTGGTTAGTAGATTCTTCTTGTTGTATATTTGATTTAGTTGTTTCTTTGATTCAGCTAGGTAACTATACCAGGGAGGTAAGATCTAAACAATAGGCTTGTGTAGAATGGAAGGTTTATACGCATAGATTCAGCTGGAGAATACCTATGTTTTAAGATGGATCATATTGCTTTTACTCTTATTTCATTTGCTATTAAGCAGCTTAGTATATGGCTCTCTGAGAACTAGAGAAAAATAGAAGAAATAGTTTTTGTCCTGATATCGGAAGGACCCCCTTTCTCCGGAAAGTTAATACTCAAGATTACATTACAGAACATTTACCCTCTGTACTCCATGGTGCTTCCCATGGGTACCTGGGTTGTGAAGCACCTTACCACAACCTGCCCTTAGCCGGAGGGAACCTTGTCTGTGTCTGCTGTGGATTAACTCCCAGAAACTACCAGCCTCTGGCAACATAAGCACTGCCTTCCAGGCTTCCACAGGCCTTGCCCTCTCTGTATAGGTTACCGATAGGCACACATCAGCCCCCGAGTCCTCCAGGTATCCCTCTGGAGTGCTCAGCCCCAGTTCCACTGAACACTCACAGAACTCTTAGATCTGCTATTCCCAAAGTATCGATACACACCAGCTTATAAGATTCAACGCAGGATCACCACTTTGCTTGACACACAGCACTTAGATATAGATATAAATACAGTGAAAACAAGTAAAAGTTTATTATCAAAGAACAGAGATTCAAGTGATAGAGAGTAGGAATATTGGAAACAAATGGTTACATATAAAACAAAATCACAACACATCTTCCAGGGAGTAAGCTAACAAGGCATTTTCCCTATCTCCTACATGATAGCTTACCCCAAGTTCTTTCGCCAGCATTTTCAACCACTTTTCTTGAGACCCGCTCTCAAAAGATCGAACCTGCTGGCAGCTTGTCCTCACAGACTGAAGGAATATCTGAGGTTCATCTGTACCCCGAATATACCTTCAAAAGTTCATTGTCTTACTCGTAAACAGGATAACTTCTGCTGTTTTTGATTTTTCCTCCAGCTCCTAAATGTGTATTCATTGCGAATGATACAATACTCAGTTTGCATATGACTGGCCAGAGTGAGATAAGCATCTTTTCCCCCTTGACTGCCAGAAGTATGTGGATTACCTTTTGGTGACTTGTCTCAACTCACATACCTAGAGAACATAATTGTGTGTGTGTGTGTGTATTATTCTCTGTACATACATTTTACAATGATTATGATGACCAGTGTGACACAGGCTTTTATTTGAGGCCTTACTTGACATTCTTCTGGTGAACCCAGGGGATCCTGTACCCCTATGTACTTTGTGCCTTTTGGCAGTCGGCATCAAGATGTCCTACAGTTACATACACCTTGTCTGTTTAGAACAGCTAAACTGTGGGGCGCTCCCTCTAGGGAGCAGGGAAGAACATTTGTGGGGTGTGGCAGGGCCTGGGCCAGTCCCCATATGGGGTGGCGAGGGAGCAGCACCCAGCTCCACTCCACCCCCAGCTCTGCCACAGTCCTAGCTGTGGTTCCACTCCCAGCCCCACGCTTGGCCCCCAATCGTGGCTTCCACTACCGGCCCTGGCCCCAGCCTCTGCCCCCTTACCCCTGGCTGTATGCCTCTCCCTCCCCTCTCCAAGCCACGGCCCCGCTCCCAATTCTAGCTCGGGGGGGGGGACGCTGACAGGGTAAGAGGGGGCATGATCATGAAAAGTTTGGGGACCACTGGTTTAGACTGTAAGCTCTTCAGGTCAGAGACTCTTTCTTACTAAGCATTTGTACAATGCCTAGTACAGAGGCATTGTATAAATGGGGCCCTTAAGTGCTACAGTAATACAAATAATAATGATAAAAAATTATTTCAGTACATATCAGTGTATTTATTTAGTTAGGTAAGAAAGGTGAAACTTTAATAAAGAAAATTCTGACTGCAAAATATTTTTTTAGAGACTCTTTTTCTCTGACTGTTTTTTGTACTTCTTAGTATCTTAGGTCTTTATTTTTTGCTGTCTGCCAGTGATGATGTGTCAGAGAGCACTGGATATGAATTCCAACTTGCACCATTCTTAGCCAGCTCAATCCTATAATGACACAAACCACCTGTGCAGGCTCCCTAATTTACAGGGTTACAGAAGGCAGCCCAGAGATATCCCAGTAAGTACGATAAGCTTTTTAACACTGTTCCCCACTCAGGTTTTTATAAGTAGCATTTTACCTCAAGTGTTCTCCTAAGGGAACATGTGGATTAGCAGCAGCAGCCTAACTCCCATGTGAAATACTATAAAAGTCCTCACTTCCCTAAAGAGAAATAAACTTCACAACCGATTAGAAAAATGCCTTAACGCACCATCCATGTCCTAATGATGCTTGGATAACTGGTTTAGTCATGGAAGGTACTTTTTTAGTCCTTGTCCTCTCTTTTTCATAAAACAGACTTCAGTGAAGGAATAAAAGTTACACTGGTCTGAAGTCTGGGACTCGCTATATTCAGTGCTGTTTGATTGAGGGGCCAATAATAAATCTTAATATCAGATATCTCAAAAATTACCAGGGTTGGATACTATGGATTATGCAAATGGATTCAGATTGTCATTTTTTGAATGTACGAGCCTATGGTATGGTTTCTAGCCCTAGCAGGTTCTCAGATATGTGATCCTAATAATCTAATTCCCAGCTTGCTTGTCTTCCAGCCTAATTCAAATATGCTCTGTCTTTTCAAATTGTCAGAGCTAGAAATGCTTTATATCATTTTATGACCTGAGAGTAGACTGGAATCCCAGCTTCCAAGCTTATGAAGCATTAGGGTCAGATCGTGGTTTGAAAGACAGAATGTGAGTAGGGGCCACACTTCAGCAAGTGCCATTGGAGATGAAGATTTGACCTGAATTCCTCCTTAGGGTATGACCCATGAATCAGACCCTTTGCAACTCTTTGAAAGTATACAGCATACGCTGCTTGTGTCCAGCATGCCTAGTTGACTCCGTTAGCCAGTGCAGGGAGCAAGGAAATTGAAAGATGGCCACAGTCTTCCAATCCCTTTTGGGTAGCTAGATTTGGCAGCAGCATTGGCCTAGTAGAGAGCTTATGTTGCCTATCCCGATTGTTGACAGCTTTTGCACAGGGACATAAAAGGAGAAGCCTCTTCCTCTTATTTGCTCTGTCCCACAATCCCCCATTTTTTCAGGAAAGGCTTCTGACAGTCTATGCCTAAGCCCTGGTTTACACTACAAACTTATGTTGGAATAACTATATCATTCAGGGCTGTGAAAATCCACACTCCTGAGTGACCCACTTAGAGCGACTGAACTCCTGGTGTAGATAGTGCAATGTCAATAAAAGGGTTTCTCCCATCGACATAGCTACTGCCTCTTGGGGAGCTGGAGTACCTATGCCGATGAGAGAATCTATTCCATTAGCATAGGTGGCATCTTCAAAAAGCACTACTGCAGCACTGTAAGTGTAGACAAGCCCTTAGTCTCTCTCTCTCTCTAGTCTTATCTTGCTAGTGAGCTATAGGTTGCTGAAATCATATTGGAATGGAAGTGGGAGACTAAACAAGATGGTCCAATATGCTGACCCTCCATGGATAGAAACGCTTTGCCAGATGACTGCAAATGCTTTCAGGACCACTAAGCTTTCCCTAATACTGATTATGAGCTAGCAGTTAGAAGGAAAAAAATAACTGCTGCTTTTGAACTCATGACTCATATTTTCCATATGCAGCATGTTAAAGCCTCCACTAGCCTCTGCAATCTTAGAAGTGTACTCCATAGTGCGGGCCACTTGCATTAGGGACCTACCCTGCATTTCTTGATCATCCAGAATTCTCACTGAAGTTAATTGGCATTCAAGGAGTGTCTGTTGGGGCCCATACTTAGCTCAGTCAGGGCAATATTAAATGAGATGGAGAAGATGGAATGTAAATGCCTTCATTTCTAAAACCTATAGAGGATTGTAAAAGCAGTCTCAAAATAAAATTGTTTTCAGAATTTTCTCTCATGAAGTGTCCGCAGCAGTTCAGAATTCTGGATAAACGATGGTGTTTGACAGAGGATTTGCACCACACAGTAGAAGCTGACATATTTTTACCATCAGATTTTATTACTGCAGAGTTTGCATTTAATAGGGAAAACATCTGTATTGCTTGTTCTAGTAGATTTTTTTAAAAATATCTCAATAATACAATTGTCATTGTGCCAAGAGTCATCTTGAGCTTGCCCTTTTAAAATACTTTCTATTTCCGTTAGCTTTAATAACCTGGAAAGCCCCCATGCTGAAAACTCTGGGTTTCTGTGACAAGTATCTAATTTAAGCAAAAAAAAGGTCATCCTAACTAATATATACAGCAGTATCATACCAATGGCTTGATCTATGTTTATTCTTAAGATCTCAGTTCAGGAAATCACTT
This sequence comes from Terrapene triunguis, assembly GCF_002925995.2. NCBI lineage: Eukaryota > Metazoa > Chordata > Testudines > Emydidae > Terrapene > Terrapene triunguis. The sequence goes on along the minus strand of NW_020664464.1, from coordinate 25,551,334 downwards.
AAGCAAGTGTTTGACTCCCATTGACTTCAGTGGAACTTAAGCACATACTTAAAGTGTTTGATGAATCAGGGGGTTAATGGACAAGCCTACATTCCCAGCCAGCAAAATGGGATAAGTAATTTTTCTATGCGATGATTCTGGGTGCTTTAAGCATAAACCATAGACTCTGAGAGAGGGAGTAGCAATTGCGAAGAAAATAACTCATGATGTATCTCAAGAATCTGATTTTTGACTTCATGAAAATGGGAAGGACTGCATATATTGCCACTAAAACCTGTAAAAACCATATTAGGGGTCACATTTTATACAAATCAGGTACTTGCATTTCACATTAAGCCCCTATCTGGGCACATAAATTATGTACATACAAGTGTATGTGGGCAGTTCTGCCTGACTTTGAAAATCTGACTTTATATAGCTAGTAAATAAAAGCCTGGGATAGCTGGTGTGGTGCAAAGGAACCAGAGCCAGGGATATAATCTGTTTTATGAATGTTGTGGTTTTGTGATTGGTTGTACTAAAAATAGAAATTTTCCTGTTCAATTTGTTTTTTAATTCTCCATGTATCTCAGAATAGTGCATGATGGGTTTCATACTGTATGTGCTAGATTCAGTGCTCCCTGGCTAAGAATGAGGAATATATTTTAAGATCCACTTAAATTCAGTTTCCAATGAAGTTGCTAAAGATGCAAGAGGAAAAATATTCCATGGAATACTAGTGGAGATATATTCATTTGAGATCATTATGTCCAAATATATATTCTGAATTTTAAAAACCAGATACTATGTATTAGATACATCCCAACTGAGCATATAGATACATACAATTGTTTATTTGATGGTCTCATTTAACAGTTCATAATATTTAGGATATGTGCTAAATATATGTTTAGAAAAATCATAGAAGCTAAAAACCTTTATGAAAAGTAGCTGCTGTGCATTTGACATCAGGTAATTAAAGAAGTAGAAATATTGCCCCAAAAGCTGTCAGATGAAGTGGCAGGAAACCTACATGGCATTGTTACCCCACCTCCCTCCATGACTAAAGAAGTCCTTCAGTGCAACAACCATGCAGGTGTGCTATGGTATGCTTTGGGTGGAGGAGGTGGGAGGGGAGGTTTTGGAGATTATATCTAAACAGTAAACATAGTTAGTGTTATTTGTTGCATGTTGTTACAACATTAACTTCTGATCCATGTCTTCCACCATCCACTCACGCACCCATTTCTGGGGGTGTGTGAGAGAAGGATCTAGGCCATAGCGATGGGCAAAGGTATGTATGAGGGGCTAAGGTAGCAACGCTCTAAGCCGGGGAAACCAAAAGGGGGGGGCAATCCCTGCACATGGATACCTTGATATCCGCAGATTAGGAGATAGGAATTCCCATGAGTAGTATACGCTGTTGGCAGGCCACACTCCATGCCTTCAAATTAGAGCTGTGTGAATTCCCGTTCCAGAGTAGGAATGCAAACCTGGGTCTCCCACATCCCAAAAAAGTGCCCTTAACATTGAGCTGTTGGGCATAAGGGCAACCCCCTCCCCCCTTCCAACCCCTCAAAAATTGTGGGCCAAAACTGTCAAATTTGCATTGAATTTGCGAACAGTTTTGATCTATCTGAAACTGCATTTTTTGGTGAATAAACTTTGTCCAAAAAAATTCACCCAACTCTATCTCAAAAACCTCCCCTCAGAAGTGATGAGAGCTACAAAGTTGTGTGTAATGAGCTACCATCAGTAAGTTTTCCTCTCCTGCAAGATTTTTTTCCTAAAGGAAGAGATGATAGATCACTTAACACAAGAAAATAATAATGGCCATATTGGGTCAGACTAATGGTCCATCTAGCCCAGTATCCTGTCTTCCGACAGTGGCCAATGCTAGATGCTTCAGAGGGAATGAACAGAACAGGTAATCATCAAGTGATCCATTTCCTCTTGCTCATTCCCAGCTTCTGGCAAACAGATTTATAGACACCCAGAGCATGTGGTTGCATCCATGACCATCTTGGTTAATAACCATTAATGGACCCATCCTCCATAAACTTACCAAATTCTATTTTGAACCCAGTTATACTTTCAACCTTCACAACATCCCCTGGCAATGAGTTCCACAGCTTGACTGTATGTTGTGTGAAGTGCTTCCTTATTTGTGTTTTAAACCTTTTGCCTATTAATTTCATTGGATGACCCCTGCTTCTTGTGTTATATGAAATGGTAAATAATACTTTCTTATTCACTTTCTCCATACCACTCATAATTTTATAGCTCTCTATCATATCCCTGCTTAGTCATCTCTTTTCTAAGTGGAACAGTCCCAGTCTTTTTAATCTCTCCATGTACGGAAGACACTCTATACCCCTAATCATTTTTGTTGTCCTTCTCTGCACCTTTTCCAACTCTAATCTTTTTTGAAATGGGGTGATTAGAACTGCAAGCAGTATTCAAGGTGTGGAAGTACCATGTATTTATATAGTGGCATTATGATATTTTCTGTCTTATTAGATATCCTTTTCCTTATGGTTCCTAACATTGTGTTAGCATTTTTGACTGCCACTGCCACATTGAGCAAAACTATCCACAATGACACTCTTTCTTGGATGGTAACAGGTAATTTAGACCCCATCATTTCGTATGTACAGTTGGGATTATGTTTTCCAATGTATATTATTTTGTACTTACCAACATTGAATTTCATCTGCCGTTTTTGTCACCCACTTACCTAATTTTGTGAGATCCCTTTGTAACTGTTCACAGTCAACACTGAACGTAACTATCTTGAGTAATTTTTTGTATTCCCTGCGAACTTTGCCACCTCACTGTTTACCTCTTTTTCCAGCTCATTTATTAATATGTGGAACAGCACTGGTCCTAGTATAGATCCTTGGGGGATCCCTCTGTTTACTTCTCTCCACCATGAAAACTGACTGTTTATTCCTACCCTTTGTTTCCTACCTTTTAACCAGTTACTAATACTGGATCACCCTTGTCCACATGCTTTTTGACCCCCCTCAAAGAATTCTCTTAGATTGGTCAGGCATGATTTCTCTTTACATGTTGACTCTTCCCCAATATACCGTGTTCATCTTTGTGCCTGATAATTCTGGTCTTTGCTATGGTTTCAACCAATTTGCCTGGTACTGAAGTTAGGTTTAGTAGACTGTAATTGCCAGGATCACCTCTTGAGCCTTTTTAAAAATAAGCATGACATTAGCTATCTTCCAGTCATATGGAACAGAGGCTGATTTTTAAGAAATAGATTACATAACCACAGTTAGTACTTGAGCAGTTTCATATCTGAGTTTCTTCAGAATTTTTGGGTGAATCCCATCTGGTCCTGGTGACTTATTACTGTTTAATTTTTCAATTTGTTCCAAAACCCCCTGTATTGACACTTCAGTGTGGGACAGTCCCACATTCTGTCACTTGAGAAGAATGGCTCGAGTGTGGCAATCTCCCTCACATCCTCTGCAGTGAAGACTGATGCAAAGAATTCATTAGCTTCTGTGCAATGGCCTTGGTCGTCTTTGAGTGTTCCTTTAACACCTCGGTCATCCAATGGCCTCATTGATTGTTTGGCAGACTTCCTGCTTCTGATGTACTTCAAAAAATTTTGCTGTTAGTTTTTGTGTTTTTTGCTAATTTCTCTTCAAATTCTTTTTTGGCCTGCCTAATTATATTTTTACACTTGATTTGGCAGAGTTTATGCGCCTTTCTATTTTCTTCAGTAGCATTTGACTTCCAATTTTTAAAATATGTCTTTTTGCTTCTAACTACCTCCTTTACTCTGTTGTTTAGCCATGGTGTCATTTTTTTGTCCTCTTACTGTTTTTTTTAACTTGGACTATGCATATAATTTGGGCCTCTATTATGGTGTTTTAAAATAGTTTCCATGCAGCTTGCAGGCATTTCATTCTTGTGACTGTTCCTTTCTATTTCCATTTAGCTGGCTTCCTCATTTTTGGGTAATTCCCCTTTTTGAAGTTAAATGCTATTGTTGGTTTCTTTGGTATTTTCCCCTTTCAAGTAAGTTAAATTTAATTATGTTATGGTCACTATTACTGTGCAGTTCAGCTATATGCTTCTCTTGGACCAGATCCTGTGTTCCACTTAGGACTAAATCAATAATTGCTTCTTCCCTTGTGAGTTTCAGGGCTAGCTGCTCCAAGCTGCAGTCATAATGGTGTCTAGAAATTTTATCTCTGCATCCCATCCTGAGGTGACACATACCTAGTCAATATGGGGATAGTTGAAATCCTCTATTATTAATGTGTTGTCTCTTTTTTAAAAATTAATTAATTAATGGAGATATCCCATCTCCTAGAACTGGAAGGGACCTTGAAAGGTCATCGAGTCCAGCCCCCTGCCTTCACTAGCAGGACCAAGTACTGATTTTGCCCCAGATCCCTAAGTGGCCCCCTCAAGGATTGAACTCACAACCCTGGGTTTAGCAGGTCAATGCTCAAACCACTGAGCATTTCACACTCACCATCACCATTCTGGTCAGGTGGTCAGTAGTATATTCATACTGCTATACTCTTATTATTCAAGCATGAAATTTCTATCCATAGAGATTTTATGGTAGAGTTTGAGTCATTTAAGATTTTTACTATATTTGACTCTGTGCTTTCTTTCACATATAGTGCCACTCCCTCACTAGCATGACCTACTTTGTCATTCCTGAATATTTTGTACCCTGGTGTTACCATGTCCCATTGATTATCATCATTCTACCAAATTCTGGAATGCTTATTATATCTGTATCCTCATTTAATACCAGGTACAAAAGTTCACCCATCTTATTATTTAGACTGCTAGAATTTGTATAGAAGTATTTATAAAATTTGTCAATATTTAGTTGTCTGCCTTCATGTGATGTAACTGAATGGGACTCTTTTTCATTTAACTATTTCTCTTTAGTTCCTACCTGTACTTCATCAGCTTCTACCCCCTTTTACTAGGATATAGATTATCCACTTAAATAAAGCCTCCCCTAAAGGATTTCTCTGTCTGATGTGTGTGTTCGTCCACACTTGTCAGCTTTCCCCCAGTCATTAATTCAAAAACTCCTCTGCTGGTCATAATCTGCTCGTTTTGGTTTAGGTGGAGCAACCTCCATCCTGTATAGGCGCCTCCTTTCCCAAAAAGTTTTCCAGTTACTGATAAACCACACAATCCCTCCTCAAAGCACCATCATCTTGTCCACGCATTCAGCCCCTGCAGTAGTGCATGTTTACCTTGCTGCATGTTTAACTGGCCACAGGCATGGAATGGGAGCATTTCAGAGAGTGCTACCATGGAGGTCTTTTTTCCTTTCTCCTTTTTCCTTTCCTTTCTGCAATAAACTTGAATATACTTTTTTTTTTTACCTCCCCCACCCTGTGTATCTGGAATCAAAAAGTTGATTTAAAAACAATTACTATTGGCCTTAGATTTTCTACATCAAATTTCAGCATAAATGTTCATGATTGTTTCCTAGACCCTTGAAATCATAGGTGCTTGTAATGGAAATGATGTCAGAACTTTAAGTAATGAAGATAACCTGTTGCTATAGAAACTTTTAGTCAGTGTAAGTACATCTACGGAACTTCCCTTATGAGCCAAGCATTTGCAGGAGGTGACTTCTGTCTAAGCACATTTTTAAAAAATAAATGCAAAGAAATGTGAAATATCATACTTTTATGATCAATGTAAATGAGAGTAAACCTCAGCTGTTTAATTTTTAAAACAAATCCAGTAAAAAGAAGTGGCTTGGAAGGCAAACTGTTTTAAAAATTTGGGTAACCAGTCTGCTGGTTGGGTACTTAAAAAAAAAAAAAAGAAGAAGAAGCAGCTCAAACAGCAAATGTTCAGAAGGTACTGTAGCATATCAAACCATATAGAAAACATATAGTTCATCCCATAAACAAAAACTAGAAGAGAAACACAAGTTGGAAAAAAAAGAGCTAATATTTCCATAGTGAATTCTGACGTAGACAATCAATACCCAGTTGCTTCATCAACTTTCTTTTATCTGGTATTTTGCTTTTGTGATGGTTTGAATTAAGGTTTCCTACTTGCAATGTGGTTTGAGATGCTAGGGCACTTTCTGAGTATTTGCTGTTTAAAATGTCATCTGTCTTCTGTCTGTCTATGGGGAGAGCCATTTGGGGCCTGATCCAGAGCCCATTGAAGTCAGTGGGAAGCCACTAGTATACTACTTGAAGATCATTATTGAATGTTTAATCTAAGCTTGCAAATGTTTAAAATGATGTTGCATTTACCGTATTAAACATTTTTGTGTTTTCATGAAACTTTTAGTGTTAGTTTTGTACATCTAGGTCTTATCTGCAGTTTTGACTTTATTAACCAATAATATAATCACCAGTCATCTAAAAATTATTTACTGTCTTGGTTGACTACTAAGCTGGATTCTGTATTTAACTAAAACAAAAAACAACCCCCCCTAATTTCATCATTGTAGTTTTAACAAGACTATATTTAAAATAGGCTTGATTTGCAGTTCATATTATACACTGATATGTATAATAAACAAACATACAAAGATTAATTTTAACCAAATTTATTTGATAAAATTCTTTAAATGGTTCTGTAGTTTGGAAGCATTAAGTGTGTGTGTGTGTGTGTGTGTGTGTGTGAGAGAGAGAGAGAGAGAGAGAGTCTATTAGAAATGCTCTTGTCAGAGAGTTTTGCATGTATAATATGTTTGATTTGAGAAATAATGTGTCACAGGAGCAAAGTTAAGAGTTTGTGCTGTTCAGAACACCTCTCTAGTCAGCAGATATACTGAAAAGGGTGAAATTCACCTCCGTGCATAAGGCTGTTGTGCATGCCCCTTGGTACCACCAGAGCCCTTTGGATGGAATTCATTCTAGCGCAGATGGCCTGCAAAATCCTTGTGCATCCACTTAAGCCCCAATGAAGCACCATATTGAAGTTTTAAGTAGGTTTAGGTGGTGACAAGTTCTGAGGGCAGGCCTTCTTCAGTGAGGTGAATTTCTTCTTGTATGTAGAACTGTTAGATAACTGCCTTTTATTGTAACAGAGGAAAGTGTTCTCAGATTCTCATCTATTTCAAACTCTTGCGCTCATTTAGTGCTGATAGCAGTATGTGATAATTTTAATATTCTGTGAATCAATATTAAAAAGACATATGTTACAATAAAGGGACATTCTCTTTTTGCCTAAGCTTTTAAATAAATTTAATACCTAAAAGTATTCATAAGTCCTGTGATGCATTTTTTTTTTAGTTTTTTTTTTTTTTTTTTTTTAATGTTTGGGCCTACAGAGATCCAAGCAACGTTTTTGTTAAAGGAAAACTATGATGGGTATTTAAATTCAGTACATACTACATAAGGTTTTATATATCAAAAATATTTTTCAAAAGATTTTAGAAATACTGGTCATTTTCCATATCTCCATTCAGTGAATAGTGATGGAGTCATTCTCTGTGGGGTCTGATGTTTTTCTGATACTTCCCAGCAAGAAGTCCATTCCAGTTAAGTAGATTGAGATAAAGAAATGCATTTCACCATTGCAGTGGAATGGATGGGAAATCAGATTTTTTCAAAGTTGTTGTAAGGTAAGTTCTTAATGCTTTTTTATTATTATTATTAAAGGGTTTAACTACTGTTAAATTAACCAGATTTTTAAAAAATAGTAATTGCCTTACAACAACTTTGAAATTATCCAATGTTTCATTTATTCCAATGTTGAGCTGTTTCCTTTGTCCTAACCTACATCATCAGACTGCAAGATGCCTGCTCTCTGTTAATTGTCTTTTGTTAATTATTCCTTTTTATTGTATTTACTGTGCTTTAACTTGTAAAAATAGATTCTTTGTAATTAGATCTTATGAAATCTTTTTCACAGTGTTACTGATAGTCTTTAATATTGAATTGCTGTTTTCCATTAACTGAAATTGTAGTGAAAGTGGATGGGAAAGGTTCTCAAAAATTACTTTGGTGTAGCCAGTCACTTACTTGTATCCAAACCTACAAACTGCTTAGTCCTTGACTGCTATATGAACAACCCTGACACTCATTTGTCAATTTCAACTTGTCAGGTCTATCCCATTTTTCTTACATATGATAGATTATGAAACATAAAATTCTGTATCATAAGCACTGGATTGAACATGGTTTTTAGGGAAGTTTGTGACAGGGGCTTTAAGCCACCATTGCATCCTTACAATTCTGACCTGCTCTGCAGCCCCTTGTGTAATATAGACAGCCCTGAGTGCCTGTCTACCTTATGGCAAGCTCCCTGGGCTGTTCTATAGGCCATAGCGCTGTCCAGAATTTCTGCAGTGCTGTATGCTGTGGCCTCACTCTTGACATGCTCCCCAGCACTTGCCCTACATCAGGCCTTGAGAGTTCTTGAAAGGCAGACTTATGGCTGTCTTTCACAGTGCCGACACCAAAGGAATCTTCCACATCTGGACATGAGGCTCTTAGGAGGCTTTTATGCCACTCTGGACCTTTTATATGGCTTAAAGGGGCCAGAGTGGAGGTGAGAAACTCTTCCACTGTCCGTGTGTGTGTGTATATATAGTTAGTTATAGGGAGAGCTCATGGCACTGCCTTTGCTTGACACTTCCCATTATAAAACCCTGTTTTCAGTTGCTTATAACTTTGACAACCTTCAACAATTTGGGCTGAAATTTTCCATGCCACGTCTGTCTCAGACTCATTTTTTGGGGGTGTGGGGAGAGGGGCAGTTAAGCCAAAATGCTTCAATTGTTTGAGAATAAGGCTAGTGAAAAATTTGTTGTTTTGCTCATAAGTTATAATGAAAAGTCTTCATTACTTTCTAATAGTTTATATCTGTTTTTCTTTATTTTTTCTTATTAAAGATAGATTCAAATAAGTATCTCAGCCTCTTTATAATTTATCACCGATTTCTTCTTCCATGTTTTGATTATCTAACTTTCTCATTCTTTTACCCCAGTATTATTTGCCAAAACCCTTCTTATTCCCCTGGGCTGCTTTGGCTAGCATTAAGGGCTGGTCTATACTTAGCCGCTAGTTCAGCGGCTGGAAATCGAACTTCCTGGTTCGATTTATCGCGTCTGGTCTGGACGCGATAAATCGAACCAGGAAGTGCTCGCCGTCGACTGCGATACTCCAGCTCAACGAGAGGAGTACCGCGGAGTCGACGGGGGAGCCTGCCTGCCGCATGTGGACCGCGTCTGAACCGCGGTAAGTTCGAAGTAAGGTATGTCGACTTCAGCTACGTTATTCACGTAGCTAAAGTTGCGTACCTTACTTCGACTTGGGGGGTTCGTGTAGACCAGGCCTAAGTCATTGTGCTTTGGCTGCCCTGATCTTTCCCTGAAAAATGTAACTGGCTCTATATATGCTTGTTTAGTTTCCTTCCTCAGTGATTACTGTAAATTTTGTCTCATCCAGTATGAATTCTTGTTCCCTCTGCAGGGTCAGTAGTTAGATGCAGTGTTAGTACCTTTATTCAATTACTGAGTTCTGCTGGATTATAAGAAACGGCTGACCTGGTGCTATAATAGACCAATAATGCTTAAATTCTAGGAATCAATATAAGATTCATATATGGGGATCAGGTAATGTTAGAATGGTTTGCAAAGATTAGATGTTAATTATCTCTTGGAGAGAGGAGAAATATCTAAATGCTAGTTGCCTCACTTTTCCAGTACCCCCTGCAGGTTAATTCAAAGGAGCAGCATTTGGCTTCAAAGTGAATGGCATATATATCCTGGCTAATTAAAATGAAAATAAGACCAAATGTCTTTTATGTTGTTATTAATATTTGATAAAATAGTTTCTAGGCTTCTGTGTGAAGAGAATACCAAAGGGAGTTCTGAATAGATTTCACCCCAACTCCTAAATTTCAGCAAACTGATAGTATCTTGTTGATATTACTGCAGTATCTATTATTATTGTTGATATTATATTTAGCCATCAGTGTTATTTTTGTGCTTCCTGTCATCCAGAGCAGGTTGTCCTGACCTCCTTGTACCATTCTGGTCATGAGGATAAACTGGAGCACCAAAGTATTTAAGATGAGGTACAAAATAACTTCATGATGGCAATTGGGGATGTAAAAAGAAAAATCTCTAAAATATTTAAAGTGGAGATGAAATTTCATCAACTCACTGCATTACTTGGTTACATTTCATTTCATTCTTAGAGCATCACATAATCTCATTGCACTTCATATGACATTGTAATGAGTTCTGATGATGTATCCATATCACATTGTGTTATACGACATGGCAGTGTAAACACATTACATTGTTTTTGTAGTATGGTATATCATTTTAATTGTAATGGTTCTAACGTATCTCTTCTTCTGTGCCTACTGTACTCCTGCTTTTTCTCAAATCAAAGGTGATATATATAGAAAACTAAATTCCTATAGTTTTTAGAAACACATTTCAAAATTCACATTAATTTTGCGACATAATATTATTTCTTCATTGAAATTAATTTGTGCTATTCCAGCTACGCAAAACAAATTTATGCTTATTTATAGTGGGGGTTGGTAGCAATGCCTGTTATTAAGGTTGCCTTTCCATTATAAGACCCTGTTTTCGGTTACTTATAACTTTGGCAAACTTTAATCATTTGAGCTAAAATTTTCATGACTGAGTGTCTGCCTCAGGCTGAAATTAAAAAAAAAAAAAAAAAAAAAGTCAGCCGAAACAGTTCAACTATTTCTGAGAACAAAGGAAGGGAAAAATATGTTGTTTGGCCATATTAAAAAATTCTGGTGCCTTTCCTTTGAGAAGGTCAAGGACCCCCATGCTTTGGAGCAGGAACTTGAAATTTTGTATGGAATGACCTTTGTGTCAGGAATGGGCCGTTGGCCATCACCATGAAAATCTGCCCAGTTTTGTCCAAGTTATAAGCTTTTGCAAAATCACAGTTTGCACGTGTTCAATACAGAGTTCAATGTTAGCAGCTAAATTCCATCCTCACTAAGCATGCTGCAGCCCAGGACTGAGCAGAAATTTCCCTGCAGTTGGAGTTCCAGGCTGTTGTAGGCCATGCCAGAGCTAGACATCTGAACTGAGAACAGGAAGCCTGTCTACCCTGTTCTCTCAATGACATGCTGGGCCCAGGCAGCATGGAGGAGGAAGCTGCCTGATTCAAGGGGACAAGACCTGGACTTGCGGGATGAGTAGATTGGGACAAAGAGCCTGGGGGGTGGGTGGGTAGAAACTAGGAGTTGAGGTGAGAGGGGGTGACTGGATTTGCCTGAACAAGAAGACTAGGACAGGGAGCTGTGTGGGACCCATTGGCTGGGCAGTGCAATTCAGACTCAAACCCAGAGTGAGAGGACTGTGACTGGCTGGGCAAGGAGACTGTGACTGGGAATTGCGAAGGGAAAGGGGGAGAATTGGGAGCCAGTAAATGAGGGGGTGGCTATGATTGGCTAGTGGGGGTGGAGACTGGGATTATTTGGGCAAGGAGAATGGGACTGAGAACCAGTGGGACAGGGTGAAGGAGGTGAGGAGTGAGGAGATATGTGATGATGAGCCAGGTTATGGAGAGAGAACTGGAATTGGCTGCCCAAAGAGACTGGAAAAAGAAGTCATGGGGAGGAGCGGGGGCACTGAAATTGGATGAGGATCCCAGGAAGGGAAACTAGGATTGGAAGCCAGTGGGGATGGGGAATGTGTGTGTATAGTAAGGAGAGCAACTGGAGGCCAGGACTGAGGGAGAGGAGAAATCGGATGAAGAGCTGGGGGAAGAGGGGGACTGGGACTGACTGGACAAGGAGGCTGCGACTGGGATGAGAAAATGGGATTGGAAACTAGGACTGGCTGGGTGAGAAGACTGGCTGGGATGAGGAGCTAGAGTGGGAAAGAGACAGGTTAGCTCCCACCACCATTATCTTGCATGGCCCCCTCCCCCTTGTGAATTTCCTCTCTCCCACATTTTGTTGCCTGCCTCTCCTGCCCTGCCTGAGTCCCCCATCACTGTTTGCTGCCTGCTTCCCCTGCCCTCCCCCCTTCACTGTTTATTACCTTCCTCCCCTGTACTGTTGGTTGCCGCTTACTCTGCCCTTGCTGTTTGTTGCTGCCTGCCCCCTCTCTCAGCCCTGATTCCAAACTGACCTTGACACTTTTCTTCCCAGGACAGGTCAGAGTTTTAGGATATCTGCTGTTACCAGCTCACCAAAATGTCCGCTTTGACCTGCAGAAAGGAACAGAGGTCTCGAAGCCAGAAATTCCGTTGTCTGTTTTTCCAATGTGGCCATGTTAATGCTTTACATTTTACAAACCTTATTTAGTGAGGCCTCATACCCACCCCATGGGACAGTCAAATATTATCACCTCCATTTTACAGATGGGCCAACTGACAGGGCAGCTCCATGTATTTTGCCGCCCCAAGCACGGCAGTCAGGCAGCTTTCGGCGGTGCGCCTGCAGGAGGTCCGCTGGTCCCGCGGCTTCGGCGTACCCGCCGCCGAATTGCCGCTGAAGCCGCGGGACTGGCGGACCTCCCGCAGGCGCGCCGCCGAAGGCTTGCCACCCCAGGCACGTGCTTGGTGCGCTGGTGCCTGGAGCCGCCCCTGCCAACTGAGACACAGAGAGATTAATCAGTTTGCCTAAAGTCACATATAAAGTTGTGGCAGAGCTGGGAAACACAGTCCAGCTCTCCAGCTTGCTAGATGCATACAATAGATTATAGTGTCCCCCAGCAAATTGCTTAAAATTTCTGTGCTTAATTACGAATTCTGTGAAGCGGTAATGCCTACCAATCTGTATAATGCACTTAGAAATCTACAGATGAAAAAACACTAAGTCCAAACTATTACTGTTACTTATGTAAGCATTTGGGCGCAAAGCCTATCATTATTAGTGTATGTGGCTTTTGGCTACACTAGTGAATTTTACAAAAAAAATCCCACCAGTGTTACTACCAGGTCTGCTAACATTCAGATTAAGTTTTGTAAAAATAAAATAGAAGTCCAATAGTTGTCATTCTCAGATAGTTCAATATTATATGGTGAAAACGTGAAAGTTTAATAGGAGCAGGAAAGCTTGCAATAACTTTTTAGTCTGTAATGCAGCCTCATAGTTTAAATGTTGTTTATCAAGATCCCAGTGAGATAAATGCAATATTATATTCTCAAATATCCACACTAGGTTAAATGAACAGTGGTGAAAGGCTTAACAGTAAGAAGACCAATGTTTAAAATAATCATACCTATATTTTATGTATATTTTACAAAAATATGCATGAAAATTTGACAGCGTTAAATGACAGGTAGAAATCAAGCATTTTGGAAAAGAAAGAGAACATGAGCCTTGAGCTAAATCCATTAACACTCCAACCCCCTAGTCATTTAGGAAAGAGGAGAGTCTGATTATTGTCCTACCAAACTTTGTCCAGAATCAAATTACAAAAACCAATGATCAACATTTTAGTTTTATTGGTGTTAATTTTTAAATAGATTTGTAATATCCGTAATTTTAAAGTAGTAAGTTATGATGACAACTGGGAAGGCTGGTGAATTCTTAAAGTAGGTAGTCAAAATTGTGTTCCTAGCCAATTTACATCACAGAATAAAGATCATACTATATTTAAGTCCAAATAGGATATGCAATATCAATCCTGTCTGCACAGAGTAGCTTCCACTGGAAGCCACAAACCAAGATTTCCTCAGCTGCATCAGGTCAAAGATTACAGTGTGATATGGGGCCAGATTCTTTGTATACCAGCTTCTTTGTACTTGTCAGGTGAAGTAAAGGGGCCAGATTGTGGCTGTAAATGGCCAACAGAGAGTTCTTCAGCTCCCCATAACTTAGAGAGCATCCCAAGGGGCGGGGAGGGTTGTACAAGATGGCAAATGGAGCTCTGCTTAACTACGTGGGTACTCAGCTTGATGCCAGTAGCATAAGTTAAATAAACCCATAAGAACATAAGAATGGCCATACTGGGTCAGACCAAAGGTCCATCCAGCCCAGTAAGTATCCTGTCTACCAACTGTGGCCAATGCCAGGTGCCCCAGAGGGAGTGAACCTAACAGGTAATGATCAAGTGATCTCTGTCCTGACATCCATCTCCACCCTCTGACAAACAGAGGCTGGGGACACCATTCCTTACCCATCCGGGCTAATAGCCATTAATGGACTTAACCTCCATGAATTTTTCTAGTTCTCTTTTAAACCCTGTTATAGTCCTAGCCTTCACAACCTCCTCAGGCAAGGAGTTCCACAAGTTGACTGTGCGCTGTGTGAAGAACTTCCTTTTATTTGTTTTAAACCTGCTGCCCATTAATTTCATTTGGTGGCCCCTAGTTCTTATATTATGGGAACAAGTAAATAACTTTTCCTTATTCACTTTCTCCACACCACTCATGATTTTATATACCTCTATCATATCCCCCCTTAGTCTCCTCTTTTCCAACCCCTGCTCTAGGCCGCTGTAACTCATGCTGTATCAATGCTGGCACAGAACCAGGGATCTGTAAGTGGAGACTGGAAGTAGGGGAGAATTGAGCTCATGGTCATCCAATTTTCGACCAGAACGCCTGGTCGAAAAGGGACCGACGGGGCTGTTAAAGTCCGGTCGACGGAGCAGTGGGAGCCTGGGGCTAAGGCAGGCTCCCTGCCTTCCCTAGCTCTGGGCGGCTCCCAGAAGTGGCCACCAGGTCCCTGGAACCGCGGTAAGTGCCGTTGTGACCCCACCCCCCAAACACTCTCCCTCACCCCAACCCCCTGCCCCAGCTCGGAGTCCTCTCCCGCACCCAAACTCCCTCCTGGAGCCCGCACCCCCCAACACCCTGTCCTAGCCCTGAGCCCCCTCTTGCACCCCAAACCCATCATCACCGGCTCCACCCCAGAGCCCGCACCCCCAGCCGGAGCCCTCTTTCCTCCTCCCCCCCGCACACCCTAACCCCCTGTCCCAGCCCAGAGCCCTCTCCCGCACGCTGAACTCCTCATTTCTGGCCCCAGCTGGAGCCCATACCGTCCCCCACCCCACACACACAACTTTTAAGTACTTTTGCCAAGAAGGACAAATTAAATAAAGGGGAGTTTCTCCAGAAATTAGTGATATAAGGTAGGATAGTCAGAGAAGATAATATAGCCCCTGATTTATGCCACAAATGACAAATGGACTTCAGTTCACCTTCAATATCTTAATTATATTGAATGGTCACCATGTTCCAACTGAAGAGCTCTGGTGGGGTTCTCACCACAGCCCATCGACCCTACTCCTGAACTCTCATGAAGGTTGGTGGCTAGGAGGAGTTAGGCACCCTACACTTCCCTTTTCCAAATTTGAAGTGTTGATACTTTGCTGGGCTTCTGGTTTTTGCTGGTAGGTAGTAGAGGAGTTGGGAGTATTCGGGAGCTCTCCATTAGACCAACATAATATACAAATATAAAATCCATTCTTTTTATCTCCAGCACTAAACCTGAAATACATTAAAATTAAATCTTATGAAATCTAGTTTAGGTAATTTGGTGTAATAGTTTACCCATTTTGAGATCTGCCATCAATATATAATAGTTGCTATTCACTTTTTTCATATTCAGTTACAAGTGTAATAAGACAGGAAGTAAAATGGCTTCTCATGGCCACTGTTAACTCATCCTCGTGTGTGTGTGTGTGTGTGTTTGTCTCTCTCTGTTTTTCTTGAGCTTCTGGAAATTTCAACAGATTAACTGGCATTTTATGTAGTCCACCTTAAAAGAACAGCTGCATGGGTTAGTTAGTTCACAGTAAAAAGAAGTTTGACAAAATGATTTATGAAATATTGTTTCCTGAGTTACGTCACAGAACCACTGTGGCTCCAGAGACTTATTCGAGCCAGCTATTACAAAACTCTGTGTCAGTATTCAGAAACATTAGCTTCCCTTCTTGCCTTGCTCCCTCTTTCATCATCTGTATTCTGGTATCCACAACAAAGGATTTATTTTTCAGTTGTCAACCATAATCAAAAACAAACTTATTTTAAAAAGTAAAGATTGCCAAAAGAGAGATCAATGCCTAGCTGTGCAAGAGTTTATCTCAATGTTGTCTACATTTTAATCTGTGAAAGCAGACAAATCAACTTTATCCAGATGGCTGATAACGCTTTTTTGTCTGAGTTTTCTGTTGACAACTAAATCTTACTCCTAAAGATTTGGGTGCCTATAAAGAAAAATAGGAGCACACACTAATATACATGATATAAATGTGTGTATTTGTTGGATAAGCTAAATATTCTTAAATGTTTTTTTGATAAGTCATATTCTTCTTCTGATGCTGCTTCTACAAAAAAGCAGGTCTATTTTGCATTTGAAGATTAAGAAATGGTTTCGAAGTCTAAATTATCTAAATTAAAAGAGGCGGGCAGAGCATTGAGTTAATTTGGATCTTTTTGCTGTAATGGGATAAGTGTATAGCTAATACTGTTATAAAAGGAAGAGGCCTAATAGCTCATTGTGAATGTTCTAAATTCCTGCTCTGTCCTAGTTCCCTCTCTAAAAAGCCTCTCTCACATCCCGTATGTAAAGGTTGGAGATGCAGTTACCACAGAGTGAGCAGAACTTCAGCTTTATGCAGGGTTCTGACATCTGCTAACATGGTGAGTCACTTGAAAAGCTCTGACCAAAGCAGGATGGTTCCCAACACAAAAGTTTTAGCTTTTTGCTCAGTCTACAGCCATCTTATTTTTCTCCAATTAATGGGTATTAAGGGAAAGAGATTGTCACTACCCAGCCTCTACTTGTTCAGGCATAGCATACCATGCACATACAACTTGCACTTACAGAAAATGCTGCTTCAGTCTTAGAGGGGAGGAAGTACTTACATCCTTGTGATCCCATACACTTAAATAAAACCACATCATTTTCTGGTCCCAATGTTAGGTAAACGTGGAGGAACAAATCCAGAACAGAATGTTGAAGGAGAGCCACAACTGTCTCCATTCTCAGAAATAGAAAAAAGGTCTCCTGTATATTTGAACCTACCACTTTAAGCTGCTTTATCACTCCATGGTCTGATAAGGAAGGGCAAGAAGTATGGGGACGTGTGTGTGAAATGCATTTTGGTTTTAGGGCTGTCCTGCCAGGAGGAATAACACTACTGTCATGGCCAGCCCATGAATGAATACACATCACGTACCATACTGATAGCAGTTAGGATTGTTGTCACAATATGGCTGTGCTTGTAATTTATTTTATTTAATTTTTACTTACATAGTAAGAATTGTTAGTATAACATTTCACAATTGCAAACTTATGAAACCCAAATAGATTGAATAATGTGGCAAATGAAATTCTGAATATTTCTGCAACTCCATAAAATACATGAATTTATATTATTCACTATTAGACTTCACTGTTTGTATAGTGGGAGGTAGGATGAGTTTCTGGCTAACACACACAAGTGACAGGACACCTAGTCTTTATTACATAACTATCAATATAATAGAAATTATTTACTTAGTATCAAACATGAGCAGTGGCCTTTACAGAGAAATATAAAGAACCTCTATCTCTGCCCAAAAGAGTTTATTAGTAGGGCCCTGCAAAGATTGAGCATGTGAGTATTCCCAGGGAAATCAATGAAACTACTCACTTGCTTAAAGTTCACCACATGCGTAAGTCTGCAGAATTGGGATGTATGTAGATAGTATATAGGTGAAAAATAATAATGGGATGTAAGAAAAAGGCAAATATATTGGGCAGTGATATTTAATACATATCCATTGTGGAGGGTTGATTTTTGTTGTTGATTGATAGGAGAGGACTGTGTTGTAAAGTCACCAGGGAACAAGTAGACTCTTTCAAAGAGGGTGTGGTAGTTGGAAGTGCACAGAACATTACGTTTTTGCTTTATTTGTGTGAATGTAGTTTATGCTGGAGCCTCAGTCTGCTGCTGCGGGGCCTGAATGCTGCACTTGAAGCAGCACTATGTACTGGCTGGGGCAGGCTGAATCCTCAGTTTTCTACTCCGAGAGCAGGTAGAAGTTGTGTTAGCT
This sequence comes from Terrapene triunguis, assembly GCF_002925995.2. Classification (NCBI taxonomy): domain Eukaryota; kingdom Metazoa; phylum Chordata; order Testudines; family Emydidae; genus Terrapene; species Terrapene triunguis. The sequence goes on along the minus strand of NW_020664464.1, from coordinate 25,533,380 downwards.
AAAAAATGCCTTAGAAGCTTCAGAGTATGACTTCAGTAGTAGAGAAGGTAAGTAGAAGGTGAGAGAGAATGCTCAATCGATAAGATTGAATTGCATAGATTGTTTTGCTTTTGCTACTTTTTTCAAGTTTTAAGTACTTTTTTATTTTTAAAATGGTTACAAAATAGCTGAAGTAGTCTTTGCTTTTCTGTGTCAGCATTCCACGTGCCCACAGAGAGGTTTGAGGAAGGAATCAAGGAAAGCAAGGTCAAAGAGAGTGTTCCAGACTTACAGGTTTGCATAGAAGAAGCCACAGATGAGAGTGGAAGAGGCAGGGAGGAATAGAGAAAAGGCAAGATCATTTGTGTCTTTGGGCAATTCACTAACCCTCTCTGTGCCACAGTTAACTTGCCTCTGAACACCAATTCTACATTCTTCTCATTCACGTGCTGCTTAAAAACCCACTTCTGTGAGCACACAAGAAGTGAGTTTATAATTTTTGTGTAGGAGGGAAACAAGCACATCCCAGTTTCTCATCTTCTGTGTATCTGTCTTTTAGCTTGCAAGCTGTCGGGGCCAGTCGTCCATTACTGTTATTATGAACTGAGAAATGATAATTAGGACTGTCAATTAATCGCAGTTAACTCACGCGATTAACTCAAAAAATTAATTGTGATTAAAATAATTGCGATTAATTGCTCTTTTAATCGCACTGTTAAACAATAGAATACCAATTGAAATTTATTAAATATTTTGAATGTTTTTCTACATTTTCATATATATTATCTTCTGTGTTGTCATTGAAATCAAAGTGTATATTTTTTTATTACAAATATTTTCACTGTAAAAATGATAAACAAAAGAAGTAGTATTTTTCAATTCACCTCATACAAGCACTGTAGTGCAATCTCTTTGTCGTGAAAGTGCAACTTACAAATAAGAACATAAGAACGGCCATACTGGGTCAGACCAAAGGTCCATCTAGCCCAGTATCCTGTCTTCCGCCAGTGGCCAATGCCAGGTGCCCCAGAGGGAATGAAAAGAATAGGTAATCATCAAGCGATCCATCCCCTGTAGCCCATTCCCAGTTTCTGGCAGACAGAGGCTAGGGACACTGTCCCTGTCCATTCTGGCTAATAGCCATTGATGGATCTATCCTCCATGCTAGATTGTAGATTTTTTTGTTACATAACTACACTCAAAAACAAAACAATGTAAACCTTCAGAGCCTCCAAGTCCACTCAGTCCTACTTCTTGTTCAGCCAATCGCTAAGACAAACAAATTTGTTTACATTTATATACGATAATGCTGCCCTCTTCTTATTCACAGTGTCACCAGAAAGTGAGAATAGGCATTTGCATGGCACTTTTGTAGCTGGCATTGCAAGGTATTTACGTGCCAGATATGCTAAACATTCATATGCTCCTTCATGCTTTGGCCGCCATTCCAGAGGACATGCTTCCATGCTAATGATGCTCGTTAAAAAAACGTGTTAATTAAATTTGTGACTGAACTTTTGGGGGGAAATTGTATATCTCCAGCTCTGTGTTTTACCCGCATTCTGCCATATATTTCATGTTATTGCAATCTCAGATGATGACCCAGCACACGATGTTGTTCATTTTAAGAACACTTTCACTGTAGATTTCACAAAACGCAAAGAAGGTACCAATGTCAGATTTCTAAAGAGAGCTACAGTGCTTGACCCAAGGTTTAAGAATCTGAAGTGCCTTCCAAAATCTGACAGGAACAAGGTGTGGAGCATGCTTTCAGAAGTCTTGAAAGAGCAACACTCCAATGCAGAAACTACAGAACCCGAACCACCAAAAAAGAAAATCAACCTTCTGCTGGTGGCATCTGACTCAGATGATGAAAATGAACATGCGTCAGTCTGCACTGCTTTGGATTGTTATCGAGCAGAACACATCATCAGCATGGAACCATGTCCCCTAGAATGGTGGTTGAAGCATGAAGGGACATTTAGTGCATCTGGAACGTAAATATCTTGTGAAACTGGCTACAATAGTGCCATGAAAACACCTGTTCTCACTTTCAGGTGACATTGTAAACAAGAAGCGGGCAGCATTATCTCCTGCAAATGTAAACAAACTTGTTTGTCTGAGTGATTGGCTGAACAAGAAGTAGGACTGAGTGGACTTGCAGGCTCCAAAATTTTACATTTTTTTTATTTTTGAATGTAGGGGTTTTTGTACATAATTCTACATTTGTAAGTTCAACTTTCATGATAAAGAGATTGCACTACAGTACTTGTACTAGGTGAATTGAAAAATACTATTTATTTTGTTTTTTTTACAGTGCAAATACTTGTAATCAAAAATAAATATAAAGTGAGCACTGTACACTTTGTATTCTGTGTTGTAATTGAAATCAATATATTTGAAAATGTAGAAAACATCCAAAAATATTTAAATAAATGGTATTCTATTATTGTTTAACAGTGCAATTAATCACAATTAATTTTTTTAATTGCTTGACAGCTCTAATGGTAATTACTATTAATATAATCACCAATAAAAATGTTGATTTGTTATTCAATATTACATCAAACATTTTAATACGCTATTTTATGCCCCATTGTCCATGATTTTTATATTGTAGTATTGTTTGAATGAACATGGTGTTGACATGAAATTTAAAGCATGTAATTTATGTATTGAGAGAGAAGCTGAAATCCCAGCAAAAGTAAAATGTCTATTTTATTTTACTATTTTGTATTATATTTTAAACATAGCTTTTATATGTACAAATGTTTAAAAATTGCACATGCAGTTGGCATTTGGATGTACAAAATTAGAAGCCAATTTGAAGCTCTTTGAAAATCTGGTCCATAGTCTCATGTTTTTGAAAAATCTTTTTATTATCAGAATACATGCACTGTGGGTTGCTATAATATTGTTATTTAATCTAATTAGATTTCTGGGTATTCCTACAGGCTAATACATAATGAAAAATGAAGAACTATTCATCCCTTGATCCAACCTTATGCAGCCATAAGAGCATTTAAGAGCAGATGGCCTGATGATCACACATATTTCACTATTCACAATATAAATTTAGGAATGAGTACCAGATTAGGTCATAAGTATCCAATGTATTATATAAAATGGTATTTTAGTGCTAAAGATGCTCCAAAAAGGCAGTATTTTCTGTTTGTGTGCATGAAGTACACTTTTTCCAATTAAATTTACTCTTTTGGTCTTTTATTATTTTTTTAAAGTTAAAACATTAATTCAGGTTAAGCAGTTGGTTAGTGTTCCTTAGTCCTAGTTTATATGTCCTTATCAATATTGACTTCAAGTTCTAAAGAATTACAGCATGCTGATAACCAAAAATTGTCCATCTGAGTGGCCTTTAAGTGCAGCTGATGCTAGTCTGAAAGTTTTAGTCCTTGTTACACTAATAATGAGAGCTGCTAGTAAAGGTCCATTGCAACCTCAAAAACTGCTTGTAAACTGTCATGTACTATATGCTCCGTGCAATACAATAGTCTTTATTCATAGAATCACAAAATAGTTTACACCAAAAATTAAACATCAGCTAAAAAGAAGGAGGGCTTCAAGTGAGATTTAGAGGAAAAAGTGGCTTGATATACCTTAAAATGTTGGTATGTCTGAAATGTAGATGTATACTGAAACAGTGAAGTATAGTGTTTGTAAACGTACAGAATTATGTGCATCTTTTGTATAAAAAAGGCCAAATCCTTGATCCAGGGTAAGGCCTTTTGTGCTGCTCCAGCAGCAGATAAGGGACTTAAAATTGCCCCTATTTACATAGGACCTGGGAGGAGGCATGGCAGGAACACACTGCACTCCGGTTGTCCGTGTTGACTGCTGGGAGCTATTCTGTCACTAATTTGAAGCAGACTTGCGGCTGTAGTAACTTGCAGTTGGTCTTAATTAGCTCCTGGCTATCCCTGGCTATCCCAGGATCAGAGAAAATAAAAGGTCTCTTACATCTCTGCCCACCCTTTCTATCTCAATAGTATCAAGTGGAACGCTGATGTACCTAAGGATCCAGCTTATAGGCTATCAATATATTGGCCAAAATTCATACCCAGTCTATCTTCATTGAAGTCAGCTGGGAATGAAGTGACCCACAAAATACATACACCTCTACCTCGATATAACGCTGTCCTCGGGAGCCAAAAAATCTTACCGCGTTATAGGTGAAACCGCATTATATCGCACTTGCTTTGATCTGCTGGAATGCACAGCCCCGTCCCCCCTTCCCCGGAGCACTGCTTTACCGCTTTATATCAGAATTTGTGTTATATCGGGTCGCGTTATATCGGGGTAGAGGTGTATCTTTATTATTAATACTACGTGGCTCTGGGAAGAAGGATAAAGGACTTTGAGGCACAAGTGGTGGTCTCATCCATCCTCCCTGTGGAAGGAAAAGGCCCGGTTAGAGACCATCGAATTGTGGAAGTCAACGAATGGCTACGCAGGTGGTGTCGGAGAGAAGGCTTTGGATTCTTTGACCATGGGATGGTTTTGCAAGAAGGAGGAGTGCTAGGCAGAGACGGGCTCCACCTAACGAAGAGAGAGAAGAGCATCTTCGCAAGCAGGCTGGCTAACCTGGTGAAGAGGGCTTTAAACTCCTTCCCCCTTTCACCGGGGGAAGGAGACCAAAGCCCTGAGTTAAGTGGGGAAATGGGATACCGGGAGGAAGCACGAGCAGGAGAACCCAAGAGGGGAGGACTCCTGTCTCATACTGAGAAAGCGGGACGATCACCGAGTTATCTTAAGTGCCTATACATAAATGCAAGAAGCCTGGGAAACAAGCAAGGAGAACTGGAAGTCCTGGAACCGTCAAGGAACTATGATGTGATTGGAATAACAGAGACTTGGTGGGGTAACTCACATGACTGGAGTACTGTCATGGATGGATATAAACTGTTCAGGAAGAACAGGCAGGGCAGAAAAGGTGGGGGAGTTGCATTGTATGTAAGAGAACAGTATGACTGCTCAGAGCTCCGGCATGAAACTGCAGAAAAACCTGAGAGTCTCTGGATTAAGTTTAGAAGTGTGAGCAACAAGGGTGATGTCGTGGTGGGAGGCTGCTATAGACCACCAGACCAGGGGGATGAGGTGGACGAGGCTTTCTTCCAGCAACTAACAGAAGTTACTAGATCACAGGCCCTGGTTCTCACGGGAGACTTCAATCACCCTGATATCTGCTGGGAGAGCAATACAGTGGTGCACAGACAATCCAGGAAGTTTTTGGAAATTGTAGGGGACAATTTCCTGGTGCAGCTACTGGAGGAACCAACTAGGGGCAGAGCTCTTCTTGACCTGCTGCTCACAAACCAGGAAGAATTAGTAGGGGAAACAAAAGTGGATGGGAACCTGGGAGGCAGTGACCATGAGATGGTCGAGTTCAGGATCCTGACACAAGGAAGAAAGGAGAGCAGCAGAATACGGACCCTGGACTTCAGAAAAGCAGGCTTTGACTCCCTCAGGGAACTGATGGGCAGGATCCCCTGGGAGAATACCATGAGCGGGAAAGGAGTCCAGGAGAACTGGCTGTATTTTAAAGAATCCTTATTGAGGTTGCAGGAACAAACCATCCCAATGTGTAGAAAGAATAGTAAATATGGCAGGCGACCAGCTTGGCTTAACAGTGAAATCCTGGCTGATCTTAAACACAAAAAAGAAGCTTACAAGAAGTGGAAGATTGGACAAATGACCAGGGAGGAATATAAAAATATTGCTCAGGCATGCAGGAGTGAAATCAGGAAGGCCAAATCACACTTGGAGTTGCAGCTAGCAAGAGATGTTAAGAGTAACAAGAAGAGTTTCTTCAGGTATGTTAGCAACAAGAAGAAAGTCAAGGAAAGTGTGGGCCCCTTACTGAATGAGGGACGCAACCTAGTGACAGAGGATGTGGAAAAAGCTAACGTACTCAGTGCTTTTTTTGCCTCTGTCTTCATGAACAAGTTCAGCTCCCAGACTGCTGCACTGGGCAGCACAGCCTGGGGAGGAGGTGACAAGCCCTCTGACTTGAGGGCTGACTTGAGAAAGAAGTGGTTCGGGATTATTTAGAAAAGCTGGATGAGCACAAGTCCATGGGGCCGGATGCGCTGCATCCAAGGATGCTGAAGGAGTTGGTGGATGTGATTGCAGAGCCATTGGCCATTATCTTTGAAAACTCATGGCGATCGGGGGAGGTCCCCGATGACTGGAAAAAGGCTAATGTAGTGCCCATCTTTAAAAAAGGGAAGGAGGAGGATCCGGGGAACTACAGACCAGTCAGCCTCACCTCAGTCCCTGGAAAAATCATGGAGCAGGACCTCAAGGAATCAATTCTGAAGCACTTAGAGGAGAGGAAAGTGATCAGGAACAGTCAGCATGGATTCACCAAGGGCAAGTCATGCCTGACTAACCTAATTGCCTTCTATGTTGAGATAACTGGCTCTGTGGATGAGGGGAAAGCAGTGGATTTGACTTTAGCAAAGCTTTTGATATGGTCTCCCACAGTATTCTTGCCAGCAAGTTAAAGAAGTATGGGCTGGATGAATGGACTATAAGGTGGATAGAAAGCTGGCTAGATCGTCGGGCTCAACATGTAGTTATCAATGGCTCCATGTCTAGTTGGCAGCCGGTTTCAAGCGGAGTGCCCCAAGGGTTGGTCCTGGGCCGGTTTTGTTCAATATCTTCATCAATGATCTGGAGGATGGCGTGGACTGCACCCTCAGCAAGTTTGCAGATGACACTAAACTGGGAGGAGTGGTAGATACACTGGAGGGTAGGGATAGGATACAGAAGGGGGACCTAGACAAATTAGAGGATTGGGCCAAAAGAAATCTGATGAGGTTCAACAAGGAAAAATGCAGAGTCCTGCACTTAGGACGGAAGAATCCCATGCACTGCTACAGACTAGGGACCGAATGGCTAGGCAGCAGTTCTGCAGAAAAGGACCTAGGACTTACAGTCTACGAGAAGCTGGATATGAGTCGACAGTGTGCCCTTGTTGCCAAGAAGGCCAACGGCATTTGGGGCTGTATAAGTAGGGGCATTGCCAGCAGATTGAGGGACGTGATCATTCCCCTCTATTCAACGTTGGCCTCATCTGGAGTACTGTGTCCAATTTTGGGCCCCACACTACAAGAAGGATGTGGAAAAATTGGAAAGAGTCCAGCGGAGGGCAACAAAAATGATTAGGTGGCTGGAGCACATGACTTATGAGAAGAGGCTGAGGGAACTGGGATTGTTTAGTCTGCAGAAGAGAAGAATGAGGGGGGATTTGATAGCTGCTTTCAACTACTTGAAAGGGGGTTCCAAAGAGGATGGATCTAGACTGTTCTCAGTAGTAGCAGATGACAGAACAAGGAGTAATGGTCTCAAGTTGCAGTGGGGGAGGTTTAGGTTGGATATTAGGAAAACTTTTTCACTAAGAGGGTGGTGAAGCACTGGAATGGGTTACCTAGGGAGGTGGTGGAATCGCCTTCCTTAGAGGTTTTTTTAAAGTCAGGCTTGACAAAGCCCTGGCTGGGATGATTTAGTTGGGGATTGGTCCCGCTTTGAGCAGGGGGTTGGACTAGATGACCTCCTGAGGTCCCTTCCAACCCTGATAGTCTATGATATTGCAGTAACACCCTTTGTATCTCAGGTGCTTTTCAAAGAAAGAGAAAGGCATGATCCCTACCCTGATGAGTTTATATCTAAAAAGACAGACAACTTAAGGGTGATATGACAGATTGGGGGGATGTCTGTGTCCAATTGTAAATTGCATTTTGTTTTGTGAATGCCATTTTGTGATTTTAACCTTCATTACAAACTTCACTTTTATTGTAACCTTCATGTTGGATTAAATACCCATGTGGTGTAGAAAACCAGTCTAATCTTGTCCAGGTCAGTCTGTTCTGGACATTGTGTTTGTGCTACAGTGTGGAACACTTTAGTGAGGGCTGACAATGAGAGAGACATCAGCTCTGATTCTCTCTCTACTATCATCCCCCGTCTTTTTGTTTTGTGGTTGTACAGTGCCTAGCATAATGGAGTCCTGGTCCGTGCCTAGCAAGCACTAAAGTGTCCCTAGCCTCTGTTTGTCAGAGGGTGGAGATGGATGCCAGGACAGAGATCGCTTGATCATTACCTGTTAAGTTCACTCCCTCTGGGGCACCTGGCATTGGCCACTGTCAGTAGACAGGATACTGGGCTGGATGGACCTTTGGTCTGACCCAGTATGGCCATTCTTATGTTCTTAAGATGGTTTGTGGTTAAGACAATTGACTGACTTGGGAAAACTGGATTCAATCCCTGGCTGTGCCATAAAATGTATATGTGATGCTTGGCATGTCCTTTACATTAAATTTTTTGAAGGTGGCCATGAATTGTGGGTTTCTGTTACTTTGGTGCAGTTTGAGACAGGGCCTGATTTTCAGAAGTGTTGCGCGTTCACAACTACAGCTAAAGTCAATAGATACTCAGTTCCACTCGGGGCTTAAATTCCTCTGGAGCTATCTGGAGCAGAACTCCAGTAAATATTTTCAAAGCCTCGAGCCCCCCCCACATCCAGCCCAATAGCTGAAGCCTGGAGCCCGCCCCCCCGCTGGGCCCGAGAGTTTTTATAGCCTGTTGATAGGGGCTGGAGGGGCTCCGGGAATCTATGAAAATTTAAGCCCTGCTATCTCTGAAAACTCAGGCCTGAACTGTGTTAAGTTACACACACAATCAGTGAAGCACTCAAAATTGGTATATGAAATATGTCATATAAAATACATGCTGTAGCTGTGTATATTTTGTGTTTATATTGACTTTTTGTTTAATTGATAAAGAATTTCAAATATGTCCTGTAATTATTCTTGCATATAGATATGCTTACCAAACATGGCAAGTAATGCCACTTTTGGGATACAAATTAAAATATGCATACAAAAATAATGTATAAAATATGTGTGCATGGTGGCCTACAGATTGTATGTACTTGATTGCAGCTGTGAATATCTCATCAGGTATCCACTACATCTGCAAAATAACAATAAGAGGAGCACTCTTCATGGAGACAAAGAACAGAAGGTCATTCGGGAGTTTTTAGATAGAGGAATAAGTGAAATAGAGCAAACAAAATAAAGTTAGGATTTCAAAACAAAAGATTAGTTAAAAATATCAGACGTGATTTCTCAAAATCCAGTTTTCTGATTTACCACAAAGTTTGTAGAATAGTACATACCAATTTTGAAGGTATTCAGCTAATTTTTGATTAAGTTAGAGAGACTGGAGGGCTTGTGGTGGTCAGAAATGCCCTTGTAACACAAATCTTGTTTCAGCCTGAACCAGGGCCGGCTCCAGGCACCAGCCCACCAAGCTGGTGCTTGGGGCGGCACCTGGAGGGGGGCGGCGCGGCGGTCCGGCCCGAGAGCGGGGCCGCGACTGGGCTCGCCGCCCTCCCCCGGCGCTCTGGCCGCGGGGAGAGCGGAGCCGTGGCGGGCTCGCCGCCGGGGAGAGCGGAGCCCTGGCGGGGCTCGCCACCCTCCCCCCGGCGCAGCCTCTGGCCGGCAGGGAGAGCAGAGCCCCGGCCGGGCTCTCCGCCCTCCCCCCGGCGCAGCCTCTGGCCCCCGGGGAGAGCGAAGCCCCAGCGGGGCTCGCCGCCCTCCCCCCGGCGCTCCGCTCTCCCCGGCGGGGCTCGCCGCCCCCCCCTGCGGGGGGGGGGGGGGCGCGGCGGGAGGCTTTTTTGCCTCGGGCGGCAAAAGAGCCAGAGCCGGCCCTGGCCTGAACTATTGTGAGTGATGCAGCTAGTCTCTCCATAATAATTATTGGTCTTTAGCAGCATGAGTAGAGTAACACGGGTAGTTGGACACAGGCTTTGACTGACCTGCCTGATGGTCTGGTCTGTTTCCTCCTCATTCATTTGTGCTGATTGTCTTAGCTACAGAACTTCTCCTTCTCCACAGATTTGCTGCTGCTCAAGGTGTTTGGCTGCTGAAGCACACAGCTTTAGTCCTAGCTACAGCCTGCTGCTTTTACTGTTCCCCGGGACTTCTGCTATCAATAGTCACAAGGGTCAGCAAATCCTCCTTCTGTAGCCCCACATGAGTCAGAGAATTTCAGGGGTGGGCGTTTACAGATTAATTTTGGAGGATTGGGAGCAGATGGACTTCTTGGTGGGGAGGATTGAGAGCAGATGGATTTGATGAAACTTGGGGTGGAAGAAAATGATTAACTTTTCTGTATTTTTGTGGGGTTCAGCAAAATGATAAATTTATTTGTATGGCGGGTGTGAGGGAAAGTGATAGATTTCTGTGAGGAGGAGGTCAGGCTGAGGGAGGGAAAAATTTCTGACTAGTTCACAGACAGCTAAGACTTCAGATTATCTGATTTTAAAACAATGCCACAGTTTTGGGTTGTGGGTTCATCCTCTCAGGTAAATCAAAATGAAATACCTTTCCAACTGTGATAATCTAACTGCATTTTTCTGCATTTTGCTTGTTCTATTTTAAATTATTGTGCAAGACTTTCGCATTTCTATTCTTTCTTGTTTTTATCACTGTCACTCACCAGTCTGAGACTGAGATAATAGAAGGTATGAAATCAGTTATTTAAAATTCAGGTAAAAATTCTAATACTTAAATAATATTAGGACTAAAGTCCCTGTGATTGGAAATCTAGATATACAGAATAACAGTTGACTGGTCCTCCATTAGGCCTGCTTACTGTTGCTGCCAAGAGCTGATTCTGTTAACAAATATGTGGGCATAGCTCTAATAAGGCTAGAAAGCGCTTTCTCTTTGGCCATTCACTTATATCTGCACCTAGTTGGGGATTGTGCTTTAGTGTGTGTGTGTGTGTGATGGTGGTGGTGGTGGGGGGGGGGGCTTCTTTTAAGTTCACTTTCTATCACTGCAGTACTTCAGAACAATATAAACAATATTTCCACCAAGAGCTATATGTATTGTAAGGCAGGTAGCTTGTGAAATATGCATGGGCACTCTCATTTATTGTATTTAAATATGTTTAAGTATAATTTTGTTCCTCACTCAATTTCTTTGTAAAGTGGTCTTGCATTGTCAATTTCTACATTGTCATGATGAGCTAATTATTATTGTATCACTAGGTCACTACCTGGAGTCAAAGTATTTAAAACTATATGAATGGTAACTACTGTAGCTGATGAATCAAATGTTTAATAATGTCAGGCAAACAGATCTGATTGTTCCCCAGCTATAACTTTGAAGACTCATTTACCCCAAAGAAATTTTTACCCCTTCAATTCTGCTATCTCTAAGTACAAGCTTTCAGATTCATTTTCTGTTTTCATGCATTTCACGTGGGCAGATGTCTGCATATAGGGAATCCATTCTTAGTCTTACACCCCCTTAAAAATTGATTGCTTTTATCAGAAACGTCTCATCTTTTTTTTACAAATTACTCAAAACATTTAATCTGTCTGATATGAAGCCTATGAATATTTAACTTCCAGTGAATTCTAAAAAGTGTATTTACATCTTTACATCTGAGTTTCTCATGTTAACAAGTCACATAAGCTTTTGTCATTTTGTAAGCTTTCTCATATTCTTAGGCCAGATATTATCCTCTACTGATTCAATCTGCTAGCTTTTAAAAAAAAAAAAAAACACACACATCCCACCTCAAAAAAAAAAAAAAAAAAACACCAAGAGGGAAGATTTGAAGTGTTCTATGATGTTTAAATCAACCAAGTCTATGTAGTTGTTAAATATATGTGATTAAAACTGTGTGTGAAAGTCAAGGTCTGATTTGCAAATTAAACTGGCTGGTCTTTTAGCAAGAGTAGAATTTGCAGTGAAAGACTGCTACAAAATGTTACAGGATATGTCTACACAGCAATTAAAAACTTGTGGCAGGCCTGTGCCAGCTGATTCGTACTCATGAGGCTCAGGCTGAGGGCCTTTTTTATCGCAGTGTAGGCATTCGGACTCAGGCTGGAGCCCAGTCTTTGGGACCCTGTGGGGAGAGGGCAAAGGGTCTCAGAGCTTGGGTTCTAGCCCAAGCCCAAACGTGTATGCTGCAATTAAACAGCCCCACGAGCCCAAGTCAGCTGGCACATGCCAACCACGGGTGTCTAATTGCAGTGTAGACATACCCATAGAGCAGTGGTGGGCAACCTGCGGCCTGCAGGCCACACGTGGCCCATCAGGGTAATCTGCTGGCGGGCCACAAGATAGTGTTTACATTGACCATCCGCAGGCACGACCGCCTGCAGCTCCAGGGGCCGCAGTTCGCCATTCCCAGCCAATGGGAGCTGCGGGAATATATATTGGGCTGCCTGTCCAGAACTGTTGTAAAGAGTATTGTAAAAAGTATACTGCAGCTTAGGTGTCCGGATTCCAACAGTGGGACAGCAGTGCACATGCCCAGAGGGAGAAACATAGGTGCGTAGGGAACTGTTACAACAGAAATTTAGGCACCAAGTGAGTTTAGGTGCCTACAGCAGGGGCGGGCAAACTTTTTGGACTGAGGGCCGCATCGGGTTTCAGAAATTGTATGGAGGGCCAGTTAGGGGAGGCTGTGCCTCCCCAAACTGGCAGGTGTGGCCCGGCCCCTGCCCCCATCTGATCCTCCCTGCTTCTCGCCCCTGACGGCCCCCCGGGACTCCTGCCCTATCCAACCCCCCTGCTCCCTGACAGCCCACCCGGACCCCCGCCCCATCCATCCCCCCTGCTCTCTGTCCCCTGACCACCCCTGGAACGAACCTCTGCCCATAACTGCCCCCCGCCGCCCCATCCAACCCCGCCCTTTCCTAATTACCCCCCGGACACCTGCCCCATCCAACCACCCCTTCTCCCTGACTGCCCCCCGGGACCCCTGCCTCATCCAACCACCCCTTCTCCCTGTCCCCGACCGCCCCCGGAACTCCCACCCCTGACTGCCCCCCACTGCCCCATCCAACCACCCCTTCTCCTTGACAGCCCCCAGAATCCCCGCCCCTGACTGCCTCCCGCCGCCCCATCCAACCACCCCTTCTCCCTGACCACCCCTGGAACCCCTGCCCCCATTCAACGCCCCTGTTTCCCGCCCTCTGACCACCCCGACCCCTATCCACACCCCCAGCCCCTGACCACTCCCCGAACTCCCCTGCCCTCTAGCCAACCCCCCTCCCTCACTCCCTGCCCCCTTACCATGCTGCCTGGAGCACCAGTGGCTGGTGGCGCGGCTGCACCGCCCGGCTGGAGCCAGCCACGCACCGCGCAATGCAGAGCACCGGGTCAGGCCGGGCTCTGCAGCTGCGCTGCCCTAGGAGCTCACAGCCCCGCCACCCAGAGCATTGTGCCAGTGGCGCAGTGACTGAGGCTGCAGGGGAGGGGCTGGGGGCTAGCCTCCCAGGACAGGAGGTTAGGGGCTGGGGAGAACGGTCCTGTGGGCCGGATGTGGCCCGCGGGCCGTAGTTTGCCCACCTGTGGCCTACAGGTTTCAGCGACCTTTGAGCAGGCGGAGTTTTGAATCCAGTGAGGCCTGTTTCTGGGATCTAGGCTATATATCTTGAGTTGGATCTTTAGTTTTTCTTTTGTGGGAGAGCTCTGATCCTGCAAAGACTTAAACAGAAACTTAAGTAATGTGCATAAATCTTTGCAGGATCAAGGCATAAACTGGTAGTTGTGTAATTGGAAATTTAAACCTAAATATTCTGTTGATACATTTTAGATTTTTAATGTTTAAATTCGGAGAGAGCTATCTTGAATTGTGAATAGATGGCAGATACATTTAAATCAAAATAAAAAAAAATCTGTGTGTTTGTATGTATAACAAAACAAGCAACATGGTTAAAAATGGCATTATATTTCTATCTAATCTATCATTACTTTTATCTATGTAGCTTATTTATGAGTTCAAATATGTGTGTGTTGAGGGAAGATGGAAAATAATTTACCGTAGATGTATGTATTTCACACTGTTATAATAGTCTTAATGAGTAGGAGAAAGTCTGTTACTCCCCTTTCCTTTTGTATGGGAACCATGAAGTAGAGATTCCAGACATTTCTTGGCTGACTCGAATAACTGGAAAGTCTGTGGCTGATGAACTTTGGCTCACCATTAGTTATTAATAAAATATTATAAATATGTAGTGGGTTTTTTACAAGAAAAATTTAAATGCATCACAATTAAGCCAACCTAATGTAAGTAAAAAAACTTGGTGTAAATAAGATAACATTATTTTTATGTGGCTTAATGAATGACAGTATGATTGAATTAAATATTGGATTTTTTGTCACCACAGGATTTTTCTCAGTATGTTGTGATGGAGCCTTGAACTTTGAGAAACTACTGGTTTTAGATATCTTTTGCCAGAATGATGAATCTATTTCCAGTAAGCTAGTTACTTCATCATTCTGGATATGCTTTTGGGAACTGTTCTTGTAATTCCCTTAATCCAAACCAGTTGTGTACTATATTTTTATATTTTTTAATTGATAAATTACTGACACTAAATATATATCTCTAGAAAATCAAGATTTTGTTGAATAATGACATTGTTTAATCATTTTCATACCAGTAGTTAGATGTCTTTTCCAGTGTTGGTTTTCACATCAAATGGAGTGTCATCCAAACCTGATGTTTACAATTGCATTAAATGGCAGTACCTCTGGTAAGAATGCATTTATAGTGCAGCTACAGATCAGTTATTTTCTATCAGCACAGTCAGTAAATTCCAGAATACTAGTCCATGAAATAATGTGACACTAAATTTGAAAAAATGCAACAATACCTCTTCCATCAAGTAGTGTTCTACTTTTAGATGAAATGACTAGTTTAAGTAGTGCCTTTGAAAATTGGGTGTTACTTCCTTTAGTTCTGATTGCAGTTGGCAGGAACTATATGTTTTGTATATATTATCAAAAAAGAACATCTTTCTACAGTATACTCTTGCTGTTTCCCCTGCAGATTTATGTAACTTATGTACATCTTTGATCGAATGTGACACTTTTTTGAATATATGCTGTGCTTACTGCTGAATATGTGAATGATGCACTGAACTGTTGGCTAATGTTCTGGGAATGTTAACCAGAGAACATGCTCGTTTGCTTAACGGCCTTGCAGTGTGGACTGTTTTATTGCTCTTTAATCCCTATTGTGCAAGATACTGGCAAGAGAACATTTTTCATCCATAAGCATTGTTTCATGCTTAAACATATCCATTGTTTGGTCAAAGTTATGAAATATTGTTGCTCAATTAAATTTTGTTTTCAACATTTCCTGGTAGAGGCAGTAACAGAGAAGATAAAACTCTAAAGGAAGAAAAGATAGATAAGTAGGGAAATATATTAAGCACGAGAGAACAAGGAAGGAACAGAAGAGGTGCAGTCAGTAGATATAAGAATCCTGACCTTCAGATTTGGACAAAGAGTTTGTCTTTTATCAAAAGCTGAATCTGATGTATTTCAAGATTGTATTTCTGGTACAGGCTGTGGTAAAAAGGTTGACTTCTGAGGAACCTATTCTTCTCTAACAGACATCAGCTCTGTACTGATGCACGCTTAGATTGTGCACAAGGATAGACATCAATTAAAGTGTGACAGTTTCTTTGGGTGAAAAATGAAAAGACATATACAGTTGGAATGCAAAAATGTTAGTTAACTTACAAGATGGTGGTAGAACAGCAGTGTATTAAGCAATCCTTTTGAAAGAGCATCTTCACATTTTTTGGCACAGAGATGAGGTTTGGAGAGACATGCTAACTCATCTTGAGCCTGATCCTGTGGGTATTCAATGTCTAACTCCCACTGAAGAGGTAGCCAAGTCTGATGAGATGGCTTACTCTGTGGGGTTTGTATTATTTTGGAACATACATACATAAGAAAGTAAGAACGGCCATACTGGGACAGATCAACGGTCCATCTAGCCCAGTATCCTGTCCAATGCCAGGTGCTTCAGAGGGAATGAACAGAACAGGTATTCATCAAGTGATCCATCCCCTGTTGCCCATTCCCAGCTTCTGGCAAACAGAGACTAGGGACATTTCAGAGCCGGGTTTTGCATCCCTGCCCATCCTGGCTAATAGCCATTGTTGGACCTATTCTCCATGAACTTATGTAGGTCTTTTTTGGATCCCTGTTATAGTCTTGCCCTTCACAATATGCTCTGGCAAAGAGTTCCACAGATTGACTGTGCATTGGGTGCAGGAATACTTCCTTATGTTTGTTTTAAACCTGCTGCTTATTTATTTCATTGAGTGACCCATGATTCTTGTGTAATCTGAAGGCGTGAATAACACTTCCTTATTTACTTTCTCCACACCAGTTATAATTTTATAGACCTTTATCATATCCTCCCTCAGTCATCTCTTTTTTCCAAGCTGAAAACTCCCAGTCTTATTCATCTCTCCTCATATGGAAGCTGTTCCATAACCCTAATAATTTTTGTTGCCCTTTTCTGCACCTTTTCCAATTCCAATATATCTTGTTTGAGATGGGGCAACCACATCAGCATGCAATATCAAGATGTGGGTGTACCATGGATTTATATAGAGGCAATATGATATTTTCTGTTTTATGATCTACCCCTTTCCTAATGATTCCCAACATTCTGTTCGCTTTTTTGACTGCCGCTGCACATTGAGTGGATGTATTCAGAGAACTATCCACAATGAATCCAAGATCTATTTCTTGAGTGGTAACAGCTAATTTAGACCCCATCATTTTATATGTATGGTAGGGATTATGTTTTCCAATGTGCATTACTTTCAGTTTATCAACATTGAATTTCATCTGCCATTTTGTTGCCCAGTCACCCAGTTTTGTGAGATCCCTTTGTAACTCTTCAGGGTCTGCTTTGGACTTAACTATCTTGAGTACTTTTGTATTATCTGCAAAAAGAACAGGAGTACTTGTGGCACCTTAGAGACTAACATTTATTTGAGCATAAGCTTTCGTGGGCTACCGCCCACTTCATCAGATGCATAGAATGGAACATATAGTAAGAAGATATGTATACAATCAGAGAACATGCAAAGGTGGAAGTTGCCATACCAACTCTTAAGAGGCTAATTAATTAAGATGAGCTATTATCAGCAGGAGAAAAAAAAATTTGTAGTGATAATCAAGATGGCCCATTCCAGACAGTTGACAAGAAGGTGTGAGGATACTTAACATGGGGAAATAGATTTAATTTGTGTAATGACCTAGCCACTCCCAGTCTCTATCTTTTAAACAGTTACTGATCCAGGAGAGGACTTTCTCTCTTATCCCATGACAGCTTACTTTGCTTAAGAGCCTTTGGTGATGGACTTTGTCAAAGGCTTTCTGAAAATCTAAATACACTATATGCACTGGATCACCCTTGTCCACATGCTTGTTGACCCCCTCAAAGAATTCTAGTAATCTCCTCAAAGAGTTGTGGAAGTACCTTTTGTTAATAAACCTTACCTCAGGAGAGGAGGATTTATTTTGATTCTTTACTCCTGCTGATATAAAATAATTTTAGCAAAAAAAATTCTATGACTGGTTCAGCTGCATCTTTGGTAACACTAGTAGATCTCATGTACTCCAGCAGCTGCTAGCATTTTTACCACTGTGTCAGTTAAACCTGCTGTGTGCACAGATACTATATTCTTTTTGTATAAAAACTCCCCCTGACTTAAGTTGGAAGTACAAACATAGAATGGCTGCTCTGATCAGATTTAACTGACGTGGTGGTAAAAGCTCAGAAAGCTGCTGGAGCTTTATCTAGACTAGGGTTACCACTGGGATCATTTGATTGAAATTCTCTTGTGTTAGCAAGTCAATTTTTTTTGAAAAGGGGATGTCAACCACTTTCACTGCTATTGTAGACATTTTAAAAATGATGTATATTGCAGCTATAGCCACGCTTTGCTAAAGCCCATATCTCAATTTTTGTAACAAACAAGCCACTATTTTTTAATCTGCCAACCACATCTTAGTATTGGGTAATACACTGAAAACCAGGTATGTTTTTATGAAAATGAACACAGTAGTGCTAAAGCTGGTTGCACTTAATAAAAATAAATGAAAGTTGAATCATAAAAGCTTTTGATTTATTTCCAGTTAGCTTATTTTGTTCCAGAGACATATTTAAATACTTTCGAAAACAGCAGTAAAGGAAACAGATTGGCTTTAATTAAATACTGATTTAGTCTGCCATTTTTAAAATTGAAATGACATCCATTTTATATTGGTTGAACACCTGTTAATTCAGTTAGTGCAGACTTGCCTCCCTGGATTTCCCCCATAAGTACCCCATCACACATACTTTTTCTCTCTTGCCCTGTGCTCTCATGTGTTTGTGGAAATAATCCTGGATGGGAAGAAATCTCTATTTAAAATTTGCCTAAATGGCTCAGATACTTGATTCAGACCTGCCATGTCAAAGCAGGAGTCCCAATCCCAGATAGTTTTAGAGCCCATTCTACTAGAGCAAAGGTAACTTCTACAGTTAGCCTTAAAAGACACATCTATTTCTAAGATGTTGTAAGGCTTCCATGTGGAGTTCTGTTCAGAGCCTTACTCAGTGTTATGCTCTCATTCATATTGCATGCTTGTTTGGGGAAATTTGTTATTCTCTGAACAATTAAGCACTCTTCAGCCACCCTCTGGAAATTGTTTCTGCTTGTTAATCACCCAAAAGCGGGAATTCACAGAAGTAATTCTTGAAGTAGAAAGGAAAGCTAACTACCACTAACTAAAGCTCTCTGAGAATGTTATTTCTACAGATCCATGCTTGTCACACTATGTCCTTGTTTCTTTGTAGTCCTGTGCTAGATTTCAAACAGCAGGATGGAAGTGGAAAAGTGTGGACCATCGATAAGGTTGCCACCTCCAAGACGCAGACAAAACGGCCACTGGCTACAGCCCTACCAATGGCCACCCCATCACCAACAACAAAAAGGGTCCTAGCACTGACTATAGCTAATTATTACTAAAATGTTTTAGAGACTCATTTAAAAACCAAACCAAACCAGTAACACAATATGTGTTATGTTATTTTATCACTTTTCTTACCTTATCCTAACATGGTACTGTGGTCCAGGCTACCAGGGTTGTCAATTGTAGAGCACGCTAATGTAAGCCAAGTGAGAAAAATAAAAAAGGTATATTAATCTTTTCACCAGCAAGGCAGTACATAACCCGACCAGGTGGCAACACTAGACGTAGTCTTTTTATAGATGTTGCCTACTGTGCTTGAGTCTGTGGGTAGAATCGATGTCTGGCCACAGTGGATGCAGTATGGAGTCTTGTGGCATGTTACCTAGAGTATAGATCTGCAAAAGTGGTCGTATTGTGGTTATGGATGCCATATAAATACACAGATTAAATAGGAAAAATGCTTGGAGAAAACCAGTTACTAGTAAGTAGCTGTCCTTTTAAGTTATGGTTTATTATGAATAAATGGGCTTCTGATTAATGGAAACTGTATTTATATTAACTGTAATCAGTAAATAAGAAACCTCTTTCTAAGAAGCTGAAAAGTTGATTTTATATGGTTAAAGTTTCAAAAGTGCCTAAGCGACTTAGGAGCCTAAGCCCCATTTTCAAAAGTGATTCAGGCACTATGCAAAATCTTACTATGTTCACGTATAGTATAGTATAGTAAAATTGTGTGTGTATACACAAAAAAACTGTTATGTATTTAAACATGGCAATGTTTAATTCAGGCAATTTAAAGCAGAGCATCTAGTGTTTAGACTAAACTGCCATAAAACTTATGCTTGCATTTTCTGTTTCCTACAAATTACAGGTGGGACACAGAGGTTACCTCGTACGATTGGTGTATCGCTAGCAAAAGAACTCATCTTCTCTGCACGTATTGTAGATGGCGAAGAAGCAAAATCAATAGGATTGATCAGTCATGTAGTGGAACAGAATGAATCAGGGGATGCAGCCTACAGAAGAGCTTTAGCCCTAGCACAAGAATTTTTACCTCAGGTACAACATAATGGAGTCGTATTTTGATTTTGTTTTGGGTGAGTTAGTTCACTGTAGTATAGTACAGTGGTTAAATAGTAAATATGCAAAGGAACCAGGTAAACCAAGAAGAAAATTACCATTATCTTGATTTATTGTCTGCACTGTTAAGGTTTGTGTTCCTATTTACTTTCAAATTAACATTGTAGATGATTTTTTTTCCAAGTAAAAAATTCTAGAGACTACAATATTACTATTGAAATAACATTGAGCACTTTGGGAAACAGCTGAGGATAGGAGAAAGACAAAAAGGTCAAGTGAAAATAGAGACTGGTCCTCTTCCTTACTATTCTAGCCATATGAAGTTTTCTTTTAATCCTTTGGTTCAGGGAGTCTGGATTTCTCAGTATGATTTGCCATAGTAAAATGTACAGATTCTCTGCATGTACAAAATCCATTAAGTGAACACTGTGACTATTTAAATCCTCATTCTTTTTCATAATTACATTTGTTACTAACATACCCTTGGAAACGTAACAGTGAAATTTATTTCCAAAATTAATGTCTTTTTCCATTTATGCAACATATTGTTTTTACTGGAATGTTCATTTGTTTGCTTTCTGGACTACATACACCAGCACAGGGATGTCATCATTCTCATGCACTGCTCTAGGTTACATGCCCTCTTTTCCTTTCACTTGATGTAACTGTGGCAGAGAGACCTGAAATATGACTACTTTTAGACAGCCATACTCCAAATATTCAACGTTGGAGAACTGCAAATAAGTTAATTATGGGTTGCCTTACTTTGAACTTTCACTATTGGCTTCTCCTTGACTAGAGAACCTGCTGTCTGATTTTTCATGGCAATCAGTCAGGGAGCATGGTGGGGGAACTTTTCTGTACAGTGGAGAATTAATCTACAGGTCCTGTGCCCAGGGGCCCTGGCCAATTTGGGGGCCCCCACAGGAGCACCAGAACCAGTGTAGAAATGGGGGACCATTGGTGCTGGAACTGTGGCCCCACCCCCTGCTCCTATTCTTCCCCCTGGGGATCCACCCCCTGCTCCTATTCTTCCCCCAAGGCCCAACCCCTGCCAAGGCAGAAGCTGGAGCTGGGCCATGGTAAGAGCCGCTCAAGGAGCCAAGGACACTGTGGGGAGCCCCAGACCCTCCACCTGCCCTAGGCGAGTCTTATCAGCTCCCCCACTACAAAGTGAAACCCCTGCCACCACCACTCAGCACCTGCCCGAGACTACTATGCCCATGTTAAAAAGTGAGTGGGCATGGCCTCCCTGGATCCCTCCGCTTCCGGCGCCCCGGGCCTCTTAGGTTTGGGGGGCCCAAATGTTCTTTGTGCTCAGGGCCTCAATAACTCTTAATCCATCTCTATTTATGTAGCTGACCATTCTCTCTCACTCACAAGAAAGTGCACACATATCAGTGTTTCAGCTTGCCGCTCATCCAATAGTTGTTTTCTTCTGTACCATCAACCAAAACACCAATTTGTCATCCTCCCTCACCGTGGCATGCAAACGTGAGGGAACTAGACCAGTTTCCATCCCCAAAACACCAGAACTCTAGGAAGAAATCAGCATGACCTTCTGGAAAAAGCTGCAGGAGCCTTGGTGGTGATTGACTGTGACATGCCCCCTTTCTGTCATAGACATCAGTCTTCACCAACCTCCCTTCCCTCCTCCCCACCCCAGTATCCATGAGAAAACTGATCATGGCCTAATCTGTATCTTTCTTCTTCCTCCCAGCAATCCACAAAAGATGCCGCTTCTCCCCCTTGAGCTCAGTTGTCTGAGATTCTAGATGTTTTAATTTTTTTAAATGAAAATATATATAATCATACACATACGTATTTTAAGTAAACAACAATGACTCCATTGGATCTCCCAGGTGTATCTTGTTTTTCTATATCTATCTTGTAGACCATAAATTCTTTGTGTTAGGAACTGTTTTGATATTTATTTGATACCTCATTGTCAGCACTTAACAAATTTATAATCTTTTGCTGTGCTTCATGGCCCTTGAGAAATGATCAGTCCTTGAGCACTGTAGGTTGATACTGAGCTCACAACAGAAATGGAATATCTTCAGGGGAACATTTCAGGAGACTTTGCACACTGGCACTAGAGAAGATTTTTGGGGGAATCACCAGTGTGTCCAGAATATGATTCAGTTTTGGGGGAGCTGTTGATAAATCCTCTTCCCTGTTGAAAGCTCTGCAGGAAGATTAATCCCATCCAGATCCTGGTCTATATTGAGTGTCATTTAAAATAAAATCCTCATTTACTTCACCACTTTATTTGGCTTTCCATAGTAACTTCAGAAATCCTTCTCTTAGGGTGGAAAATACTGCAAATTATACAGTAAATGTAACTAACGTTGAAAAGAACTATTGATTTTTGTTTTTAAAACCCTATTATCAAACAACATATGAAAAAATATACATTTTAAATGAAAGAGGGCCTGGATTATGATTTGTAGCCACAGATTCACACTGGAGACAGTGCAGAGGTTAACTGCTCTAATAGGAGCTCTGACGGCATTGTGCCTCATGCAGGTACAATTCTATATAACCATTGAAGAGGATGCATTAGCCTCTCCCCTCTGCATCCTACTAGCTCTTTTGGCCAATACATGTGTTTGTAGAAGCTAGTGCCTGTCGTGGCTCTAGCTATGCAAAGTACTTGCACCCCCTGATGAAAGGATTCCTATCATTCCTGTCCCTTCTGTGGGAGACTGAGCTCCTTGCATTGTCTCCCTCTCTCCCTTGCATGGTTTGACAGAGGTCAACCATCTGACTTTTGCATCTTGGTTTTGCAGCTCATGCATTTTAGTTTTGATTGATTTATTCTCTTTTTGTTGAGGTGCTTCCATGTCTTTTTATTATACGCTTATTAGGACGTAATATAGTAGATCACATAGAGTCCTATAGTACCGTCATTATTTGGTTACTTTGAACCTAATTTCCAAAGATGTTGAGCACCCACAACTCAAGTTGAAGTCCATTGGAGCTGCTGGTGTTCAGCACCTCTAAAATTTAGGTTTTTTATGTTGTTTTGGTACCATGTCGTTTTTGAAAATTATATGCTGCTTTTAGTTTTTTTTAGTTCTAGAAACATATATTTGGAAGAAAATGTGTATCATGGTCATATTACTTATTAAAAAGAACAGACAAAGCCTACAAAGTGCTAATATGATAGCATTCATATGTAGACACTTTGAACCACAATTTTGCTGTATCTGCTGACATGTAGGTCTGTCTGATTTATTTTTAATTTTAGGGACCTCTAGCAATAAGAGTTGCAAAATTGGCCATCAATCAAGGGATGGAGGTAAGGATATTTATTTGTTGGTAACAGTGAGTGAAAGCCTGGAGGGCGGGGAACAGTTCCTAAAATAGAGGGTTAAAAGTTAATTAATGTTTTTTCTAGACTTGTTTTAAATTTCAAACCATATAATCTTTCAAAACCTAGTAAGTTGAATCCAGTCTAAAGTAAAGCAATGGTTCTTATTTTTGTGACTTCATATTGATTTCATCCTGCTCCTGAAGATATGGTTGATGCTGACGGGGCACTACAGTACCAAAACTTGCTATAACTGGTACAATGTGCATGAGTTATTAATGTTAGAAAGTAAACATACAACTTGTTTAATAGTAGTTCATGTCAAAGGGTGGGGGGGAAAAGCTTTCCTAAATTCATGTACAGCATGCTGTAAAGACTATGGTTGTTTTAAAACCAAATGATATGAAAATCAATCCCATCATCAACAGGATAAAGGTTTGCCAGTAAAACTGAAGGCCAAAAAGGACATTGCTGCTTATAATAATTTAGTATAGAATAGAATAGTGTTAACATAATATCAAGAATCTGATTTAAATACAAAAAGACATGACAAGTAGCCACTCCTGAGTGTTCTCTATTGATCGAGCTCTAGAGTTCATTAAGATCTGAGCAGACTCACACTTGTGCTTAACTTTAAGCCTCTGAGTCTCCTGCTGAACTCAATGGGACTACTCAGATACTTAAAGTTAAGCATGGGCATGAATCTTTGCAGCATCACAACTTAGAGCACAGTCTGGCCCAGAGAAGAGTGTGATCACAGCTCATTTGCAATGTAAAACCTCAATATAACAGGATAAGTTAAGGAAGTATTCTGTTTCAGGTTTTTTGTTTGTTTGTTTTAAAGGTTGACATACAACTACTCAGACACCTGAGTTGAGTAGGGTTACATTAATGATGAAAAGTAAAAGTACTTTTCAGAAGTAAAAGTACACAAAGGGTGTAAATTAAGCTCACAAATACAAATTAGTTTTTAAGGGTATAAATCCAAGGTTGAATTCAGTGGTACACAAGGTAGAAACTTTTGTAAGAAAAATTCTAAATTCCAGACATAGTAGGTAGGTGAGTCAAAATGACCTTGTTGACAAACCCCATGTGGTACACAAGGTCCCAGCTTTCAGAGGCTAGTAGAAAAACTGCCCACTGATTAAATAGATAGCACTTATGAAAAGCAGGTAGCTAAACAAAGAGGAAATAATGGAGGAGGAAAATAAGTCCTTTCAGCTGTTTTGGCCACCACACAAAGAAATCTCAGACGGTCCCAGAGGAAGTCCAAGATCACAATTGGTTTCATCCTTATATGTGGGAGAAATATATATTTTCCTAATCATCAAGACAAATCCTTAAGAGAGATAGCTTCCTGGCAGATCAAGGTCCTACAGATCAGTCTCTAGATAGGTCCTTAAGATGGTCTGGGCGGGTATTCAGTCTAGTCATCATTGGCAGTCTTATTGCATCACCAAAGCTTTTGTTGATCATGTGATTGCTGGTTGTGTAATAGCATTTCTTGAGAAACACACTTTGCAATTCGTTGGACTTCCATACATATTTTAATATATATATATCAGTTAATTTATTACAATATTTTGTTAAAATTGAAGTATATTTTAAATTATACAACATTGGAATCATAATAGGTAAAATGCATGAATATAAATGTATTTATTGTCAAGTTTATATACATATATATCAATGCATATGATTGATAAAGCAAATAAAGGACATGTAAAAATTATACAATTTATATAGGTAAAATATACTAAGATTATGTAATAAAATAACGGAAGGAGAAATAGTATATCACATCAGGAATATATGTACCTTATCAATGTATTACCATATTTCACAAAAACATGTCTGAGTATATGATTGCTGTTTTTTCACTATGTACTATATATTGAAGCATGAAAAGATCATGAATTTGACCCTTTTTAAGTGTTGAAATTGCAATTGGGTCAAACATGTTTTCTCAAAACAATGGGTGGGCTTTATGAGCACTTCTGGAAGTGTTAGGGGTATCTACTGTGATGCAGATGTAAGATAAAGTTCCATAATAAACATTGACATAAATAGCATCTGGCCTGCTTTTCAGGAAGTACAACTCTTTATACTGTATGGTGGTGAGTAACTTCTTCTTAGGTGTAATTAGTTTTTCAAATTAAGTATCTCAACTTATTATTTGTATTTCACTAGCCCTCATCATGTCCTAGGTGCTTTCCTTACATACTGAAAGACAGTCTCGTCCTGGAAGATATCTGTTTCAAAACTTGTTTGTTAAAACGTAATTAATGACTGATTTATATGCAGTCTAGGTTTCTGACCAGTAATAGCTGAAACAATTAAAATATTCAGCTAATTAATGGGTTTTAGCCAAAGACAATTTGTAGTAAGACAATACATTGTGCATTCACCTATTATTTCTGACAATCTATTGAATAGTGATTACATCACAGAATAAGGAAACTGATTACAGAAATACCGACAAACCCATAACCACAGGGTAGTGAAGAATTTCTGCATAAAGATACTGTGAAGAGGGACTTTGCTGGACTGCTTTAATGTTTGGGATATAGGAATACAGTATTTGAGTTAACTGTCAGAAAATAAAGTGTGTGCAATGTACAGAAAGTTATTCACTCTTACAATATTTAATTTTTGTTTCCCAGGTGGATTTAGTAACAGGCTTAGCAATTGAAGAAGCCTGTTATGCTCAGGTATGTAACACAATTATGCAAAAAAGCCCAAAACCCCTCAGTTAAAGATTGCATTGAAAATCATACAGAAACGCAGCTCGAAAGTAATTTATATTTTCTCCCAGCAGCATTTCAGATAACAAATTTAACCCTTTCTCTTAGCCATTTCTATTTTTTTTACATGGAAATCTTAAAGAAGGAAGTGGAGTTTAAGACAAAATCATCCCTTTGTATAGGGCTATTTAGGGAGGGGAAATTGGACATAGAGCCAGATCTTCAGATGGTGTAAATTGGCGTATCCTTGTTGACTTCAGTGGAGATATACTGATATATAATGCCTGAGGCTAGGTCTACACTACAGCGGGGTTCCGACCTAAGATACGCAACTTCAGCTACGTGAATACCGTAGCTGAAGTTGCGTATTTTAGGTCGGCTTACCTGGCGGTGAGGACGGGGGAAAGTCGACCGCTGCCGCGCTGCCGCCGACTCCGCTGCCGCCTCTTGCCGAGGTGGATTTCCGGAGTCGACGGCAGAGCGATCAGGGATCGATTTTACCGCGTCCTCACGAGACGCGGTAAGTCGATCCCCGATAGACCGATTGCTACCCGCCGGATCGGCGGGTAGTGAAGACATAGCCTGAGGATCTGGTCCATAAACTAGAGGGATTCTGGCTTGCTGCCTACACAGAGGGAAGAGATTCCCTTCATGTTTTACCCCAACCCCTTAAAAAGAGTAGTAAGTAATTAAGTAAGAATAGAGCCATTATATTACTTCTGTATTTGGCATTGGTATGACCCCTACTGTAATACTGTGTTCAGTTCTAGTTTCCACACTTCAAGAAAGATGTTGAAAAATTGGAGGGGGTTCAGATAAGAGCCACAAGAATGATTAAATTATTGGAAAATATGTCTTACAGTGAAAGATTTTAGGAGCTCAATCTGTTTAGTGTATCAAAGAGAAGGTTAAGGGGTGACTTGATCCAAGTCTGTAAGTATCTCAATGGGAACTGAAATTTGATAATAGAAGGCTCTTCAATCTAGGTATAATAGGAACCCGTGGCTGGAAGTTGAAGCTAGACAAATGCGAACTAAAAATATGATGCAGTTGTTTAACAGGAGGGTAATTAATCATTGAAAAAACGTAGAGTGTTGTGATGGATTCTTCATCACTGGAAATTTTAAAATCAGGATTGGCTGCTTTAGATCAAGTACAGCTATTGAACTTGAAACATGGAAGTCCTATTGCTCTGATATGCAGGAGGTCAGACTATGAAATTTGTGAGTAGAAGTGCATGGTTAGAAGTAAGCGTACAGTGCATGGTTAGTTTTATGTAGTTTTAATTTTGTAGGTGTGAGCAGGGTTTCAAACTAAAGAGTAAACTTTTGATGACGACCTAAAGTGATATGAGGCTTGATCAATTAGACAGTTGAACAAGAGCCTGTTTTGTTATCTGACTACTCTATTTGAGGAATTTTTAATATGCCCATCACTTCATCATTTTTTTAATCCCTTCAAACCATTGCCATATCCCTTCCAAAGGAGGTATTTACATGTTACATAAGGAAATACTGCAGGCACTATAGCTGATGGTTCAAGAACTTGTGAGAATTTTAACTCCCCCCTACCCCCCACCAGTAGTTCTAGGTGCATCCACTGTCAGCAGTGTTAAACCGCCTGGGAAAGTATAACTGGGTGTAAAATAATGAAGTTTTTATGGTCTTCTTATTTTACAGCTTTAATGATAAAATGTTCTTTCTGTACTAAAAGAAGTGTGTTTAATAATTATCTTAAAACCCAGAAGGCCAGATCTCCAACTGGTATAAGTCAGCATGGCTGAAGTAACTTCTGTGGAGTGATACTGATTTATACCAGCTGAAGATCTGGCCCACAGGCTGTAAATCAGTTGTGTGTAGAGTGTTTTCACACTCTTTTGTAATTTCTGTATTACACTATAGTCTAGGGTTACCATACATCCGGATTTTCCCGGACATGTCCGGCTTTTTGGTCCTCAAATCCCCGTCCGGGAGGAATTTCCAAAAAGCAGGACATGTCCGGGAAAATAGGGAGGCATGGTAAGGGGACCGCCTCCTCCCCGGGCTCCAACTTTCTGGGGCCAGGCGGCGGCTGTTCGTTCTCCCCACCTGGGCAGCCGGACTCGGGAGCAGCCACTGCTGCAGCTCCCACTGCCGCGGGGGGGAAGCGGCCAAGCATGTGGCGCTCCGCGGCTGCGGCTGTAGCGCCCGGGGTGTGAACCTCCTGAGCCCGGGCCTGCTGCGGGGGCCCAGCTGGTGCAATCCCGCGAGCAGCCCCGGAGTGGGGGCAGCAGGCCCCAGGCCCCCCGTCCCGCTTGGGTCCCGCAGGGGAACGAACGGGGCTGTCGATGCCTCCACCCCGGGGCCGCCCACAGGATTGCACTAGCTGGGCAGCCAGCCCAGATGCGACTGGCCAGGGCCTGGGCGCAGCGTGCGCGCTGCTGGGTCCCCGCAACAGGCCCGGGCTCGGGGGGTTCGGGCCTGGGCGCTAGAGCCGCAGCTGCCGAGCTTGGCCGCTTCCTCCCCCGCGGCAGTGGGAACTGCATCAGCGGCTGCTCCCGAGTCCGGATGCCCAGGTGGGGAGAAGGAACAGCCGCCGCCTGGGCCCGCGGGCCGCCCCCCTATTCTCCCTCCAGGAACTCACCCCGGCCCCGCGCTCCCCCTACGTCTGCGGGGCCTCTGCCGCCGTTGTTTTTTTTTTTTTGCTCTGGTCACCCTGGGGGTGGAGTTGGGGCAGGGACTTTGGAGAAGGGGCGGAGTTGGGGCGGGGAAGGGGTGGGGCCGGGGCCCCCTTGGAGTGTCCTCTTTTTGCAGGACTGAAATATGGTAACCCTACTATAGTCTGCAGATCGCATCCATTAAAGAAAGGTGACAATATACCTTATTTTTTAAATTTTGGTATTGATAATACAAAGTTAATCTGTTCTTTGTAGACTATTCCAACAAAAGACAGAATTGAAGGTCTTCTTGCTTTTAAAGAAAAGAGGCCCCCTCGCTACAAGGGAGAATAGGAGAAACTGATGCCTTGAAAATACGAATGAGATAAACATGGCTGGAAGGACCTTTCAGCTGCACTTTGCCTCAGCGCATGGAATATCACAACCACCAAAGTAAAAGCAAACCCTACCTACATTACAACATCTGAAATGTGTCCAGACATGTGCCTGGCCCAAGAATATGTATCAAGTCATACTCAGCATGGTTTATGAAGGTTGCTCTGTATATTTGCAAGGTCACAGGTTCATAAGCATTTCTTTTATTTCATTTGTATGAAACTAACCATACCACAATTTAAAAAAAAAAAAAAAAAAGGTTAATTCTTTTAATAGACAAAGCCTATAAAGTAATATGGAATGTTTGTCTGTTGTTCCATTTTATCAAAATAAGTGATTTCTACGCACCAAAAATGTGAAATTATACCAAATATGATTTCTAAATGATTCACTATCTATTCTAGCTGAATATGTAAATTATTAATAAAGTTAGTGGAAATCAGAAGAATGATTGTTTGGAAGATTATAAACTTTATTTACTTGTCTCATACTGTAATAAGTAAGATTAACTTCATTTTGAGACTACTATACAGTGGTGTTCTGTATTACTCTGTGTTCATGTTCAGCCTTCAGTCACACAAGGCTATATGGTAAACCTTGCCTCCCATCCCAGATTCCTCCAAAACATCATCTCACTAACACTATCTACTAGGGAGTAACTTTTCATTCACTTGCTCCATTTCTTTTTGTTTTTTATTTCCAGGCTGTATTAAACTTTTTATTGTGGAGCTGTGGTTAAACACATTCTTAAAGCTAGAAAGTTTCCTTATGCCCCAAAATGCTGGATCTTGTGTGTGACCATTTTTCAGGTTCTAATAATACTGTACTTATATACAGCTGCTCTGAATTGAAATGCTCTTTTCCTTTGTTGGAACATAAACCTCTGGGCTTTGAAGTGAAGAAACTACTGTACTATGTGTGTTGGAGGTGCCATGGAAAATGGCCTCTTTAAAATATTCTGTCAACTTACTGGTAAGTAAATGTGGCTTAGCAATCAGATGTTAACTTATTTATATGGAAACAACCTCCTTCATGTTTGATTTGCATTGTCTTTGTGAAGCTTCTGCATGCACTGCTGTTTCTGCAACATTAGCTATGGTCACTCTCCAGAACTATGGTGATATAGCAGCTGATCAACATGAAATGACAAGAACTCATTAAAATTCATATTTAGCCATATCTTTACATGTAAATTGATTATATCTGGTGGACCACGCACTTTACTGAGTGATAAACTTGCTGAGTTGATCATTTCATGCATGATAATTTGCAAATAAAGCACTGGTGCTTGTTTTTATAGTCATATAAAGCCTTTAAGGTCATTTTCTCATATTTTCAAAATGCTAAAATGTCATTTTCATTTTTACTGAGTATTAAATAATTATGTTAATGGGAGAAAAAATAGTAAGTCTATGCTGAATGGTTTGTGTCTCATAACTATGATATATAGTCTGGTTATTGAGCTTCCTTTAGTTTTCTAACAAGCACTGATTAAATAACTTCAGTACATGTATATGAAAACATTTTATTGACTTGAAATACTATGGCAGAAAAAATAGTCTGCTCAACCCACTGTGTAAATTCTTGATTTAGGCTAGGAGTTTTGATTTAAGTAAAATATTTTGCTATCGCAATAGTTACAACATTCCTTTTTCTCAGGGAAAGATGTGGCCATGCTGTGGCATTTTGAGGTCCTTCTCTTGAAGTCAGCAGTTTGAATAATATTGCAAAGTGAGTATAAGATGGAGACTTTTTTCCAAAGTACTTGTAAGTCATGATACTGGAATAGTTTTGAGGGGAAATTATTCAGCAAAAGATATACAAGAGACCTCTGTGTATGTATAAATTATAAGTGAAATAACATCATGATGACTTCATCTTGATTAATTAATGTCAATATTTGAATTCTGCTTCCTGAATTGGGGTACTGGGGCAAAAAATTCTCTCACAAGTCCGACCTCTGCTCATTATACTTGCTATCTGTCACTCCTTCAAATACTGGGGCTTAGCTCTGTCAGTTTCTGGCAGAATTCTGTCTTCCTGTACATACACTCTGTCTCTCCTTTTTTAGCTGCAGAATAAGTGCCTTTTATGCACTCTTTAGCTTTCCTGAAAGATTGTTCCATGGGTCGGGGGGAGGGGGGGCATAAGCAGCTTTCATCCTCTCTCTCTCACCAAACTCTCATTTATAATACTTCAGAAGCAGGCTTGAGCTTGGGTGGTTAGCTTGAGTCTCCGCCAGAGCTGCAATGTCCACACAGCTATTTTTAGCATGTTAGCTTCAGTCCTGCTAGCATGAGTCTGTCTGCCTGAGCTGGGAGGCCTGCTCCCAGCTGCAGTGTAAACATACCCTATTTTGCTGCTGGTCTTACTAGATGATCATAATGGTCCATTCTAGCCTTAAAATCCATGAATGACTTAATCTTAAAGCACTGACTTTTCTCAATTACTATTCTACTAACATCTTTTCTAAATAACCTTTATTGACTTGCTGGGTAAAAAATTCAAAAGTGTCTAAATGACTTAAGTCACTCTGTCGCTTTACATTTTTTTCCCCGCTGTCAAAATGTTTCAGATTCTGTTGAGATTAATGAGCTAGTTAAAGATCACTTTGAATGTGTTGGTTTATGGAGCATTTCTGTGTGGTCTGTGTTTCTATCAAATCAGTAAAATGTCAGTCAGTCTTCAAGCGATGATACTTGTTCATAGTTCTACTCCAGGATTCTTACGGTAGCCTGTCCAGAGGCGCTCTTAACCAGCTGCACTCAAAATAATAAGCACTACTATACATCATGCACAGCCACTTCTTATTTTTGTTTGTAAGATGTTTTTTTGCTGTACATTCACCCATGATCAAATCTGTTGTGCTTTCATTTCTTTCTTTTGGGCAGTAAGCCTGAATCTCTCAAACATTACACCTAATAACACCATCAACAAGACACAGGGGTACACCATATAATGGGAATGATGAAGTTACTATATGGGGGAGGGTGAGTGATGATATGTTTGTTCCAAGGTGGGCTTGTCATACATACTTTTACCAATAATTTTAAAAAGAGACGGCTACCCCTAAACAATCAGAAGAGATAGAATAATAAGCAGATAAACCAAATGAGAGGTATGTTTAGCTAAACAGTAACAAAAAGTAAAAAGTCATGAGTCTCCTCCATGCATGACTCTCTTAAAGGACTCCTTTTTCGTCCTGTACATTTTACTGTTTTTTGGTTTTGTTTCTTTGGACATGTATTATCTTCTAGATGCACAGGTACCATGGTGATGGGTGTGATATGAGAACCTGAAGAGATTAGTTTAATCACCGTTAACACAAAACTTTAAAAAAGCGTTAATAGGATAGTTTTAACAAATTCACAAAAATGGTTTATTTATTTTCTACAGAAAGACTGAATCTGAAACTATCAGTTTTATATATATATATATATATAAAATTATAGCCTCAAATTACATTCAGTTTCAGCTTCTGAATAGAACTCAATGTAGATTTGTTAATCTTACAGAATTCATTATGCATACATACAAATTGTTTGGCCTGTCAGACTGGAGCAGATACTTTCAATACCCTGATCTTGAATGCAGTTTGTGTTGTAATAAGTTTCTGTTGGGTTCCATGTAAAGTACTCAAATGAAAAACCTTTGACTTGGTAAAGAATTCCCCGTGCAAGTTTGTGTTTTGAATGTTACAAGTTTCATTGCTTTTGTGTGTGTGCACAAAACACTTCAAAGTCCTGATTAGTGATTCCAACTCTGTTTATCATTTCTAAAGTGTGTGTTAATTAGTAAAATGTTTATAACATCATATTTGTGTTAAAGAAATGAGTACATTCCAGCTTTCACACTGCATAATACAATCACTTTCAAAAGAACATGAACAAGTTTTGTTTTATATTTAAAGAACTTACACTGCAAACTGGTGTGAAACAAAAAAT
Source organism: Terrapene triunguis (assembly GCF_002925995.2). Classification (NCBI taxonomy): domain Eukaryota; kingdom Metazoa; phylum Chordata; order Testudines; family Emydidae; genus Terrapene; species Terrapene triunguis. The sequence goes on along the minus strand of NW_020664464.1, from coordinate 25,500,465 downwards.
TATCGTTCTTTTATTTCAGCTATCTCTAATTGATTTAACATTTTCCTTTAAACATAAGGGACTTTGTGATATCATCTTTGGCTCAAATTTTCATAACATATTTAAAAAAATCAAATGCCAGTGGTACAAGTTCTGCAAAAAACTACTTGTGGATCATCTGCATAGTATATCTCAAGAAGACAAAATTTAATATTTAAATGGTATGGGAAAAGTTTGCTGTGCTTTCATTACAGCTGAATATAAATAAACACATCTGAGTGCTCTTGTAGATAGAGCGTTGTTCTGCATCCCTTACTCATGTGATGAATTCTTGCTCCAAGGAGCAGTTCCACTGGCGTCCTAAAATTGAACACTTGTCGAACTATTTCTATAAATTGGTGTAATTCATTGTAAAGACTGCAAGATTGGAGCTACTGTTGGCCCAATCCTTAGTCATGTGGGATAGCACTTAAAAGAACAGCCCCATTGACTCTGATGGAATTATTCACAGTAGCAAGTACTGTTCACAGTAGCGTCTGCAGTATCAGACTCTTTAATAAGGTAGGGGCTGTGTTTCGTGTTACATAATATTGTTACTTGTATATTCCATACTCCAGTGTTGTTACTTGTATATTCCTTGTATATTACTTGTATATTCTTGTAAGAATTGCAAGTCCATCATTCTAAAAAGTAGAAATGCTAGGAAAGTAGGAATTTTTTTAAACATTGTGTGGAACCAGTGTCCTATAGCTGTTGTTTACCCACAATAGGACTCTAGGATCGAATTTTATTAGCTGAGGCCTGGTCTACATTGGGGGCGGGGGGGTGGATCAATCTAAGTTATGCAGCTTCAGCTATGTGAATAACGTAGCTGAAGTTGACATACTTAGATCTACTTACTACGGTGTCTTCATTGCGGTAAGTCGACAGCTGACGCTCTCCCGTCGACTCCACCTGCGCTACTTGCCCTGGTGGAGTACCGGAGTCGACGGGAGAGCACTCGTCGATTTATCGCGTCTAGAAGAGCCGCGATAAATCGACCCCCACTAGATCAATCACTGCCCGTCGATCCAACAGCTAATGTAGACAAGCCCTGAGTTACCATGCTAATTGTCAGAGCTATAGGCAGAGTCTAGAGTAGATAAGGGAGGGAATTTCCTTGCACCCCAGTCTGGCCCTCGTATACTGCTGTCCCCCGGAATAGCCAGAACCAGGCCATCTTAATCCCCTCACCCTGAATTGTGTGCTGCACCACTTAGAGTCGCAGCATACAGTTGCACCTGACGTGTCATAGGTACCAGGGTCCAGATTTACAATGGTACTTAGGCCACTAACTGCCTCTGTAGGTGATACTGACATTCCAAAACCACTACTCAGCTGCCACCTAACCCCATAGATGTCTAAGTTTCCACTAATGGGCCTGCGCGCAGTCGCCTAAGTATGATGCCGCCCCAAAGCTAGCAAGCAGCTTGGAGCCATAGTGGAAGCCCAAGCACCTGTGGCCCCAAAGTGGGATTCTCAAACTTGGCATTCTCACACCTATCTTGCTTGTGGGGCCTGATCCCATAGGTGTTCGCTGAGTAGAATACACAATAGCCTGGTAGGTAAGGCACTCATCTGGCATGTGGGAGACCTAGGTTCACTTCCTGCTCCAAATCAGGCAGAGCAGGGATTTGAATCTGGATTTTCCACCCCCCCCAGGTGAGTGCTCTGACCAGAGGAGTATTGGCTATAATGGGGTGAGGGTGTCTCTCTTTGTGTCTGGTTTGCCGCAAGAAAGGGCTGACCTGGCTTAGGTGCCTAACTCCAGGGGAAGGTTCATGTCTAAGGATACCAAACAGAGACAGTCTCCTTCCTCCAGCCCGTCAGTTTGACACCTGAATACCTGTGAGGGTGCAAGCCCTATGCCCTGCCTCTTTCCTCTGGCTAGCTTAGGCTGCTCTTGCTCAGCCTGCTGACTTTTAAAAACATCTTTCTTAGGTGCCTACCTCTCCGCATACAATGCATGGGGAGTCTGGGTGTCTAACTTAGGGCTCAGAATTCCACTGGGTAGCAGGGCACCTAAGCACCTTTGTGAATCCAGCGCCTTCCACCCCACAATACAGATGTGAGATGAGCATTAGTGCTAGTTATGAGGTCCACATTTTTATTTTTATTTTATTTTTTGTTTAAAAAAAATCAATTAAATATAAATAAATAATAAATTAAATTAAATAAGTAAAAATGAAAAGTTCCCCAATGGCTGGTGTCATGGAAGCATGGAAAACTAAGAGCAACTTTTATGAAACCTTTGGTCTTGCTTTCTTGTCACAACTTCATCTCCAGCCCCGTGGAAGGAGCAGTAGAAACCCAGTAGCAAATATGTCTTGCAAGCAGGAGTGGAGAAGTGGATCTAAGCAGAGGTTTCAAGTAACCTATTTAGTTTTGGGATTATATAAAGTTTCTAGCTTCTACACTTTTAATACACTTCTACAGACCCCCTTCTAATATTTTCACTTGATGCCGGTCTGTGTGCCTGTGTTTAGAATGCTTTGTACTTTTGGAGTTACTGTGCCCCAAGCTCTGCTCCAACTCCACCCCTCCCCTAAGTCCCCACCCCACCCCTTCCCCGGAGCGTGCCCCACCCTCACTCCTTCCCCTTCCCCCCAGCACCTCCTGCATGCCATTGACCACTGGTAGGCAGGAGGAGCTGGGGGGTGGGGGGAAGGGAGGAGCTGATCGGCAGAGCCTGCTGGCCGGCGGGAGGCAATGTGGGGGAGGGGGAGGAGCTAATTGGCGGGCTGCCGGTGGGTACTGAGCACCCACTATTTTTTTCCATGGGTGCTCCCACGGAGTTGGCGCTTATGCTGCCAACAGTCCTAAAGGGCCAAAACAGGAGCAGTGGATCAGTGAGGTGCAAGGAAGCCCCAACCATACACCGGGGGCAGGAAATTGCATAGGGAGATTCCATGATGTGCTGACATAATCTAAGGATAGCTCTTTGCTAGGGTGATCATTTGGAGATGGTTATTCCAGCTCCATAGCCAGATTTCACCAGCAATGAAGCACAAAGCAGCTGCAGCATACCTGAGGATCTGGATCATTTTGTGTAATGCGTACATGTATCTATGATATATATGTATATATGCACACTATATCTGCTACGCTTAGGTTTAAGATTGCTCATTGAAGCTTCTAAAGCATTGTTTCCATTATTAAAATAGCTAATTAAAACTGTACCTCCATGGATATGTGTATTCAGAGTAACAAAAACATCTTGTACTACATAAGATTTTTTTTTATTTCTTGTAATTACAGCATATTTGTCTGGAGTGTTTCACAAGTGTTCTTTTGTGTAATACTGGTAGGGGAGATTAAGTAATATGTTCTTACTAAATTATTGCTCAAGAACATCAAATGTTATTGTGATGTATTGAGATTTGAGGTAGCATTCATACATTTGGCTGTTTTGTTCCTACAACCTTTATGCTCTTCTGGATCACAAAGCAAAGTGGCATGTGTTCTCTCTAATGTAAATGCCAGTAACCACTTGAACTGAGTGCATGATTCCAGTTTAACGGGGTGGTGTTCATAATGGACAACAGTAATATATCGAAGCCAACTTGACCATATTTATACTCCACTCTGTGCCAGAAACCAGAACTTCAAAGCTTCTTCCTTTCAGAACTCCAAAGGAATACAAATTTGTGTTTCTTCATATCATCAAACTTAATTATTGGCAATAAACGACTGCTGGCAAGAGCGACGCATCACATGGCTCCATTTCTGTTTTAGAAAAGGTCAGCATATGGCACAAACACTTCGCTGTATTATGCAGCCTTGTACTCTGATCACATAACACATGCTTCGGAAACATTATGCAATGTTATACTCACTGATTAATGACTGCTTGCACAAGAAGTTTTTCATTACCCTGAATGCTAGCGTCCTGGGAATGATTAACTTTGTGACATAACTCTCATCACATAAATATGGAAGACTCAAACATAGCCTCAAAATAATATGTTTCAGGAATAACTGAACTCTTTACTGCTTAATATTGTGTACTGTACATGATTAACTACTGCTTTAAAGCTTCAGAGTGGAATAGAGAAGCCTGTTTGGGGGAACTGAAAACAAGATTTATTTTTAGGTGTTAAAGTTCCACTCAAGATTAATTTTGGACACAGCAGCATCTCATTGACAGTGTTTTTCCTTTGCTTGTGTAAGTTTGAATTTCCTAAGAAAATCTTGGCCAACTCTTTCCAGTATTCAGCAAATGAGCTAAGCTGCCCTTATTAGATCTATGAAGCCCTATTTAAATCATTGCCGCTAAACAGATATAAATGAGGTCAGCATTTGGTCCAGCGTGGGCCTAATTCAGCTCTCCGTTATAGCAGGGTAAATCCAGAATAGCCCCACTGAAGATGCCGAAGTTGCTCTGTATTTATTCTGCTATGAGAGAACACTGGTCCTAAATGAAGCAACTCTGGTGTTAATTCCTGGGTTCTACTCCCCTACATAAGATTATAGTTCACAAATACATACAAATAAAAAGAACATGTTTTGAGTCTAGCGGCAGTATGCTGAGGTAACTTTTTACTCAAGCAAACATCCAGAGTATAGACTCAGTTTTTACTCAGTAAGACCACAAGGATTTGGCCACAAATTAGTTGATTCTTCCTAAATATTACATTTGAATTTTCATAGCTAAAACTGAGCACATTTTTAAAAAAATCTCCATAATTTCTCAGTCCCCTTCTCTCACCCTTTCCCTACCAATATGATATTTCTAAGCAGCTATATAGGCAGGGCATTGTTGTCTAATCTGTTAATGGCAATACTAATTAGGTCTCCTAAATAATACTCCATGCTTTTCCTCCTGTTTTCATTACCAAGCAGAGGTTGTGAATGTTTAATCCTTGAATGACCATGGCTTTCCATTCCCTTTTGCTATAGGTCATAAACTTGTAAAAATAAAGATTTTGTCCCTTTCCCACTCTCCCTCAAACATGAAGATCCATCCAAAATACCTTATTTTCTACACCTGGTGTTGATTGCTATGTGTTCATAATGTTCCATAGCTTTGTTAAGGAAAAAGTTGTTTTGCGTGCTTAGAAATTCAGCCCACAAGATCAACTTGCACTTTGAATTTCTTTAAAATGCTGTTTTTTCATCACAAGGAGAGCACTGTTTATTATAATCCCTTTATTCAGTCATATTAAAGCTTATGCCCAAATAAATCTATTAGTCTTTAAGGTGCCACCGGGCTCCTCGTTGTTTCAGTTATGTGAGTAATCCTTACTCTTGCAAATAGTTCAGTTACATTAAGTACAACTGCATGCATGAGTAAGGGCTCTAGGACTAATAGTCTACTAGGAGGGATGGTTTAGGAATATTACCACCTGTGTTCTGTTCCTTAGAATATAATCTTAACTGAAAGCAAATAAAGAAGTTAAACATTGACTTTTTGTGTGTGCTCTAATTTGTGCCTTTTCCTGCATTCCAATTACTACAAGCAGTAGCAAATGCTCAAGAAAGCAGACTCTGACTAAGCATTAGCTACCAGCACGGTCTCATTATAGCTAAGGGCCCTTGTTCTCCCGGAGCCTACGTGCAGAGCCAGCTAGTCTTTCAGCTGTGATGACGAAATGCCATGCATTTCTTCCTGGAATAGTACGAAGATAAGATGCCACTTATGCTGGGGTTTCAGATGAACTCCACTAAGGATTTCAAAACAGTGTGTCATAAGTGTATCAGGTTTCTTTAGCAACCAATTCATTGTAGACACTTTTAAGATAAAAAGGGAAGAAATGTTAGTTTATTTACCCTTGGGATTTCACTGTTTAAACCCTTGCAGGAAATGACTATGGAGAATCAATGTATACATAGCCTACATGTACTAATTTTTTTTTAAAAAGATCAAAACAGATTTGTTCACATCATGAAGTCCAAATTATTTATTATCCATGAATGATGGAGGAAATCTTATGGCTCTACTGTGCCATTATAAAGGTCCAATTGTGCAAGTTGCTGAGCAACTCCCGTGAGTAGCTGAGTGCCCTGAACACCCACTAAGTTCAACAGAAGGAGAAGGCATTCAGCCTGATTCTTGCAGTTTAGTTCAGGCTACAAGTACCTGTCCAGAACCCAGTTGACTTCAGTGGAACCCCATGTGGGTGTAAGGTTCCGCCTGTGAGGATCAGATTGCAGAATCAGGGTCTCATTCTGTGATCCCATGTAATTAACAAAATCAGCCCTGGAAGCATCACATTTAAACCATAGAAACTTGTAATGTAGAGTAAGAGGAGGGGAGAATACTGTTACTGCATGATATATTGTTTCAAAGAGAGGTACTGCAATTAGTAATGATGATTTACATAATTTGGGAGTGGGGGATTTATTACCTGGAAAAATCTATATCAAAGGTTCTCAAATTGTGGTCCGTGGGCACTCCATTCAGGTGGTCCGCGGATAGTTCCCTCTAAGGTGCATGCCTGAGCAGCCGCACACAAGAGAATGAAGGGCCACCCACCTAATTAGTGGAGCCGCGATGCCTGGACGCTGGAGAAGACGCACATGTAAGGTGAGGTGGTGGCCTTGGGGGGAATATGGGGTAGGTGGGAGTGGGCAGTGGGGTGAGAATAGGGGGTGGGGGGAATTTGGAACGTGCAGGGCTGCGGTGGCCAGAGAAAGGTGACTTTCCCCAGCTCCAGGGCTGTGGCTGCCGCAGAGAGACAGCCCTCCTTCCCAGCCTCAACTCTGTGGCAGGGGAGAGACCCCCCTCCTTCCCAGCCCCAGCTCAGGGGCTGCTGCAGTGGGGGAGAGAGGGAGAGACCCCCCTCTGTCCCATCCCCAGCTTGGGGGCTACTGTGTCGGGAGAGAGGGCACATCCATCACATTAGAAAGGTAAGACTACTGATATTAAAATATGAGTTGTGTACTTTTATTTGTAGAAAAAAAACTTTATTATTATTATTTATCCAAAGCACTTTACAATAGTTAGCTAACGGTACAAACAACATTTGGAAAGATCATTAAGTTGTCCGCTGAGACCCTCAGCAATTTTCAAGTGGTCAGCGGAAAAAAAAGTTTGAGAATCACTGATCTATATGACTAGAGCAGAGTACTTGGGTGTGTTTTTGTTTGTTGTTGGTTTTCAGGGTGGTTTTTTTCCATTTTATAGACATTATCTTTAATCTGTGATGTGATTTGATTTTCACTCCATTCATTAATGGTGAATATGCTAAATAAATAAATACATACATAAAAATCAAATTATCCTCAGTAATTAATATCCTATAACCTGGGAATATTTAAAACTAAGAGTTCAATCTAATTCCCATTGAAGCCAGTAAGAGTTTTTTTTCCATTCACATAATGGGAGCTGGATCACACTTAACATCACTAATATTATTCCGGTCATGCATTCCTAATGCATATGCAATCCCCAGTGAGGTCACTGGGAATCTTGGCTGTAAAGGACTGATTCTTAGTTCTCTGCAACTCTTAGTGAACTTAGAGTGAACTTGACCCCTCTGCAGAGATCCCACAGAAGGCCCTATGTACCATTTAAGCTAACATAAGAATACAAGAATGGCCATTCTGGTCAGACCAATGTTCTATCTAGCGCCGTATCCTGTCTTTCCACAGTGGCCAGTGCCAGAGGCTTCAGAGGGAATGAACAGAACACAGCAATGTATTAAGTGATCCATCCCCTGTCATCCAGTCTCAGCTTCTGGAAGTCAGAGGTTTAGAGACATCCAGAGCATGAGGTTGCATCCCTGACCATTCTGGCTAACGTATCTAATTCTTTTTTGAACCCAGTTAGTCTTCACAATATCACCTGGCAATGAGTTCAACAGCTTGACTGTGCATTGTGTGCAGAAGTTCTTCCTTATGTTTGTTTTAAACCTGCTGCTTTTTAATTTCATTGGGTGATCCCTGATTCTTGTGTTATCTAAAGGGGTGAATAACACTTCCTTATTCATTTTCACCACACCATTCATGATTTTACAGACCTCTATCATATCCATCCTTAGTCGTCACTTTTCTAAGTTGAACAGTCCCAGTCTTTTTAATCTCTCCTCATATGAAAAATGTTCCATCCCTCTAGTCATTCTCTGTATTTTTTCCAATTCTAATCTGTCTCTTTTTTGAGATGTGGTCGACAGAATTGCACACAATATTCAAGGTGTGGGCGCACAATGGATTTATATAGTAAAAGTATGATATTTTCTGTTTTATTATCTATCCCTTTCCCAATGGCTCCTAACATTCAGTTAGCTTTTTTGACTGCTGCTGCACATTGAGCAGATGTTTTTAGAGAACTGTCTACAATGACTCCAAGCTCTTTCTTCAGTGGTAACAGATAATTTAGACCCGATCATTTTGTATGTATAGTTGGGATTATGTTTTCCAACTGCATTACTTTGCACATAATAATATTGTTTCTCATCTGCCATTTTGTCACCCACTCACACAGTTTTGTAAGATCCCTTTGTAACTCTTTGCAGTCAGCTTTGGACTTACTTATCTTGAGTAATTTTCATAGAATCATAGGACTGGAAGGGACCTCAAGAGGTCATCTAGTCCAGTCCCCTGCACTCATGGCAGGACAAGTATTATCTAGACCATCCCTGACAGGTGTTTTGTCTAGCCTGCTCTTAATCTCCAATGATGGAGATTCCACAACCTCCCTAGGCAATTTATTGCACTGCTTAACCAACCTGATAGTTATGAAGTTTTTCCTAATATCCAACCTAAACCGCCCTTGCTGCAATTTAAGCTCATTGTTTCTTGTTCTATTCTCAGAGGTTAACAACAGCAATTTTCCTCCCTCCTTCTTGTAACAACTTTTTATGTACTTGAAAACTGTTGTCATGACCCCTCTGTCTTCTCTTCTCCAGACTAAACAAACCCAAGTTTTTCAATCTTCTCTTATAGCTCATATTTTCTAGACCTAGATCATATTTTCTAGATCATTTTTGTTGCTCTTCTCTGGACTTTCTCCAATTTGTCCACATGTTTCCTGAAATGTGGCACCCAGAACTGGACACAGTACTCCAGTTCAGACCAAATCAGTGTGGAGTAGAGCAGAAGAATTACTTCTCCTGTCTTGCTTAAAACACTCCTGCTAATACATCCCAGAACGATGTTTGCTTTTTTTGCAACAGTGTTACAGTGTTGACTCTCATTTAGCTTATGATTCACTCTGACCCCCAGATCCCTTCCGCAGTCCTCCTTCCTAGGCAGTCATTTCCCATTTTGTATGTGTGCAACTTATTGTTCCTTCCTAACTGGAGTACTTTGCATTTGTCCTTATTGAATTTCATCCTATTTACTTCAGACCATTTCTCCAGTTAGTCCAGATCATTTTGAATTTCAATCCTAGCCCCCAAAGCACTTGCAACTCCTCTCAACTTGGTATTGGCCACAATCTTTATAAGTTACTCTCAATGCCATTATCTAAATCATTGATGAAGATATTGAAAAGAACTGGACCCAGACCAGCAAACTTTGCCACCTCATTGTTTACCCCCTTTTCCTGATCATTTATACATATGTGTGGAACAGCATCGGTCCCCGTACAGATCCTTGCTATCTTTTAACCAGTTCCTAATCCATGAGAGGGCCTTCTTTCTTATCCCATGACTGCCTACTTTGCTTAAGAGCCTTTGGTAAGGGGTCTTGTCAAAAGCTTTCTGAAAGTCCAAGTACACTATATCCACTGGATCACCCTTCTCCACTTGTTTGTTGCCCCCCCACCCCCTCAAATAATTCTAATAGATTGGAGAAGTATGGTTTCCTTTTACAAAAGCCGTATTGACTGTAACATTTAAGTTTAATTTTAGTTTTTAGGAGGGATATAATCTTATGCCTCAGGATGTTAGTCAATCACTGACTGACAAAGATTAAGAAACTTTCCCTATGGGCAGTTTATTCCATAATTGTTTTCGTGCACATTCCACTGAAGAATCTGGTAGTTGCTACCATCAGATAGGATAATAAATTACATGGACCTCTGGGCCTATGCTTGTGCCATCTCTTTGCACTGGAGTGTGAAGTTTAACCTAAATGATACTACAAGCTAGATAAACAGAAATGCTTCTTCCTGATGTTCACTGGGTTAAAAAGGGTGGTTGTTTTTTAAACCATGCAGTATAATGTTTAAAACAGTTCATTGTAGTTTTCTGTGTTTTCCAAAGTTTAAAATCATTAATGTTAATACCTGAAAAAATAGATTGATTTTCATGAAGTACAGTAGAAGAAAATTTATATCTTGTTTATTATTGACATTTCATTTCAATTTATACAGAAAAGAGTGCCTAACTATGGTTCTGTTCCCTTTAAATTATTTAAAGATACAATTATTACAAATTGCAACTCCGTCAATTTCACCCAAACCCCAGAACCAAAAGAATATTGGCAGAACATAGACAATAAAAAAAAAAAATCACCACCACTCACCACATCTGTTGAAGTCAGGGAGAAGAGATGGACTCTGCTGTGTGCCCTAAAGGTCAACAGTTCCAGGCTATTTGACCTTATAAAATAATAACAATGGCTTTTGCCAGTCAGCTTATATAATGGTGAAGAATTAATAGCTCAATAGACTTTTTAAATGCTAATAGAACTATGACTCTCCTTTATTGTGTAATTAGATAAACACCATTTAGAAATACAAAATTGTGACTTTTAAGACTTACTGTGGGGAATATCAGTTTGTTATGCCTCCCATCCATTCCTCTGCGAATTATTTCATTGCTAGAAGCAGATGGTGATTTTTAAACCCACTGCTATTTTGGTGTGCGTTTTTTAAAGGAAAAGAAGCCTAAAAATAGACCTAAGTTACCATACCCTGCAAAAATATGTTGTCAGCTCTTTACTCTGCTGGGCTGAAAACAAATCTGTCAGCAATTTCTTTGGGTTAAAGTATCTGTATACTTGTGATTTTTTTTTTTTTTAAAGAAAGCTTTTTAAGTGATTTTGTAAGAGAGTCCATTTAAAGCTTTAAGTGTCAACAAATTACTGTCTGTTGTTGTAAAGACACTTTATCAGATTGATGAGACCTTCTCTTCCATTAATGTCGTGGAGCAACTGCATGAATTACACTTTAAAGTCTGAATGAGCCTGAAATCAACAGCTTCAGCTCTGCTGAATAGACATTCAGACACACCCAGTTATGTGTAGCTATGAAAACTAAAATGGGAGTGTGAGTTATGTGTGTGGGAAAAGCCTTCATAATAGGTCTTATTCAACTAGGGCTTTTACTTCTCTTTTAAAATCATTTGTTGGAGTAGAGCTGTGGTTTGATGAAGTAGCTACTGGATGACAGAGAAAGGGGGGAGGTTGGCTGTGCTTTTAGTCGGCTTACATAACAGTAAGAGAATATACTATTTTTCAGAAGTACCTATAGGTCAACTGTGTAGCACTATTACCTCAGTTCTTGATAGTTGTCACTCTGGGCAGTTCCTGTGCAGAGAGGAATCAAATGTAAGCCTTTCAGGTAAAAGAAATGAATAAGTATTGTTATCTATACAGTACCATTGGTGAAGATAGCCCTGAACAATAGGTGCAGGGTGCTGAACAAACAACAGGTTCTTGGGTCACCTTGGGGTAGGGTGTTGCTATTGTAAAAAATATAAATATACTGATTGTTATATAATCAGGCAGTATTATATCAACAGACCTCCATTCCTCAAGGCCAGATCTTGCAAGTGCAGAGCATCAGTACTGGAGTCTAGGGAGCTCAGCAGTTGTCAGGATCAGGCATTTATTTTGCCTCACCATTTATAAGCTATTTAAAAGACAAGAGTTCAACACATTATGCTCCAAAACATAATTCCTGATTTCTATTCAGCATCCTTTGTTTTTCGTGTGTGTGTGTGTTTAAATTTTGTTAGTAATCCTGAGCCCTCAGTAAGCCACCCAAGGGTTAGGGTATATGGCTGTAGACTTGCACATTCGCTCTAGCTACTGCAAACCTAGTCCAGCTGCATAACTAAACTTTGGAAGCTGTGCGCCTAGTGCAACCCATCGATGGCTCTGCCAGGGACTACAGCCACACAACAATACTAGTAAGCTTTGACTCCCTCTGCTGACTCTGTCAGCTCTCCTTTCCCTCCCCTGGTGTTCCTGGGTCCTGGTGGAAGAATGATCCAGTAGTAAGGGCCATGGAAGTAATCAAGGAGGGGTGGTCAAAGTGATAATTGATTTGGGTTCTGATATGAAGCACGGAGCAAAGCTGGGATTGGAAGAGGAAATGAATACGAACAGAAGACAGACGATGGCGGCAGCAGCAGCAGACTATGAAATCTTCAGAGGCATGATTGTTTTGTAATGTTTGTACAGCTCCAAGCGCAATGGCGTGCCTATTGTATTTGTAATACAAATAAATAATAATAAGGGAAGGATGCAGGCCAGACATTAGCTTGAGGATGAGAGAATGATACATATGAGAGGAACCAACAGCTTTTACATCAGTAGCAGTGAGGAAGGAGGAGGGAAAATGGACACATCACACTGTCTGTACCAGTTAGATAATTATTGAGGACAAGCTGTAGCATTTTTTAAGCCAAAGAAACAGATTATTTTTACAGAATATTTAGTCTCAGAATGCAGAAAATAGTATTTCTTAACATCTTTCTGAAGGTGGTTCAGGCAGTTCTGATCTTTTCCATTGCTCTTTAGAGAGTGGAAGGAGAAAGCATAGGTGGGTTACGTGGTTCCATGTGATTAAGTGACAAGATGGCATAGAAGAACCTTCATTTTCACAAAAAGTAGCAAAGAAAAGAAGTGCAGAATTAAAATAATTTGATATACAAAGAGATTCCAGTTTTATATTTCAATGGTGAGATGTTAGTAGAGTTTTATATCAAAAAACAAACAAACAAAAAACTTTTGTTAGCCTGCCAGCTCCACATATGTCTCATTCTTTCCCACTACAAGTCCCATCTATCCCTGACTTACCTCCTTTGTAAGACCTGCTCCTGCTCCAATCTGCAACACTTTTACTCTCCGAGCACTGATCACCCTGGAACGCTGCAGTAATGCATGGTTGTCTGGAGAGCCTCCAAACAACTCTCCCACTAGCAGCAGGTTTTTCTGGTAGGAGCACTTGGATACTGCAGTGATGTCACCAGTCCCAAAACCTGAGATAAGAAGGGCCTGGTAATGGAACTCCCTAGCCAAGACTGTTGAAGTTAAAGTTAGATAAATCCAATCTTGAAATACGATGTAGTTTCTTAGCTGTGAGAGTGTTTAAGCATTGAAACAGGGGAAGTGGTAGACTGACCATCGCTTGGAGTCTTTAAGACAAGAGTGATATCTTTTTAAACAATATGCTTTAATCCGGCTTCTGGGAGAAATCCTGTGGTCTGTGAGTGTGGGGGGAGGAGGAGGGAGAGGGGACAGGCTGGGAGGTCTTAATGGTCCCCTCTGGCCTTGGAATCTGTGAATCTGAGTTTCCAGTTCATTCCTTCCTTCATGGGCTGTGGGGAGAACAGGATTGGCAACATAACCCACAACATTCTTGTAACACTTGCAGCTCTACATTAAGATAATGACTATAATCAGATCTCATGCTTCACGGTTTCAGTCAATCACCTGGGGCGGTCAAGGAGGAATCCCCGCCCATGCACATTTGAAAAGATATATTCTGAGGGAGGGAGAGGGGTTTCACCCTGCTCTGAAGCATCAGAGATTGGACACCACTGGAGATGGGTCATTGGGTGGGATGGACTAGTGCTCTTAAATGGTTCAGAGAATCCTCTTTCTAGATGCCTGACTGGAGTGTCTTGTTCACTTGCTCAGGGTCAAACTGATAATCAGATTTGGGGTCAGGAAGGAATTTTTGCCCAGGTCAGATTGGCAAGCGCCTCTGGATTTTTTCGCCTTCTGTAGCATATGCGATTCACCTTCTTGGATCTCATAGGCATATCTCATCTAATGAATTCCCTGCCATTGCAGGGGTCATGGGCATTGGTGGCACTGTAGTCTCCTGTTCTCTGCCTGTGGCACACAATTAAATCTCCTGAGGATTGAAATGCTTTGGTCTACTAAAATCTTTGGGCTTAATATAGGAGTATCTGGGTGAAATCTTCTGGCCTGTGATAATATAGGAGGTTAGACTAGATCTAATTATCTCTTCTGGCCTTCTGACACTATGAAAACAGGAGGCACACTGAGGTGGCTGAACAACTGGCTATACTTCTCCCGGATGGAGACGTGGTTACTGTGGGATTGAAGCCCATATTCTGTCTGGAGATGGGATCCCCAGGCAGTCATAGTGCCAATATTTGATGTGATGGAATAGGCTGCAGCCTAGAGCCAACTGTGTTCATGCAGGTACAGCTGTATGGTCTGCAGTGTGCTTAATGGAAGTGTTGGTTTTGCTAATTGTAAAATTAGCCATGAACAGTTCTGTTCTTTGTTGGAATTAAATAAAGAGGTGAAAAGATGTTCTATACTGTATAATTATTTCATTCATTCTGCTGCCCAGGTTTATCCCAATGACTGCCTTAAAAATACCCCCTTGTTAAATAAATAAAATATAATGTTCCTGGCAATAGGACTCATTTTGCTAACATGAGCATTTGGCAAATTTCTACATTCTCAGCTGCAGGACTGAGGAAGAGACGCTAAAGCAAAGCAAAGGAGCCTGAAAGAACAGAGCCCAGTTCTACGACCCTTGTCCTGAGTAGCACTTATTCATGTGTACAGTCTGGATTGCTTGTGTAAGCAAGTACTTCTTAGCACGGGTGAAGGTTGGAGAATCCAGCCCCACCTCCTAAAGGAAAAGAGGGGAAAAGGAACAACTGTCCTTTGTCCTAATTTTATTTTTTTAAGATTTACAAGGTAATGGGGGAAGGGAACAATGGGAAATAAAAGGGAAAAGTATGTTTGTGGAGCCAGGTGGATAATTATAGTTAGGGAAACTACATGGAGCTCAATTTTCCTAATTAATTACTCCTTGTAAAAGGATGTAGGCAGGTGCTAGGGGTTGGATCGTTTTTTTTATAAGTAAATATATTATTGACTGTTCCAAGCCTTCAGGACATTACTGGTGTCTTCAGGTGCACTGTAATCTATGTGAACTACACAGCCTTAATTGCATAACACAACACTGTTACAAAATGTTACCACACCAACAGCGTTTACATTATTTCATAACAAGGAGCAGTTGTTCTACATTTTACCCTTAAAGGAAAACTGCTAATGATTATAAACACAGAGAAGTGTGTGTGTGTGTGTGTGTGTGTGTGTGTGTGTGTGTGTGTGTGTGTGTGTGTGTGTGTGTGTGTGTAAAAACATCTAGGCCCCATGGTCAGATGGGCTTCAACAGAAGAGTGTGTCAAAGGCTAAATAAACATATCATCAGAGCTGGTTGCTGTGTGCTTATTGGGATGAGATGGGCCACCTTACTTGAGAGGATAACCTGGGCATCTTGGCGGGGGTGGGGTGGGGGAGAGAACTGAGCTGAGGAGCCTAACTCAGGGGGAGATTGTAAGTGTCTGCCAGAGGTAAGATAGGCCATAAATTTGTTCAGTTTTGGTACATGCAAAACATTTAGCGCTAATTGACTCCTGGATAAAGGGCATATTTCTCCACTTTGCAATGCACATGAGGCTGGAAATTCTAGGCCTGATCCTGTGAGGTGCGGAGCACTCTCCCACAGAAGGATGTTGGGAGCACTCACCACATTACAGCAATGGAGCCTCTAGTAGGTGTTTTGAGTTAAAATGTGGCTCTGACCCTGAAAAATAACTTCATAAATGGCTTTGTGTGGGGCTCCTTATTTCTTGTCTCAGTGATTCCAGTGCAACTATGCTCAAACTCCAAGCATAAAGATATTTCTTTTCTAACAAGCAGCTATATGAACATAAGCCCAGATTACAGAATTTATTTTTCCTTCTTGCACATCATCACTAGCAATTAAGATTCTGCAGGGCAAAAGCCAGTCTTGGGTTGTGCAGATGGAAAGCCCCATCTCATTGCCGGTCTCTGACCTGCTTTGTACAGTCCTGGTGCCCTTAACATTCCACCTGTCCTGCTAGAAGTGTGTGTCTTTTTATTAACAGGAATAATGGAGGGGTCAGCCAGACATACACATGTCCTTTGGGGAAAGAATGTGGCCTAGTGGTTTGGAGAGTAGGCCTGGCAGTAAGGACTCTTGGGCTCTACATCTGAATTTGACACTGAGCCGCTGTGTAAATTTGGGTAAGTCAATTGCTCTGTGCCTCATTTTCCCCATATGTAAATGGAGATAATACTTGTTTCAGAAGGGTGATGTGAAAAGTTTAATGATTTTAAATCTCTTTGAGATCCTCTGAAAAGCGTAGTAGTTGTTCTACTCCTACAGACCTGAGGTCTGAAATAATCCATTTCTACCCTGGCGCCATATTTCTGCAGCACATTAAATGGGCTTGTTGCAATGTATATTTGGGGATATGTTATCCCATCTCTCACTTTCTCTCCCTCTTCTCTTCCCTAATGTTATCTTAGGGCTGTAGGCCAAGAGGAAGGCAGAGTTCTGTGGTCAGGACTCCCTTAGATGGTGATAGAAGTATGCCTAAGCCTTGATAAGAAACTCATCTCCAACTTCAGCCAACAACCATCTGGGCTTAGATTGCAGGTGACTAATGGGATCTGTAGATGAAGCCACTGACGGGCAGGTCTTACCCACACAGCATGTGTGACTTGACAGCCATGATTATCCACTCTTCCCCCTTTATTACCTTTTTCACATCAGTGTTCTCTTAAAATATCCATTGGACCTACTTGTAGGGCTGCAAGTCTTGCATATTTCAGTAGTGAGATATTCTGTTACTTATGCTTCCAACTATGTGGACGATGAGAGTTTGCAGTTATCCTTGAAAATGAGTTTAAAAGAGGTGGTGTATGCACGTGTGACAATTTTTATCAGAAGCAGCAATATACAGTAGCAGTTCAAATATGTCTATCTAATGAATATGTAAAGTAGAAAATTGCAGAGTAGTATTGTCTTGCTCACCAAATCATTTTATATTGGAATTCAAATGAACTCACAGCTTCAGTTGTGTCCAAAGATTACAAAATGGGTTGAGTTCCTCAAACGCCAGTTCACTGCTGTACATGACTACATTTTTATTACTGATCTAGGCTGGCTCAGCAAAAAGGTAAACCCCTATGCGTACTTGCTAAAGGCACATGCTAAAATTAACAAATGTCCATTCTCAGGATTCAACAAAGCAAACACTGGGTCAGCAAAGAGTTCCATTAAACTGCACCTCTGTTCTCAGTTCTCACCAGTGCTCCAGTCAACTTATTTATAAGCCTTGTATTCCCCATTACCAGTAATACTATCATTAGGATTATCCATCCATTGTGGGGGAGAGGCATCCCTTACTCCTTGAGTGCCTGATCCAAAGCCCACTGAAAACTCTAGAAAGACTTCCATAAATTTTGGATCAGGTCCTAACTTTTTCCTTTATTAATATTTTAAAAATGTTCACAGAGGGCTGCTTGAATTGTTGATGTTAGTAGTGTCCTCAAAAGCAGCCTCATGCACAATGCACACCTGACTCAGGAGACCTGAGGTTTGTTGTTAATATTCCCTTTAGTCAAAGGCTCTGGTTTTAGATGTGGAATAAATTCATTGTCAGTTACATGGGCTCAACATGATTTTAATGTCTGTAATGGCATAACTTCAATTAAAAGTATAGCATATGCTCTTTAAACTGTGCCAGTAAAAGGAGCTCTGGTTTACAAAGCCCTATTTGGAAAGACTGATACAGGACCATGCTGCTTTTATACTATTTCTATTCATGTATAGTTCAAGTGGATGCTCCCAAGCAGCATTTACACAGGAAAGACCTCTAGGGTTGAAAGGCTAGTTCAGTCTCCATGGTCCTCATCTTTTGGCTATTCTGCTGAAAATGGATGCCCATAATGATGGTTTTTAATGATGTGGTCACTTGTCCACTCTGACTGTATTAACATCAAAAACTCATTTTACATGTGCCACCATACAGCCATCACTCCTGAGATTTAAAAACAATAACAACAACAACAAAAAACTCAGCTAATTTGTTTCCCTAAGAAATTGCTTGTGTAGAAAAGTCACCGTATCAGGGACATCCAACTTCAGACGGTGAATACCTGGTAAGACCTAAATGTTCATTTTCTGAGTGAGGGCACGCAGAAAACACCTAATTAAAAAAGTATCATGATATCATCCTAGCAGGGTTATGTGTAGTTTGGCATTTGGATCATCATGTCTGCAGAACACACATTCATGTCCTTAGTTATACTGTCAATAGAGTAACAGAAAAGCCCATGCTCACTCCCTCCTTCCTTTTTCTGGTCACACACACAGTGTGAGTAGAGTAACAGTTTTGCCCTATATTCTCTAGTCACCAAACAGTAAGACATTTACAGCATAACAGATTTTAAGAATCAGTGGAGAGTTCAGAGCTAAATCATCAAATGCAACTTTGCATTCATTAAATAATTGAATTCTGTTTTAATTCTTATATCTTGAAATAGTACTTGAATGTACTTATATACAAGTACTTATATACTTGAAATAGTACCTCAAGTCTGGGGTAACAGAGAGCCTAGATTCTGTTCTTTCTAAAGATAAAGTATAAGTAGCGAATATGCTTATCGGGAATATCATCATGGAGAACATGATCCTGAGACATGCTGAGCACATGAAACTCCTCTTGCTTTTTCAGGCCTTAAAACTATAGTCACAAGGATTTTTTTATATCTCTTCTTAGCAAAATTAATTTTAGTAAAATGAAATCATCCAAAAAATGAAATGTCAAACATTTCTGACTTAGGCCTGGTCTACACTAACCCCCCAAGTCGAACTAAGGTACTCAACTTCAGCTATGTGAATAACGTAGCTGAAGTCGACATACCTTAGTTCGAACTTACCGCGGTTCAGACGCGGTCCACACGCGGCAGGCAGGCTCCCCGTCGACTCCGCGGTACTCCTCTCGCCGAGCTGGAGTACCGCAGTCAACGGCGAGCACTTCCTGGTTCGACTTATCGCGTCCAGAGCAGACGCGATAAGTCGAACCCAGAACTTCGATCCCCAGCCGCCGAACTAGCGGCTGGGTGTAGACCAGCCCTTAGTGTTTCCGGTTTATCTCAGAAAGAATGGAATGCATGAAGATTTTTTATCAGATGTGCCTCCAAATGACAATATTCCAATGGAAAGTTTAATATGTTGAAATAGTATTATTATTCATACTCTGGTATCACACATACTATACTGAGCACTCACACATTCAGGAAAGACATATTCCCTGTCCCAAAGACCTTATAATCTAAGGTCACTAATTTGCAAAGTCTTGTATGTGTGCCCAATCTTACATGGCTTCATTGGTACTACTCTCGTGTAAAGTTAAGCATATGTAAGCCTTCACAGGATCTGGGCCTAAGAAATATTTTACATACAACCTGGTCCTTTCACTGCTTTTTGCAAAGTATTTGAAGATCTTGGACTTACTTTGCACAACTAGTGAAAGGATTAAATTAACGCTAGACCTTAGATTTATTCCATTTTGTGGCTTCCAGCCCCTTTGTGTCCTCCTCAGCCATGCTGGTTTTTGTGTCAGCCAAATTGACTTCATATCTGATTATTCAACTGGACTTTATAAATTTCCTGAAAATTTTTGGGTGACTAAAACTAATTGGCTTAATTTTTAGTATTATTTCTCTTATTGGAACACTTTTCACCAAGCTGCTTTGTCTTTTTGGGTGGCATTAGCTCTTCAGAGACATTTTCTTGTTGATGTTGCTATCTATTGTACTTTTTCCTGTTCAGTCTTGTCCTACACTGACCTATACTTAAAACTGAGGGTAAAGATCCTCTGTGACTATACATACTATTAGGCATTACATTGCTCACTGAGCTCAAACCTAGGGTGTTTTTGAATTCTGAAGGATTTTTTTCTCCCAATCTAGGATTAGATGAGCCTGATGTAAGGTTAAGGGGCAAACAGAGACCTGTGCTTGGAATTTTTTTAACATCTGAGGGCCTGATTCCTCTCTGTTGCACTGGTAGTAATCAGGAATAACTATTGCAGCCGATGGAGTTACTCTGGTGTAGAATCAGTGTTGGTGAGATCAGAAGTGGTCCCTGAATTATAGCAAAACAGCTCTCTGTGTCTGTAGCTGGAAATGCAGTCATGCTGTCAGGTTATTAGTGTACTCTAAACCTATTCTTCAAAGGTGATAAACTGAGATGAGCTGAAACCTGAAGTCTGGTTAGCAATGAAATATCTGGAAATGAATTTTGGTCCAACTCTCCTGTACTGACAGAGCAAGATCTTGGTTTTTACAATCTGTGACTTGAACTCTGCGGCTCACAAACCAATGCTTTTATTCAAATCAAGAATGTTGATTTACCACAACATTGAACACTGCTTTGCTAAAAATATCTCCTGCACCCATAGAGCTGTGGCTTGTGGCCTTGGTGTCTAGGCTTTTATTCCCTCTAAATATATTCTGTACTTCTTTCTGTGCGGCTGTCATGTTGAATAAATAACAGGCAGTGGGCATGGAACCAGAATTCATGTCTGTGTATTATATAAAACAAAACAGGCAGCCTTTGAAGTATGGGGCTAGAATTTCATCAGGGGGTTCTTCTGATGTCAAAAACCAGAAGCAAACCTCAACAAGGCATACTTAAGCACAAGAACCCTGAGACAGAATTGTAGCCAGTAATTCAAAATGTGCCTGTTTTATTTTATATAATCCACAGAGCTGAGTCTTTGAACCATGTTTCCTTCTCTCCTCTCAAGTTCCCTGTTCCTTTCCCCAGGCTCTCAAGGCTCCTGTTACCCCCTTCTCTACCCTTTTTCTTGGTGTTCTTGCTTGCCCTACTCTCTTCCTGCCCCTTGTTTCCAATTTCACTTTACTTACCTCAAGAACAGGTCTATGATAAGCATGATCAGAGGAACTTTACATATTGCTCTGATGCCTATGTTTGGCTGTTTGCTCAATGTCACTGGAATAGTGCTGCTAGTGATGAGGACAGATCCATGTTCCTTGGTCATGCTGAGCAGAAACTTACTCTATGAGCAGTTCCATTGATTTCACATTCCATTCAAAGAACCTGCACCTGTAGGGCCTGATTTCAAATCAATGGGACTATTCATGGATGTAAGGGACTTAGAATTGGAACCTATAGTAGCAGGTTGATTGACGCTTGTAATTTTTTGGTCTAATGCCATCCTATTAATATGGTCAGTAGATTTTGTTAATTCTGATAATTCCGAAGTAACCACTGCAATTAAAAACATTGTTTACTTTATTTGTAATCATCTTTCTTGAACCTCTGTTTAATTACTGTAGATCACACTTCTGACAACCTACTGGGAAGCCCAATTTGTGTTACACATTCATTAGCTGCTGAATTAATCTCCTTAAGTTGGGCCACCCAGATACTATGGGGATCAGTCCCTTAGAAATGTTTATTAATAATAATTATTAATAAAAAGTACAGAAAAACACTTTATCTTTGTTACAAAGAAACAACCCCCATAATAACTGTCATCTTAAAACTGGCCTGAATTTGGTAATTTGGATGGAATATTCTATAAAGTGAAATTTTCTTTCTCTCTCTCTCTTTCCACCCTGCCTCTGTTAGCTGGAGTAGGTGTGGAATCTCAGTGGATACAATTACATTCTCCGCAAATGTAAAACTGATGATCTGACTATTTACAGGGCTGTTCTGTTTGAAGTGAATTCCAATTCGGTGATGCTTGGTGTTTGGATAGATTCTCAAATACTATGATAAATGTAAGGGTGTATTAAGTTCCAACTTTCTATTTTAAGTAGTTAGTAAACACTGCACCAGATGTGGGTGTGAAGGACCCTGAAAAAGCTGAGTGAGTTCTGCTTTATTAAACATTTTTAACTTTCATAACTGAGAACTTCAACGCATTGTTTATGGGGTTTTTTAAACTGCTGTGAAAAACAGGCTTATACAACTTAGTTTGCATAAGGGCAGTGAGTCATCCACATCTTTGGTGTGGTGTGTGTTATATCACTTTACATAACCCCCGTTTTTGATTGAACATGGAATGATGAACATATTTTGTCTGTATAATAATATTTTTAAAAAAGGTGGTCGCTAAACAGATCGTCCCACATATTAGGTCCAGGTACAATTCCACAGGCTTACAGCAGAAATGAATTTTGCTCATTTTCACTGGGGCTTCAGGCCTTACACAGACCAAACTCACATTGGAGTCAAATGTATAAGAGGAAGGAGTAGTAGCCCTACCCTGCTCTCCTAGTATTAACAGCAGTGGGGAACTCCAACACACGGCCAGCAGCAGCAGGGGTTAAGGGTTCCACCCCCACTGCTTTGATTTTACACAGGCTTTGGGGCTGCCCAATAGAGTTGTTTTTGAATGAACAGCATACATGGGGAACCACGGCATATCTGACATTTAGGAGGTTTTTTAGGCATGCTCTGGTTTTTGGAATATGGTGCCTGGGGTATTAGTTCAGGATTTTACCATTAAGGGGTGAATGGAACTTTTTTGAACTTCAAAACTATTTAGATTTGAATGATTTTTATTATAATCACACCATCACTGCTGGGGATTTACCAGTGCTGACTCTGAGAGGTCAGTTCAGGCTTGTGTCCATTGGGGAGACACTGTGGAGAAAGTCACACTGGTGCTGACTGTGCTATAGGAGTTCTGTTCCTACATAGAGATCTTCAATCTTCAGAGCTACCCGTCAGCAAAACTAGATTCATGTAATGTTTAAAAAAAAAAAGGGGGGGGGGGGGAGGGAAATGTAGTTTAACGTTTTGTTTAATGGGTGCAATATCGGTCACTATCTGGGTGCATCTAAAATATGTAAAACAATAAATAACTATTGCAATTTAAGCAGATCACCACTTTTTCCACTCCTTTGTGGACTAATGTTTACCCAGTTACCAACCCAAATCAAAGGGCCAGGTGAACATGTGTGTCTAGCACCAGGCCCATAGGTTACAAAACTCCAGTTCTTGCACATTGCAACAGGGAGTGAATTCCAAAGTCAAGACCTCCGCATCAGGAATTCAAGTTAGGTAGCAAAATCACTGCAGTCAACTGAAACTACCACAATAGTGGAAAGATGTTTCTGAACTGTACATTAGCACAGTAATTTGAAATGTAAGCAAATAATCATCTCTACCTAAATGAGTATGAACCCTAACTTCAAAAGTACAGAGTGCACTCAGTTCCTGTTGACTTCAATGGGAGCGGCAGTTCTGCATTTCTGAGAATCAAGTCCCATAAGTTAAGGAGGATCTATGAGGTAACATGATCAAGGATGCTAAACCATGCTCACCAGGAGTAAAAATGACTATAGAGGTCAGTTAAAATGACTTAAAAAGAAAGACCTTGTCAAACTAATTTTTAAGTAAGGAAATTAAATAAGGAACAGTTGAAAAAATGATACTAATGGGACTAATGACTAGCTAGGGGAGAAGAGGTTAGTCCTTTAAAAACCTTGTACCCCTAAATTCATTATTGCTATTACAAGCTAAACATCAGGAAAAAGTTTACACTTTTTATGTATGCATACAATAATTGCTTGACGTGCAGTTGTGCTGGACCTATGCTACCTGATTATATTATTTGCATCTACTGATGTTTGAATTATTCATTGTGAATAAATTATGCAATCGATAATTCTTGCAGTGCACAAATCATCTTAATACTTTCACAGATATTCATAAGTATTCACCGAATAGCATTTGTCATGGTTGTGGAACTGCTACACAATCTAAGAAGACTGAGATATAATAATTTTATGAACACTGTGTGACCTGGTCAGGGAACAGAGTAGCAGCCGTGTTAGTCTGTATCTGCAAAAAGAACAGGAGTACTTGTGGCACCTTAGAGACTAACAAATTTATTAGAGCATAAGCTTTCGTGGGCTACAGCCCACTTCTTCGGATGCATATAGAGTGAAACATATATTGAGGAGATATATATACACACATACAGAGAGCATGAACAGGTGGGAGTTGTCTTACCAACTCTGAGAGGCCAATTAAGTAAGAGAAAAAAACTTTTGAAGTGATAATCAAGATAGCTCAGTACAGACAGTTTGATAAGAAGTGTGAAAATACTTACAAGGGGAGATAGATTCAATGTTTGTAATGGCTCAGCCATTCCCAGTCCTTATTCAATCCTGAGTTGATTGTGTCTAGTTTGCATATCTTTCCCTGTTTGCTGTATAGGATGCTGATCAGGTGGTTTCGCAGTTTCTTTGAGAGTGTGTGACACAGTCTCTCAGCATATGTTTCACTCTATATGCATCCGAAGAAGTGGGCTGTAGCCCACGAAAGCTTATGCTCTAATAAATTTGTTAGTCTCTAAGGTGCCACAAGTACTCCTGTTCTTTTTGCTGGTCAGGGAAGTAAAGGCACTGTATAATTAGAGTGGGTTGTTAAAATTTTCTTTATGACTGTATTGACCTAACTTACATTGGGAGTAATGGAATATTTATTATATGCCTATAATGCTGTAACTGAATGGGGTCTATGCATGAAAGCAACACAATCACTTTCCTGATAAGAACACTCAGGCACAGAATTGAAAGACAATGGGGCAAACTGTTAACTTCAAGGATCCTGTCTCCAACAAACTGCAAGCATTGTTTTGCTGAAGCTGGGAGCCTGGAGGTCAAAAGAACACTAAATAGTTAAAACACTCTTCTCGGGAAAAGGAGGAGGGTCAGTTGTCCGAAGCTATCCAGGGAGACAAACTGACACAGGGAAAGGCTCTGCAGAGGAAGTTTGAAGGAACTGGTCCTTCCCAGCTCCAGGGAATGGTAATCCTCAGGGAAAAGCAGGCATGAGTATAGGCTGGTTTATTTGTTGTTAAGATAGTTTTCTCTGAAATCCTTTTGTTCTAATAAATAATACTCTGCTTGAAGGAGGCTGTCTGGTCACTGGGTACCATTGTAATTGCTCTTGGAGAAGGGAACAGAACTGCAGAGTCTGAGCCTAAGCCAGACCTGCTGAGGTAAATCATGGTTGATAAACAGGGGACTGCAACTCAGCACTGAGTCTGAGAGTAGGAGAACGGCATGATTTCATCCTGAGAAAGCTGATGGCCTGAGACCAAAGCCAGGGTGTACTTGAAGAGACCAGGAGAGGTAAACCGTGCAGTTAGCCTGGTATCTGTGACAGCATGGACAAACAATTTTCAGTCTTTGGGCTGTTTGCTAACTGTTCACTTTATGTAATCACTATGACTGTGACTATGCTGGGAAATTTTAGGAAAAATTGTCTAAAGATGCTACCACCCGTGCTACTAGCTTGTAGCACCAATGTTTACTGCTGTGTCGTCTAAACCTGTTTACAGCTAGTTTAGATATGGTGGTTAAAACGCTGGCAGCTGGTGTCCCCGTTTACACTAGAGATCCCACAGCTGTTGCTATGTTGATAATGATAGTGAGAATTGTTAGGGAAGAAGCTGTAGTGTAGACAAGACCTAATTTTATAATGTAATAGGTCACCTAAGTCACATGGTATTTCTGCTTCTTGAAAGGATGGCTAAAATGTTTTACGCAGGAATAATAAAAGTGAACATGCTTATTCGTGCACGAACAGCCTTGTTTGCATATGAATAAGGGTACTTGTACAAGAACAGCTCATTTCCTGCATATTTCTGAGAACATGACTAGCAAATAAAAAGAGGCACAAATACAGTTAAACTGAACAGCCATTTGTAAATGGAATGACTGTTCATGAAGAATGTTTTTGCACTATAAGCCCTTCCCTGTTTGAATTCCGTTTTGCATGATGCTGGATTTAATTATCTTCAGAGAAGAGCTCACTACAGTTGCAGTATAGGCTTTTGTTTGTTACTCATAGGTATTACATTGCTGCATTGGAACCTTGTAAAAAGTTAGTGCCGCTCTCTCCAGGCATGTACAGCAAAGGCCCCTGACCTCCTCACAGGCTGCCCAGCTTGCCTAAGTTCAGCAGCATCTGCGGGATTGTAAACTGGCTCAGCCCATTACTACAAACACTGCTTAGCATAAGTACTTCGTGTAGCTAGCAGACGTAACTGGTGAGCATCTTCCCCCAGGCAAGTTCACAAGCTAAGTTCTCTGATAAGCTTCATATTTTCTGACACACTTTTGTAACTGTATGTGATCAAATGTCCCCTGAACGTTCAGCTGTTTGGAGTTTATTGCTTTAAACCGAGTTGCAGGCATTAAGTGTCTATATGGTTTAACAAGTGCTGGAATTTCTGATTTGTTTTGTTTTTTATATGTTTCAGCTGCTTTTCTTTTGACATGTGAAGCTTAAACAGCATCTTGCATATTAACTCTTAGTGCTCCAGGATGTTTCTGGAACTGTCTGCCACAGGGAGCCCAGTGTTGCTCTTAGAAATGTTTATAGCATGCAAGGGGTGGTTTGGACCAGATCCTTTACCTTCCGTGCATATTGACACCCCACCCCCATGCCTGTCAATCCACTTCCCTTCATCTTTCCTGTGTCTCATAAGAGTTACCCTCTCCCAGGAGCCACTTCCTGTGGTTATTCCACACGCCCTTGCCTTCACATGAAGCTTCCCATGGCAGTTTTTCTCTACATTCCTCCCTATTGCTTGTTATTTTTTTAAACCAGATCCAAATCCTCTTCTTTTCAATAGGGCTTAATCCTGTTCCCACTGAAATCAATAGCAATCATCCCCTTCCTCCTGTCCCTCCCTGTTGGCTACCATGGACACACATGCCAATAAGCTTACCAGAGAATCACCCCTTGATTCCAACAAAGGTCCTTCAATTCCCACCCTGGAGTTTTTCCATGGTCACAAGTCCATAACATCTGTTAGCTCAGAACAAGCACCCTTCTGAAACTGAGAGTCACTCTTTTATCCAGTTCGGATGTTTGAAGAGACCCTAAATAGGTAGTCAGCCAGACAATGGTTTCCTGCTCAAGGCACAGCTTCACAAGGGTGGATCTGGAGGATTTGTATCCCCCTCCTCCTAAACATGTCCCAGAAAACCTGCTCAACTAACAGTTCATCCTTGTTCTTAACCCATTGTTTAAACAGTCCACTGAAGTTCATAACACCTCCTAACGTTTACATTAGTTATAAATCCTAGGCAAGTTGCATACAATGCCACAACAACACATAAACATTTGTGTTTTAATTCAATGAGTTCCTAAAATACTTAAGCTTAATTCAATAAACTTTAACTTAATTCAATAAGGTTTGTCCAGCATATTGGAGGAAATTGCCCTCTCTGTCACATCCTGCACATTTAAACTATTTTATTTAACTAATAGAAAACATTTTAAAATGCTGTTTTTGTGCACTTTTAATTGAATTCCAATTTCAATCCAAATGCAGTTTGAGTAATAATTATTTCTCATCTAGTAAATAATAAACATCATTCACCATTTTCTAACATTAAAAAATATAAAAATTAAGAATATAAATAAATGTCAGCTCAATTATATAATTTCTTACACTGTGCTTACACATATTTATTTATCTTCTTGGCTAGCTAAAATAAAATTATACCAAGCAAATGAGAATCAATAGTTATTTTCCTAAAAAAAGTACAAATGCAAACAAGATTAATAGTGATGATTTAAATCAAGGTTTTCTGCTTGCTGATTCAATCATGCTTAAAACTGATTTAAATCAAAATGATTTAAATTAATCCACCCTGGTGTAATGTTCTTCAGGCAGCATTGTTTTTCCTACTCCCTACCAAAGCTTTACTACCAGAAGAAAAGACGGTTTTCATCATCTCCTGTGATAGTGCTGTGAATTCTTCAAGTGAAGGATCACATATTTGAGACTGTGCTCAAGAGTCCTGGACCAGTTTTAGAGGATTTTTAACCCTTCTGTCCTCCCTTTGGCAAGCGTCTTTCATTTTTGCTGATGCATGGACTGCAATGACCAGTGGGTCTTAGAAATTATTCAGAAAAGATATGCAATCCAATTTCAGGCTCTACCAAATCTGCATCACCCTACACAGTCTCCCTTCAGAGATTCTTCTTATGACATCCTACTGCATTTAGAGATACAGTCTTCTTCAGCTGCATGCTTTCAGAACAAGAAAGGTGGATGGCATCTTATACTGGATCTCTGACATCTCAACAAAATCTTCAAGTTTTGGATGATCACTCTTTCTTCTGTAATCTCTTCCTTAGATCCCATTGTCTTGCAGGATGCATATTCCCATATGACAATCCAGCCAATTCACAGGAAGTACCTGCATTTCATGGTCAATGGACTTAACTAACGGTTCAGAGTCCTACCATTTGGCCTCTCAACAAGCTCCAAAGGCATTCATCAAATGCCTGGCTGTGGTAATGGCTCACCTAAGGAGTCAAGGGCCTCAAGTGTATATCTATTACACTGACTGGCTGATTTCAACAGGTTCCCAAGGATGTTTACACAGTTCTCCAGCTGTTTTCCAGACTAGGCCTTATGCTCATTCAGGACAAGTCCACATTCACTCGTACTCAACCCACTGAATTTCTAGAGGCCGTGCTGGACTCCATATTGGCAAGAGCATATGTTCCTCATGGAAGACTTTCCATGATGAAACACCTCATTTCATGCCTTTGGTCTCCTCCAAAAATCTCAGTAATAGTCTGCCTCAGTTTACTGGTTCATATGGCAGCTTGTACATGACTCCATATCCAAGGTTACGCCTCTAGCCTCTTAAAGGATGGTTAAGATTGCTTTATCAACCAATCAAAAACATCATGTAGAAGTTCCTCCAAAAGTCCTGACATCTCTGCTTTGGTGACTGGACCCTCAGAACATCAGCCAGGCTGTTACTTTTCATCCACCACCCACTCCAAGACTCTGGTGATGGATGCATCCAAATGAGACTAGGATGCATATTTGGACTCTTTCCAAATACAAGGCATGTGGTCCTGAGCAGAATCTTGATTACACATAAATATATTAGAGCTCAGGGTTGTTTGTCTAACCTCTCCTTCACTCAGATCCTAATGGACAATACAATGGCTATGCTCTAAATATTCAAGGGTGAGTGAGATCATCTCCCTTTTATGTCACAAGGTGGTACACCTGCATCAGATCAGCCTGATAGCCCTCCATCTTCTGTGTACTCCAAACCATTTGGCAGATGAACCAAGCAGAAAAAGCTCCATCATTCATGAGACTTGGTTCTAGATCAAGCCTTCCTAAATTGGGAGGTTTCCTCAATGGACCTGTTTGCTACCAATGTGAATACAAAGTGTCCAGCGTTCGGCTGTAAAGGAGGAATAAGTCCATGATCTCTGGCAGATACATTTTGTTGGGAAAAGAAGGCTTTATGCCTTTCTCCCCATTCTGCTAATTCCCAGAGGCCTCAGAAAGATAAGTCAGGACAAAGCCCAGGTAATGATAGTTTCTGCTTGGGCACATTAGTTGTGGTACTCCAACCAAATGCATCTGGTAATCAGACCACCTCTTCCACTTCTGAACCTCCCAGGTGTCATTTCACAGAACTAAAACCTGGTGCTACGTCCAGACCTGGCATGTCTACATCTGACAGCATGGAGATTAGCTGACTACGTTTTGTGGACAGAAGCTATTCACTGGCGGTACAAGAGATTTTGATCCAGAGCAGAAAGGCCTCTGCTAGAAGGACATATAAAGCTAAATGGAAGTTTTTTTTATTGTGTTCCATTCAGAGACACATTCAGTCCTTGGACTTTTCGATTGCAACTATCTTGGACTACTTGCTGTCTTTGACACATTCAGGACTCTTTATCAGCATTGTTAGAGTTCATCTGGCTGCTATATCTGCATATGACCAACCTGCTGAGGGCCATTCCTCTCCCTCCCCCACTTCTCCCCGCTCTGAATTTTTAAAAGGCCTGATTCATGGTTAAGGAGCCACTAGTTAAGGAGCCATTTCCTTCCTGGAACTTGAATGTGGTCTTTGATGGTCCCTTTCTTTGTACTCACGTCGTCACGTTCATTAGATCACTTCTCTGTTACTACCACATTTTTGGTAACTATCAACTCTGTTCACAGGGTGAGCGATATTCAGTCTTTGATGGTTGGCCCTCCATAGGCTGTATTTCGTGAAGACAGAATTACACTCAGGCCACATTAAAAATGTTTACCAAAATGTGATTTTGTATAAATTTATTTGTGAAAATCCACTTACAGTACTTGTTCCTGATCCTTATGAGGCTAAACTCCACAGGCTTTATTTTCTTTTACCTGTCTGCAATAAAGCCATTTCATAAATCATCCGGACTTTTTGTAGGTTTTAGTGATAAGTCTAGAGGGCAGGCTGTTTCCTCTCAAAACCTCTCTAAGCAGGAAACAGATTGTGTTAAGATTTTCTATACTTTAAATAAATTACATACTCCGCACACACACCTCGAGTTAGGGCTCAGTTAACAGCTGTAGCTTGTTTCAGGGGAGACCCTCTTTCTGAGATTGTAGGGCAGCTACTTGGAGTTCTGTTCATATGTTTACCAGTCTCTATTCCAGTGTGCCAGCTTTTGGATCAGATGCCCAACTTGGCGGGGGTGTCCTAAAATTGTTATTTCAATAGGACTCCTGTCTCATCCCTCCTGGAAAGGCAATTGCTAGTCATTCACCTACAGTGGGAGCCATATGGACAAATGTGCAAAGATGAAAGAGAGGTTTCTTAACTTAGAGTAACTGGAGTTCCTGGAGATGACTTTCTCCACATTGATCCCACAACCTGTCCTACTGACACGGAGTCCTTACCTAGGTAGTCTGTATTAGTGAAGGAATTGAGTGGCAGTTGGGGCTACTCTACCTTTATTACTCTCGCTGAAGGGGGTGTGAGGGAGCATATGGTGCGTGCTCAGCCCAAAGGACATTGCTGGCTAAACCATTCTGGTCTTGTGCAAATACCTACAGTGGGCTCTATATGGACATAAGCATTTCAAAGATCTCCAGTCATTGTAAGGTAAGTAAATCTATCTTTACTAAGGCCCTGATTCAATGAGAAACTTAAGAATTTGCCTAGCTTTAAGGATGTGACATACTTGCATGCTTAAAGTTAGGTATATGCATAGGTACTTTGCTGAAGTGGTGCCTGAAAGAGTAGCTCCAGTAGTTCAGCCAACAAAGGGAATTTATATACACACAGTTGAAAATATTGGACCCTTGGTCACATAAACTAAAATAATTTCCTGCAGCAGCTGTTGCCAAGAAAACTCCTACTCTCAATAGACTGTAATCGGCATGACTCTCAGAGATAGTAGAGATCACTTAACTTATACTCTATGTACATAGAAAAATCTCATATATATACATTATACACTCCTAACTTGTTTTTTGCCTTGTGTGTAACTTTTAAGAGCCAATTTTTTTTTGGTTTTTGTTTAAGTGGATGTCCCCTTTTACATGTAATTATGCATTTATATGCATGTGCAGAGATTGGACAGAACAATGTCCATGACCATGTCAAATGGCCATTAGCATGAGTGAACACTCAGGTTGTGCACCCAGTTGCAATAATTGTAATCACAAATAGGGATGTGAGAAGTGAGTGGGCCTCTCTTTAAAAAAAATAAATAAATAAAGTCAGCTATAAGTGTATTGTAAAAAAAAAGGCTCTCGATTAGTAGTCGAAGGTCTAATTGTATTAAAAGAAGGTTCTCTAGTGAGATTATATGACTGGCAAAGAAACTACTTAAAAACAGGTAATTTTTTTGAAGTTTACCTTTCTGGATACAATGGAGAAATTCTGTGGAAACATCATCAGCTGTGAGCATAAGAAATTATGTGATTTATTCAGTAAACACACCTTTTGGCTTTAAAACTGTTACAGTACAGAAGAAATTGTTAAATTTGATTTAAAATGAAAATGTCTCTTCCTAGCTTTTTCATTTTAGGGATTTTAAACATTAATTTATGCAAAAGCAAAGACTTACTCTGATGAGAAAAGAAATGAAGACACATTTGCAGGTAGCAAGCCTTAAGTAAAGAGCAAAAACTTCTTTGTGGAGCTTTGAATTAATGTTCCTATATATTTATATTTTATTGCATCTCCACAAAACTGCTGGAACCTCACTAGAGGTAAATTTTTAGCAGAAGTCAAGCTTTTGAATTTTCACAGTAAATCAGCACAGAGCAAATAAATGTTCTGCAACTGTGATACAGTGGGAATAATTACACTTTAAATGACCCTTATGTCAGATTTCCATCTGCCTGGAGTGGAAATCTGGTGTCACTACTTCAGTAAGCTAATGTAAAACATCAGAATATTGGTGCATCTCAAGGGCCGGGTCCTCTGATGTAATAAATTGACATAGCTCGATGGAAGTCAGTGGAGCTTTGCCACTTTACACTAGCTGAGTGTGTTCGAAGCTTCTCTGTAGGAGGCTTGGCCTAGCAGCCCTGTTAAACTTAAATTGTAATATAATCTTTACTTGCTGTCATTCCCCTACAGGGGGGAAGCTACTCTATTTTGGGTACTGGTGGGCAGAGTTTCTTATTAGTCATAGTATATTTTTGATCTAACCAGATAGCCACAGCTTGTTACTATCGTTATTGCTAATGGTTCCTGAAGTATTACACCAGCAAGTAGCCCAGACAGAACAGATACTTCGTCTCAGCCCATCTCTAATATTCTACTCACTCTTTCTTAACAAGTCTCTTCCAGCTCTTAGAGATCAATGCAGGATTTCATGAGGAAGAGCATGTTTTTCCCAATACATTTTTCCAATTTTTTTTTAGAGGTGGATTTAACCTGGTGTGTAGAAACTGTTCCATTCACAAACTGCTGCTAGGTAATGTTAACATGGTAATGATCAAACATAAAGAACTTTGCTATTCTTGGCTCTGGATCATGGAAATAACTTGGAAATGATATACAAGTGGTAATTCCAAAGATTTTAATTAAAAAACAAATATAGCATTTGAATTTTTTTCTTGAAATATTTTTATTTGTAAGCCAAATACTGCAGTAATTTTTCTAGAAAATTAAGAGACTGCTGCTTGCTTTTAATGAAAATTAACACTGTTTTTCACCAGGCAGTCAATCACTTAACTCAGTTGTCTTATTATATTATTCAAATGTGATACACATTAGTCAATCAGAAGTGGTTGAAGAATCATGTTGTAGAATGCCTCTTGAGAGAGAAGTACGTTATAAACGGTTCCACTAATGGAATATTTATGTTAATGTAAATGAACTCCCTAAGGGTGACACATCTTTGAAAGGTGAGTGTGCAGCCTTAGCTGCACGTTACTTGCTTTTATGGCACTTATTATTTTGTTATTTATTGAGCACCGACAGTGTGCTCAGCACTGTTCAAATTACTGCCCCAGTGTCAAGGAACTCTCAGTCTAGTTCTGCCACCCTTGAGACACATTGTACTTCAGACACTGAAAATACATCATGAATGGAAAGAACAGTGTAGACATACGTCACACTCAAGCTTAAGGTGGTGAGGAAATTTGGCAGAGGTTAACAGGCAGAATCTCTGTAATCGGCATAGAAGTGTAGGCTGGGATGAGCCAGTATAAGAGGCACCACTGTGAGTAGGAGATAGGGGAGTAGATGATGGGGGGGGGAAGCCCTAGATATGGACCAGTGGGTGCAATTAGTGACAAAGAAATTGATCCTTTTGGGGCTTGGTTTTTAATGGTCAGGTTGAGAGGGTGTCAGGAATGGAGCCCTAAAAATGGGCAGCACTAACATTACAGCCACCAGGGACTGTATTTGTTTCTGTTCCAATTCATTTAATCCGAGCTAGAGGAGTTTGCTTGGATATCAGCAGATGGAAATGTTGCATAGGAGTGGTGGCACAGATTGTCTGTTGCTGTCCTGGGAAATGGGAAATGTTAGCTACAACTGAGGATTGAGTCCCTATCCAGTCTGAAGCGTGGGATAGTTGTTGATGCTGCTAGCTCTTCCTCTGCTTGCACCCTTAGGGGCCCTGGTCAAACAGGCATCCTGACCCTGAAGACTTCAACCCAGATCCTGGTTTTGACCAGGGAGGGAACTGGGGGAGGAAACTGGCTTCTGGCCACCTCAGGCAGTAGACAGTACTCCATCCTCCACCCATCTATTGAGGCCAAAAACCGGTATGCTGTACTGGCAACAGGAGATCCCCAGTAGCTGAAGAAGAGGAACCACCTGCCCCCATGGGAGGTTCATGGCTATCAAGAGGAGGAGAGGTAGGGTGTGGTGCTTGGGGACTCTCTCCTGATGTGGATGGAGACATTCAGCTGCTGACCTGACCTGATGTCTAAAGCCTGCATCCAAGATGTTAGAGAAAGATGGGTTGCCAAGGGTCAT
Organism: Terrapene triunguis; assembly: GCF_002925995.2. Lineage (NCBI taxonomy): Eukaryota > Metazoa > Chordata > Testudines > Emydidae > Terrapene > Terrapene triunguis. The sequence goes on along the minus strand of NW_020664464.1, from coordinate 25,466,211 downwards.
CTGTCCCTCTGACCACTACCTCATGTTGTTCATCCATGTGGGCTCTAATAATACTGCCAGGTTTGACCCTGAGCAGACCAGTAGTGACTAGCACTCTCGGAGTAAGGATGAAGGATTCGGGTGCAGGTGGTGGTCTTGTCCAGCCTCCCAGTTGAGTGCCAGAGCCTATGCAGGAACACATACATCCTGGAGATGAATGCATGGCTGTACCAATGATGTCAATGGGATGCTGTTCTGGGAAAGAGTACTGCTGGAAAGAGACGGGGTCCACCTCTTCTTTGGACACAGACTTCCCAACCTAGTGAGGAGGGCTTTAAAATGGTTTCAAAGGGGATAGGGAATAAAAGCCCACAGGTAAGTATTTAAAAGTGACCTTACCAGAGCATTAGATGGAAAATTACAATAGGGTAATAGGAGCAACAAGAGGGAAAATAGTGGGGAATCGGCTCAACATCTTAGGTGTCCATAAAAAAATGCATAGAGTTGTAGTCTTGGCTAGACATGAGTAATTTGACATGGGTGAGACCTTTTTTTTTTTTTTTGGAGACAGGATTATGGAGGTTAATGGATCAGCAGAGTGGAAGCAGAATGTTGTTCTAGTTAAGAAAAGGGGAAACATCCAGGAACCATTTGCAAAGGACAAGATAACAATGGTAAAACAACCCTGGAATGTAAAATGAGGTAAAGAGTAAATCTTGAATGGATAGTGCATGTTGTACAGGGATTGGTTCCGACGAAGTGACCAAGCCAATATCAAAACGTTTGATGCAATGTATAGTAAATGCAATATAGTGTAATATGTAAATGTACATGAAGGAAGAGGTTTGCTTTGTAACTGTGGATATGTGCTACACACTGTACCCACCCCATGCCTGAGTCTGATCAACTCAACGTAGCTTTGCCGTATGCCAAATAAAGGAACCTGAGTTACAAAACTGGAGTAAGACTGCGTCTCTGGGGGACCAAGTGAAAGAGGTCTCTGGGCAACTCCTAGAAGAGTATGGGGAATAAGCAGGAAGAACTGGAAGTGTTAGTACATAAACTAAATTGTGACTTAAGTAGCATCATTGAGACTTGGCGGGACAAATCTCATGACTGGAATACAGATATAGAGGTATATAGGTATAGCTTGTTCAGCAAGGACTGGCAGAGAAAAAAGGAGGAGATGTTGCAATATACATCAAGAATATATACACTTATTCTGAGGTCCAGAAGGAGGTGAAAATTTTGTGTGAAAATAAAAGGGGAAAAAAACAGGGGTGACGACATGGTAGGGGTCTAGTATAGACCATCACATCAGGAGGAGGATGTAGATGAGGAATGTCTCTAGAACAAATAACAGAAACTACCCAGACATCTGTTGGAAAATGTCCAATAAGTTCTTGTAATGTAGTGGGGGCAACTTCTTGTTTCAGAAGGTGGAAGAAGTAATGAGAGGAACAGCCATTGATTCTGAATAATGGGAGGAATTGGTTGCAATTCTGAAAGTAGAAGGCAATTTGCGTGAAAATGATCATGAAATGATAGACTCGATGATGCTAAGGAAAGGAAGTTCTGAGAGCAGCAGAATAAAGACAATGGACTTCAAAAAAGCAGACTGAGAAACTCAGAGAACTGGTAGGTAAGGTCCCCTGGGGAAAAAAATCTAAGGGAAAAATGAATTTAGGAGAGCTGGCAGTTTCTCAAAGAGACAGTATTAAAGGCGCAACAGCAAACTACAATGTGAAAGAAAGGTAGAAAGAATAGTAAGGGGCTAATATGTAGGCTTGGAAGGATGAGATTTTTATCGGTAAATATCGGTAAACATCAATTTTATTATACACACACAAACTGATGAAAAAAATATTTCCATAGATGATGGAAAGTACAGGTAGGCAAAATAAGAAAAATGCTGCTTCAGACCTTGTTTGAATTTGTTTTAAGGATAGTTGCTTTGTGCATTTTAACATCTGATGTTGACAATTTTGGTTTTAACAGTTATAAAACTAACTTTTTGAATCTGAACATCTACTATCATTAAAATAGTATTGTCTGACTGACCACCATAATTTCAGCAGCTGCGAACATTTTAAATCGACAAAAAATGAAAAAAAAAACTCAATAATTTTGTGTAACTGTAAAATATAAATTCACAAAAATAAAAAAGCTTAAAAATAAACATTGATATTATCCATCAAATATATATAAAAAATTGAATTCCACAAAGCCTACCAAAAAGCCTCCATCAGAACCTCCTTACAGACCTGAAGTTCAAAAAGGAATCCTACAAAAAGTAGAAACATGGATAAATTGCTAAGGATGGGTACAAAAGAATAGCACAAACATATCAGGATAAAAACAGAAAGGCTAGGGCACAAAATAAGTTTACATCTTACAAGGGACATAAAAGGAAATAAGGAGAAGTTTTATAAATATATATTAGGAGCAAGAGAAAGATGAAGGCAAGTGTAAGTCCACTACTTAGCTGGGAAGGAGAACTAACCACAGAGGACATCAAAAAGGCTGAAGTGCTTGATGCCTATTTTGCTTCAGTCTTCACTAGAAAAATTCATTGTGACCAGATACTTAACACAATTAGTATTAACAACAAAGAGGAAAGAACATAAACCACAATATTTAGATAAACTTGGATGTAGTCAAGTGAGAAGGGCCTGGTGAAATTCATCCTAGGATACTTAAGGAATTAGCTGAAGTAATTTTGGCCCTGTTCGTGATTATCATAGAACTCATGGAGGATGGATGAGGTCCCAGAGGGCTAGAGAAGGGCAAACATAGTTCAAAAGGGGAACAAAGAGGACAAGGGGAACTATAGACCAGTCAGCCTAACTTCAAAACCTGGAAAAATACTGGAACAAATTATTAAACAATCCATTTGTGAGCAACTACAGGATAATAGGTAATAGCCAACATGGATTTCTCCAGAAAAAATCATACATTTGCAAAAGATGCTAATATAATTCTGAGGTGTATTAACAAGAGTGTCATCTGTAAAGACCAGGGAAGTAATTTTTCTGCTCTACTTTGCAGTGGTGAGACCTTGGCTGGAGTATTGTGTCCAGTTCTGGGAGCCACACTTTAGGAAAGATGTGGACAAATTGGAGAGAGTCCAGAAGAGAGCTACAAAAATGTAAAAGGTTTAGAAAAGCTCACCTATGAGGGAAAGGGTAAAAAAGACTGATAACAGTCTTCAGATATGTTAAAAGTTGTTATAAAGAAGATAGTAATCAATTGTTCTCCAGGTCCACTGAAGGAAGGTGAAGAAGATATCATCTCAATCTTCAGCAAGGGAAATTTAGTTTATATATTAGGAAAAACTTTCTAACTATAAGGGTAG
>NW_020664464.1:25315500-25462477 GCF_002925995.2 Terrapene triunguis | reverse complement strand
CCCTGGGTTAGACAAATACCTGTCGGGTATGATCTAGGTTTACTTGATCCTGTCTCAGTGCAGGGGGATAAATCTGATGGTCTCTCGAGGTCTCTTCCAGCCCTACATTTCTATGATTCAATGTCTGTAACTAGTGTACCTGTTCTGTTGGAGACTGAGTTGTGTGTTTGTATGTTAACAGATAAACAACAGGTAGCCGTGATATGTCTGTTCATTTCAGTTTATTTAGTGCTTCTCTTAAGCTCCAGGCAATGTACAAGATAAAAATATACAGTCTAAAATATGAGTTTTGAGGGTTCAGGAGGCTAACGAATTTGGGCTTTGATGGACTCAGGAGGGAGAGTCATGGAAAACACCCTGTCAGCAGCTCACTTCCTGGGGATGCTCATACTCAGGCTTCACCACGAAAGGCAACTGCACTGTTATCCTTTCAGATCACCAGGTCCCAAGCTGTTTCAGTCTTTCTAGTTTAAAACATAAGCCTTAAATCCTTCTCAGAGTGGGAACTTTGTCATGTATAATACAGCCTGAGGGATGGTGGAAATGGGACGAGTGAGAAAGAGTTGTGCTACTCATTGGAAAACAATGTAACCATCAACAGGCCCTAGTCTGTGGGGTATCTGCAGCCTACAAGGATCTTTTGGGGAATATTAGAAAATAAAGCCTGAATAATTAAATTTTGTTTATAGAGTGGCAACATCCAATTCTATGAATTTAGTGATTCCTGGTTTACTCAGCTGCTAGATTCATGTCCCCACCCATCCTGCCCCACCTACTACATAATGTTTACTTTAATCATTTTGTATTCTTTGTTTTTTGCAATGTGCCAGTTTATGATGAAAATGTTTTTTTTTTTTGTTATATGTCATTCTTACTAGACCCTACTTCAAACTTACTTTATTTATTGATTCAGGAACAGCAGTGATATGGTTTTAGGGCATGATTGCTTGTGCAATCATGGTCATTACAAATGCAAATAGCTAGTTCAAAAGTTAAGTAGTCATTTGTATATTCAGTTACTATAAATGCATGATGAATCACAGTAACTGCACATGCAAGCAATACACTGGCATTTTTACACTTCTAATTTAATGAAAAATTAGTCCTTGTTGTAGCATTGATGGCCCCCTGTGAATTTTCTCTTTCAAGGAACCACAAATCACTGTCCATTATTCTTGGATGGGCCAACATTCTTGTGGTAAACCTAAATATTTTACCTTTTTTGAATTACTCTTTAATAGTAATTAAACACGTATATATTTTTAGAGGACTATCAGATTTACCAGTCCGGGTCTTGGTAAATAAATGTGAACATCACAAAATCCTGCCACCACAAGTGATACTGACTGTAGAAACAGACTGATAGTGGCAGATGGGGCCTTTCACCTCAAAGTCACAGTTCAAAGCCAGCATTGCATTCAAGCTTCTTGTCCTTGCTTTCAAGGCCCTACTTATCCAACCACATCCCTTATCTCAGCCCCACAACCCTCTCCTCTCCACTCCCCACCAGTGATGCCAGCCTTAATGCACCACCCACACCTATCTGTGTACTTTCCTCCCTGCTACTCCATGTACATGGAGTGCACCAATACTCACTCCCTTCTCTTTCAAATCCGCCCTGAAGACCTGCATGAACCTTAACAGACTGTCCCTACTTATTTAGCTTATTTAAAAGAAAAAATTCAGCCTCCCTAAACAAAGAATTTCTTTAGTCTATTGAGCTGTGCATAACCTTCTTGATGTTACCCCTGTCCTTCCTCCCTTCGTCAAGTCAAGTTTGAATTTATCATGGAAGCTCCTTGGGGCAGGAGTAACATCTCCTTATCTGTACTGTGAAGTGCCTGGCAGGCTCTTGAGCACTGGTAAAATGGTAATGACTGATGAGAAACTCAGTTTGATACAGGTCGTGATTAACAGGTCTGTTCATTGGCCTAAGTTAAATGAGTCTGCAGCCTCACTCCAGTTCCTGGGATATTAGTGTTCATATAATAAAAACTGCTAGCACAGCAATCAGAGCAAGTATCAAGCTGAGACATGTGCTTACCTCATTCTCCTACCCCACCTCCAATCCAATTGTCTGCTTCATACACTGGTTGCATCCTGTTGGTCATGTAGACTGTGATCAAGAGCTGGTCTTTGTACAGCGTCTAGCACAATGGGGCCCTGATCCCTGACAAGTCCTCGGTGGTGCTACCATACCACAAATAACATAAGAGAACCCATGGATTGAAGATGCATGGCGATTGGACTAACATTTGTGTTTTAGAGATGAGCCCCTTAGAACAAGGTTGAGTGGCACAAGGATTGGGTGGGAACATGTATTCCCACTACCTATGGTAAACCTGTTCTGTGGCTATATAGAGGATTTAATTCCTCAGGATAGGCCATCTGGCATCTTTCTCAAGCACTAAATTTACTTTAAAGGCCCTGTGGTGTGAGGAGTGAGAACATTTCATCTCCTTAGTAGAAAACTAAGTTCCCCTTCCCCCACTTTCTACTGCACCGAGAGATTAGCAAATGAACTGTAAATCCCCCAAGTGCAGAAAGTAGTAAAACTCCCCCCCCGCCCCCGAAAGGACATGTATGCAGGCAACAGCAACAACCTCATTCAACTCGACACCTGTTTCACTTTAAAACAGACTCCTATAAATAGATGAGTGAATGCAAACCTCCATGGCATTGCAAAATATTATGGAAAATGCGGCTTACAATCCTGTGAAGAAGGGGGGCAGAAAGACACTATCTACCATAAAAACCTGGCAGCTTCATGCAAGGGCTGTTGCTTTTAATTTAAATGCTCATTTCTTATTCTATTTTCAGATCCTCTCTGGGATTTTAGGAATGTTGAGACGTGCTGCTTATAAAGCCCTAAGTACAAAATGGTCACGGATGGCTGGAATGAGGCATGTTCTAATGGAAACAAATCACTTGTCAGTAAGCAGCCTTCAAACTTTTGAACAAAAGCTCAAAAGGGTCAGGGAAAAGACATGTTTGTTGACTTAAAATGGCTGGATACAGGTCCACAGAAATGCATAGGCTTCAATACTGAAAGGCAACTATTCAATGCTAAGTAAAGCTGGGCTTTTAAACAAGGTTAAGTACTTTAACAACAAATAGAACGAGTAACTCCATTTCCATCTAGTGTATTTGCTGTTGCTAAATACATGGTAAATTCATGAGAACTGTACTACAGAGCCTTCAATTTAGAAGTATCACCTTAACATGTGTGTAAGTGTGTGTGTAAGTAAAATGAAAATACAGCTTATAAGAATCAGTCTTCAATTTAAGCAGCTGGGCTAATTGGGCCAGAACCTTGACTGGTGTAAATCAGCATGACTCAATTAACTTCTTAACCAGGGGAGGATATATCAAAATTATGAGACTACTAGCAACAAGACTGCATGGTTCTTAACTGCTGAGAACCCCCTACAATGTTATGGTTGAGAAGTTGTATAAACCCATATATAGAATATATATATATAAACCCAAGACAAATATTCAAGATTATGATTCCCACATCAACTATAATTCAGTCCTCCTTGCTCACATGTAGCATTTTCTATTATATGTGTGTTTTGTGGCTAAATGGCACATGCTGTGGGGAGCATAACTTTGAATTTCCTGACCATTATGCATATAAAATGAGAGAAGGGAAAAGTGACAGCACACCTTGTGTGACTGTGCATAGTCAAATGATACTTTTATAGTGCCTTACATCTTCAAAGAACTCTGAAAATATTTAATTAAGGAAACCTCATAACACCTCTGTGAGGCAGATAAGTAAATATTATCCCCATTTTATAAGTGGAGGAACTGAGACACAGCCAGTTTAATTGATTTGCTTAAAACCACTGACTAACTCAAGACCAGTTGGGTGTAACGATATTCAGATGGTACCCCAAGGCCATATGTAAGTAGGGCACCCATACACACCTTTGAAATGCACTGTTCACATGCCCTACCCTTTGTGGTACCCACCCAACATGTTCATTGTAACCCACACCACTCTCTCAAGGCACAAGTCTTTGGTGGCCCTGACCCGCTGATTTTCTCCAATACCACTCCCCATTCTCAGACCCTTGATCACTCTTCAGTGCCTTTTCCCCATTTTTTCCTGGTGGCTGCCAAAAAAGAACATTGCCTGATCATCCCCTGGGTGAGTGTCTGCCTTCCACAAGTGCCACTCCAGAGGGCCACCACTGGAGTTTGGGGGCAGACAGACAAAGAGTGTGCAGGAAACCACCATCTGTTTTCACCTCTTCCCAGAAACAAGAGGAGATACCTACAGTGAGACTGAGATTTGGCAGCTTTTCCCCACCTCTGCTGGCCACTGCTCTTTTATGTTGTTCTCACTACTTCTTGCCTTGTCCCTCTCCTGCAGGCAAATCAAGGACAAAGGGAAGGAGGCAGTTCTTGGAACCTGACACTTTTGCTTTTGGTGGCAGCACAGCAGGTCCAACCGTCAAATGGCCTCCTGTGTGTCAGGGTCTTCCATAGCTTCTGGAGTAGGTTTACAACTAAAATATATTTGAAATAGGAATCGAACTGTCCACCTAGCTGTACAAAAGGCTGCTGCACTACATACTAGCAGTGGAGTGAAATCCTGCCTGCTGGGAAGTCAATGGGAGTTTTTAGATTGATTTCAATGGGGCTAGGATTTCACCCCTAGTGCTGCAGAACTGTTGTTAATCTTACTGCTCCAGCAAAACTAATGGGGAGGGCAAGAAGGGTCCACCAGAATACAGTGTTGGTAGTATGGGGAGGGGAGAAAAAGAGCAAAGAATATTCTCAACACCATGGCTGCATTGGACATATTTAATGCAATAGCACTGTGCAAATGGATGGTGCCGTATTTAGTATTGTGAATTCCAGTCATCGCAAATCTTCCTGTGAGAGACACTAATAATATATCAAATTAGTTCTTTCCTGAATGATCAGAGGATATTAATGTCAGTGGTCACTACTTAGATACTCCTGTGATGGGCACTATCAAAAAAACTTAAAACAAATAGAACAATTTATTATTTAGAAATTTATTATCATCATGTATTTGCTGCTTCTGTAATGTCCTCCATCACTCGAGTAAGTACAAACACAATCCAAAAGCTATAGAATGGACGTGCTGCTGCACCTGATGGTATTCCACCCAAGTAGCTCAAAGGTGCCTTGGAACCAGTGAACATCAGCCTGCATCAGCTATTAATAGTGTGTGCATCAGGCAAAGTACCAGCAAAATGGAAAGATGGCATCATAGTATCTCTGTACAAGGGCAAAGAATCTTGCAGTGTGGCAACTACAGTCTGATCTCATTGCTATCAGTCCCTGAAAATGTCTTTGCTTGTGTTCTGCTTGGTAGGATGCAGCTGCTCTTTAAAAAATATTGTCATCCATAGCAACCAGGTTTCACTGTTGGGTGGTCAACTATGAAAGCTGTCCTTATCCTCCAGCTTCTTGATGAGCTGCACCGAGAATTTATCGGCTTGCTTCATGCGGCATATGTCAACATCAAAGAACCTTTCGAGTCTGAAAGGAGGTGGTATTCCAGATGTCCTGCTAAATCTGGTGCACGATCTTCACACCAGTACTGGTGCAAGAGTGCATGTTGCTTCATGGCTTTTGCTGCTTTTCTACACAACCTCAGGTGTGTGGCAGGGATGCATTGTGTCAAGCTATCGACCAGACATTAGGACTTGCCATTCCATGTGTCAGAATCAAGGTTGGTTAAGAAATGTTCACCAACCAAGACTATGCCAATGTTGCTGCCTTGCTTGTAGAAAAGTCAGAGAATTTTAGCTCTGCCCTCCGAGGTCTTTAAGATGCTGCCCTCACAATGGGGTTGAACATCCCATAGAAGACCAAGAAGAACCTTGGAGCTGGGCCACCAGAACCCTCAGTGCAGGTGGTGTCGAGTACCATGGAGACCACTGATAAGTTCCTCTGCCTAGGCTGCAAGCAGAGTTCAAATAATCACAGCAAACTGGATGTTATTCGATGAATAGGTCTTGCCGCTTCCTCCATGAAGTCTATGTCTCACTTATTGACACAAAATATCTTTGCGCTGAAACAAACTTCAAGATCCATTAAACTTGTGAACTGCCTGAACTGCCATCTGGGTCAGAATCCTGGCCGCTCTTACAGGCAGACTTGGATCAGCTAGAGGCATTCCATATTTGCTGGCAGCAGCAAAACCTAAGGATAAAATGATTTGACTTTGTGCAAAATGTCACAATCTCACAACGATCTGGCCTCCTTCAATCGCTCATTATATTCAAAAGCGGTGTTGCATGTTCTTCAGCCATGTCACCAGGATGGACAAAATTACCACAGCATACTGCGCTCTCAAGCTCTGCATTCATGTGCAAAGGTCATACCCTCTGACCCTATCTGGTGTCACTTGTGGGGTCGCTCCAGAGATTCATGAATTCGCAGGAGCAAGCCAGATCTGGGAACTTCACTACACAATACTTGGTGCAACGCCATCAACCGTGGTCACTCTGGCAGTCACAACGGTCCTCACTAAACTATGCATGGTTGAAGATGATGTAACGTTCTTCATCTGTTTGTTGTTTTTTAGATTCTTTTATCACATGACCACTAGGGGCACTAACTAAAAATAAAATTGAAAACCTATAAGTTAGATAAGCCTGTCTTGCATAATAGCACTCAAACAATGGCTACTTGGGGTGGTCTACACTGGGGGAGGGGATCAATACAAGATACGCAACTTCAGCTACGCGAATAGCGTAGCTGAAGTCGAAGTATCTTGGATCGAATTACCTGGGGTCCACATGGCACGAGATCGACGGCCGTGGCTCCCCCGTCGACTGCGCTACCGCCGCTCGCTCTGGTGGAGTTCCGGAGTCGATGGTGAGCGCGTTCGGGGATCGATATATCATGTCTTAATGAGACGCGATATATCGATCCCAGATAAATTGATTGCTACCCGCCTATACGGCGCGTAGTGAAGACGTACCCTGAGGATATATCAAGTTGCAGTGAGTCTTTCTGCTGGCACTGACCATACTAGCACTAGTCAAAATGGAGCATAGTGGGCAAGTAAAAGGAAATAGTAGAAGCTCTCTGGACTTATCCTGAATTTCAGGCAGGGTCAATCTGTCCCCATGTGGCTTTTACAGTATGTGGATTTAGCATCTTCAATAATTGTCTTTCACAGTTCTGAATTTAGCATAAATCTATTAAGATATAATCAGTTGCTTATGGAGTTTTTCCAAGTACAGTGGTTGGTCTTATGAATAATTTCTCTGTCATTTGTTGAGCCTGTCTTTTTCTTTGGAACTCTTCTTCTAATCTTATTTTCATAGCTTGTTACCTCTCTGACTTTCAATTAACACTTCATCTGGGTTCTTTACTTACACCCAGTAGGTGTAGCCTTTTGAAATACGTCCGTAATGCAAATTTAATGCTGTCACTTCTGCTTGGGTGCAGTAATGTGTAACTTCTGCTCCTGTAGCTCTGTTGCTGCTTTGCCTAATAACTTTTCACAAATTCTGGATTAATACAGGTCAGCTGATAATTTGGGGACACATGGAAGTATGTTGTCTGGACAAAATCCATTTATAATCTGAAAGCTCTTGTGGAAACACTGCATAATTTGAATGAAATAATAGCTCATTAGCTACAAGTTTGGGGAGTGTTTGACTGAGGATGGATACATAAAACCTGATGGGTAAATATCATTAAAGAAACTCCTTTAGAGTCATTTTAACACTTTCTCACAAATGACATGTTAGTTAAACCAGCCTCAGGTAACAACAGATGTTTCAAACAAACAACTCGGTTTTGGGGTCCTGTTTCTGGAATCCTATCTGTTACCAAGTCTATCTTGCATGTGAACACAGCACATAACACTGCTCTAAGTGTCTGAGCATTTCAGGAGTAATATTGCCTTACAAATGTGGAGATTCTCATCATGCTAGTTATTACATTAGGTCTGATTTTAACCTGTATGGTATTACGGAAGAAAAGAGCAAGCTCCAAGATTTCTTAGCAAGTAAACACAGCTTTGGGGACACGATGGAAGCTAATATCTTTATGCTGTAAATGCTCTTTGAATTTAGGGCCTCAGTTTTTCCAGCATGATAAACTGACTCTTAGTCTATTATATAATGAGAATTGAGGATGAGCTCTTGATAGCAAAACCTTAAGAGTTATCAGTGAGTGTTATGGAGCAGTTAATAGCTAGCTTAGTGGAGACTATTGTTATGGAACTTTTTTAAAAAATAATTTTGGAATCCTGACTCTATTTCTGCTTATTTTAAGGGTTATACGCAATGGCTAGAGTGTCTCTGCCCTGAATTACACTGCAATTAGACTCTCTCAACCAATCCAGTCACTTGTTGCCAGTAAGATTCTTCCTTGATGTTAAGACTTCTTAAAATAATTTATCATCTGTGTGTGTGGGTCACATCATTTCAGCACTCTAATAATTTTACTGTCTCCTCACTTTAAAAGGCCAGGGACCTTCCATAGTTGCATTAGGTACATGTAGATTCCCAAACCTTCAGACATACGTGAATTTTCATAAAGCCAGAGTTACACTGGCTGAGCTTTCTGTGCCTTCTCTTGCTATATGGCTTCTTGTTCCACTGCAGATTTACTTAGACTGACTTTAATCTTAATCATTTTATTTGAAAACAAATGTTAAAAGGCTCCTAGTGAAACAGCTGAAAAAGAAGGGCATGGTCTTACTCTTTCCAATAATATTCCCAGTTTTTCTTTCCAATTAAGGATAAAAGACAGGTTGGCTTTGGACCTGGATTATTGCCTCATAAAATGGGGTGTTGCCCCCATCATCATTTAAATGATGCAGTGCAATCCTAATAGGTTAATCCCATGAATGAAAAATATTGTTTCTAAATTAATAGAGGGAAGATACTGATTTTACTATTAGAACATGTTGTGCAGCCTATTTCTGCAGGGAAAAATGTTTCTGGAAAACCTACCATCAGCCAAGCCTTCTATCCTTCTAGCTGCTATACTATTTTAATGTAACAGTTGGTGGATATCAGTAAGCATATTATTGACTGTTTATAATAAGATAAGATACACTATACTTACTGGGCAAATTTTGGTCTCAGTTACACTGGTGTAGATCCAGGATAATTCAACTGGAGTAATCTACACACATATAATTGGGAATAGAATTTGCCCCGTTTCTATCAATCTGTTTATATTTTTGTTTTGTGTTTTCACATACAATCGGTATTATTCCCCTGCTATGTGCTGTTGTCAAAGCATTTTTGCCCACCAATTATGAGTGACTTCTCTTGGAGCTAATAATACAACCATTTCATGGTTTGGATGAGTTGGACAATCTGACAGAAAATGAATATTGACCACAGATACCTCACGTGTGTCAAAATTGCAAGGAATGGAAAAAGCTTGGGTTGTCTATGAGTTCAACAGGACTATCAGTTTGTCGGACTCTGTTTAGTGTTTTTCACTTTCTTTAGGAAGGGAGAGGTTTGAGAACCACCTCTGTCCTGCTTGTCGATACACCTCTGGTAGAAAATGGGTTTTAATTAGCCTCCATGTGCTATAGCCAAGATCCAAGTCTGCTCAGGGCCATGTATTCACTAAGCAACCCATGGCATCCCTACCTTTGAAGCAAGGATTGCATTTCATTTGTTCTTCAGCTTTAGCCTGATTCTGCTGTTAGTTGCACACTGTGAGATTTTTTCATGTGACTTATGTAACTGACATACTTTAAATATCTATCCTGAGATTATGCTTTACAGGTAATAAACCTGAGGCATTATCAGAGAAAAAGGTAACAACTTATGCAATTAAATTGCATTAAAGCATTAGGTCCTAAGAACATTCATTCACATGTTCTGAGGGTACTAATTATCAATAGTTAAACGACCAACAAAAATGTTTAGTTTACCATTACATTTATTCTGCTGGAGAACTAGATAATGACCAATTATCAAGGTTGATAAATAGTTTGGTAGAGAGAGGGAGAGAGACAACTGGGGAGGTAACATGGCCTAGAGGAGAGGGGACTGGACTGGACTGGAAGCCAGGAGACCTGAGTTCTACTGCTGGCTCTGTCATCAATGAGCTGCTATGTGACCCTGGGCAAATGACTTCCCATTTCATGTTTTTGACTATTAGCTATGAGCAGAGACTATCTCAGAGTGTGTTCCCACAGTGCACAATAAGGCCTTGATCTGAGTTGGAGCCTTTAAGCACTACTATAATATCAATATTGTTATAAACTCTAGTTATACAGCACCTATAGTAGATGAGCAAAGTATGATATAAACCAAGCCTGCATGACTTTTCCCAATGCCTCTCTAACCTGTTGGAATTATTTGGAAGAATAAATAAAATAATGGATAATAATGAATATATATCATAGTTCTGTTATCTCTCAGTCTTGTGGAAGAAGTAGGTCTTTAGATGGAATTTAAATGATGAGAGAGGGTACGGTCTGCTGCCCTGGGTTTTTGGAGGTCATTCCATAGCCCAGGTTGGGGGGTGGCTTCATAGGAGAAGACATGAATATAGGGGGGGAGAAAGAAGGAAATGAAAAGGACCGTTAAGCTGGTATTGTTGAGTGTGGGAAAGGGGTGAAGTGGACCGTGATAACAGCACTGGTTATAGTGCATACAGCTATAGGTGCATACATGACATATCAGAAAAAGTACATGGTCCACCTACTACAGTATCCTGTTTCACACAATAGTCTATCATCAGATCTTTCAGAGGAAGGTGACTACCCCTGGCCTGGGAGCAGCTTATGCCATGAAGCATAAGGACAGATGATCTTGCAATGCTTGCCTTTGCTAGTGTAATTATAGATGCTAGGCTTTTTTTACTTTCCCCATAAATACCCACATTTTAAAAATTAGAGGCTGAAGATGAGAGGAAGTCAACTTTCTCTGCCACACCTGATGATAGACCATTGTGTGAAACAAGATACCAGATAAGGTGGACCCATATATCTGTTCTGATATGGCATAAATCTGTTGCATGTAGATTATGCTATTTTGAAAAGTGTCACACACACACCCCGCCTATAAAGGGGATGGGAGTGAAGTCAGTGTAGAATTAACCACATTGAACAACGTACTCATTTGCAGTGAAGTCTTTCATGTATTCTCTTCTTTCCAAAAATGAGAAGAGCTAAAACAGGCCACATCAGTTAAATTTGCTGTAATGTACGCCTGCATCTCTGAGTCTATGCCACTATCCTACACATACCACATCACATGAAACCACTAACCCTAACCATGAGACTGACACATTCATGTCCTTACAACATATTCATTACACTCTGTTAACAAATGAATATGTTACAATAGCTTTGACATTATGCAACACCTGTTCAATAGAATGGAAACAAAGGACTCTGTGATTAAAGATATTATCTTCATAACAAAGCACAGCACAACTGTTTGGCTAGAGCTCTGAGGCAAATGGTATATTTGCATATGAAAAGGAATTTGTGTACATTTGATAAATGATGGAATAACTCCTATCTATGGCAAGGGAGAGGGGGTGTCAGATACTTCACATATTCTGCTATTACCATTGCAAAGAGGTGTGAAAGGCATCACAGTGGTAGTTGTGTATGTTCTGTTCTTTGACCACTATGGCCAAGCATAACTGATCATTGTAATGTTGCCAACTGTCCTATACAAGAATCAGTTTGAATCCAGAAATCTGAGTTGAAAAAGATCTGTTAGGATACATCTCTTTAGGCCAGCCCCTGGGAGTCCATGCAAGATCAGTGTTTTGTCCAGTCTAGTTTCAAGGTTGTCAAGCAAGGGGGCTTTTAGCATTTCACTTGGAGGTTTGGTCCAAAATCTAATAACTTCCTGACACTGAGATTTTTCTCCCTCATATTCAACCAACATTTTCTCTATATTATGGGTTTGGTTCAAACTGGGCAATGCCAACCCAACCCTTTCCTTTCTGTCAGCTCTGCAAGGGTGTTGAAGCAGATGGGGGGGGGGAGTTAGGGGGTGTGGGCTCCATACACTTGCACACTTTTCAAAGGAGGAATTGTAGGCAAGACAGGTGAAAGAAAGGAGGCAATGGTACTTTCCTTCTTGAACCCCGAAAGGGGAGAACTTATATTTCAGACTTTCCCTGCAGTTCCTGCTCCTGGCTTTTGTGGCACTAGGCACCAGAACTAAGAGCAAGGAGACTGTCTCTTCTGTACTTTCAGTGCTACCCTTGCTAGTGTCTCCTCATGTGGAGGAGAAGGTGGAAGCAACCTGACCCAAAGTTTAAAAGGCTGAGAAACTGGAGGTGAGGGGAACAGATGTAGGGTAGGGCAGGGCAGGGGGGCGGGGGGAAAGTAGGGGACGGGCAAAAGGAGAGAAGGCAGAAGATGGGAAATGGAAACAAAGGGGACAAAAGGGCAGGAGATTGGGAGAGGCTGTGGATTATAGTAGAAGGAGAGGCTGGGGAAGACAAAGATACACTGATCTGTAATCACTGAGCACTTTCCTCTACAAAACTTGATATTGAACCCCTTATTCCCATGTCTTGACAGTCCCTTGCTGTCTAGCAAAGTCTGTGACCATCCCTCTATAGTGGTAGATCCACACACAAGGTAATAGCCTTCTACTGCCAGTTACTCTGTTAGCTTGAGTGGTAGAGGACTGTGCTATGGATTTAAAGGTCCCAACCCTGATGATGACCCATGCAGGGTGTCAATATGGTTCCACATGATAGAATTTTTTTTACATGTATATTTTTAAACATAGGAATTTTCATAAAAATAAATATGTTCCAAGAACATGAATGTTGCAAAGGCAATCACTTAAAAGTTAGGAAATGCCAGAATTGAGGTTGCTTGTGTACCCTTAATTAGATTCCCTTGTGTGTATTCCTTATGATACAGTCTTTAATTACATGATCACATGTTAGTTTTCCCACAGGACCCCTGCCTTTTTCAGTGAACAAGAGGGACCTACTCTGGGTATGAATCAGGGTTGTGTAGTGAAGGAGAATGTTGTCTGTAAGACCCCTGCCTCATTTGTTGCAGAAGTTGGAAAGTGTGTTGTGAATGAGGCAGGGGATTGCAAGAAGAGAAAGGGTGGTCTCATCATTAAGGCAGCTGAATGCTATCCCAGAGAATTGGATTCTATCCCTGACACTGCCACAGAGTTTCTGTGTGATGCTCATCAACCAAGTTACATCAACCAAAGTTTTTATATGTGACCAGTGTAACATTCCTCATTCCATGGGTATCCAATTTGAGACCCTGGGGTCTGTCTGATTTGCAGAAGTGCTGAGCCCTCAGAGTGGCAAGTGAGTTCAATGGGAGCTTGGCTCTGCACATATAAAGTGCTATAAAACACTAAGATCTCTGTAAAATCAGGACACAGGAATCTCAAATTAAGCACTCAAAATTAGTTTACATTTTTGAGAATTCTGGCCTTAATTGCTCTGTGCCTCAGTTCCCCGTGTGTTAAAAATGAGATACCTTGCTGGCGTGTTGTGAAAATAAATTCATTAATGTTTGTAAAGAACAAGATATTATGATGAAAGAACCATAGAAAAGCCAAATAATAATAATTAATAATAATTCTGCATTCAGTACAGGCTTTGAATGGTGTACAGTAAATAAGGCCCGGGGACACACATTGAATGATGAGGGTAAAAATAAATATTTAATAGCTTCCCTCTCACTGAATGAGGCAGGAGATCCTACAAAAAAAAAATAGTGTGTGATCATGTAGCCTTAAAAACAGTGTCATAATGCGTATGCACAAGGGAGGTGGATTAAAGTTGCACAGGCAACCTTAGTTCTGGCATGTCCTAACTCTTGAGCACTTGACTTCTGTAACTTTTCACGTTTTTTTTTTTTTTTAGTTTATATTACTGTAGCTCTTTTCTCAAAGACCAGCAAATAATGTTGATTCCACAAAGCACACTGCCATAAACCAAATGGTCTCCTAGATACCTTTGTTCTTTCATTACTTGATTTTTATAATTGGATGGTATTCTGTAATACAAATTGCCTAACTAATTGGGTCATATAAACTCACAGTCATCACCAGGAAATGGTGATTATCTGGTTCAGATTTTTAAACTGACACGTAGAGAAGCACACAATCTAATGAAATATTTGTCAAGTGGTCTTGCAATGGCATTTGTTCTCTCTTAGAAGAGCAGGACATTCCCTGCCAAACCCTCAAAGAGAGAAATGAGACAGACTGCTCTTCAGAGAAGACATGAGCATGACAGTCCAATTACTCTCATGTAGAAAAGGAAGTCTAAGTGAAGCAGATCCTCCTGTCTTAGTAGGTCAAGTAATCATGGCTTTCTTTTCTTACTGTTAAGTGACTCGTTTCAGTTTTCATGGTCATTTCATCCCTGATCTCTCTGCTAAGACACTAATGATGGTGTCAATTGCAGGTTGAGGTTATAGTAAGGTCTTGGTACTAGATTGAAATCACTAACTCATGTAGGACACTGTTATCACATTAACAATTTTCAGCCACTAACAATTTTAGGCTCCTCTTTGAGCCTGTGCTCTAGAGCAGAGGTTCTCAAACTGGGGGTCGTGACCTCTCAGGGGGTCGAAGTTATTACCTGGGGGGTCACAAGCTGTCAGCCTCCACCCCAAACCCCACTTCACCTCCAGCTTTTATAATAGTGTTAAATATTTAAAAAAGTGTTTTAAATTTATAGGGTGGGGGCGGGGGTCACACTCAGAGGCTTGTTGTGTGAAAGGTGTCACCAGTACAAAAGTTTGAGAATCACTGCTTTAGAGAATGGCTACCACTAGATCCTATAACCAGTCCCTATTAGCCATTCGGATTTCCTCCTTCTTTTTTCTAATGGAGCAGAAGTCAGCATGAATCCATTTTGTCTGAGAATCACCATCACTGATAAGGTAACCAGTTTTCACAATAAGATTTCATTAGCTAACTTCTGAAGGGATCAGAAAAGAGCATCAGTCCCTTTGCAAACCACAAAAAAACTTCCTGTAGGTCCTAGTAAATTAGTATTTGAAAAATTTCCTAATGATGAAGTGATAGATTTTTTTTATAATGGAACACAATATTAAGACAATTAAAGATAGGTTCATTTTAAGACCATTATTTGCCAATATACTCCTTTAAAATAAGTAAACATGTTTGCAAAATTTACTCCAAATAGAAGAAAAATATCCTCTGTTAGCCTTTGCTGTTAGGAATTTAAAGCTTTCTAAATATTGCAGTGTGGGTTTAAAATGTCTAGCAAAACTGCAAATACAGAGTGCTGTAAATCTGTGGCACTGGCATGGCAGACACAATCAGAAGAGTAAATAGAAATGATTAAACATTTAATCAGAAGCTTTATACTTTGTTGTGTTCTCATTGTAGCTGCAGGAAAAGATGCTGTAACAGATCTTTAAATAGAAAACCTGAGGCTAAATTCCACTTCATCCATCAAAAGCAGCTGCTAGGAGATGACCTAATTTTAGCGGCTTATCAATTCCTTAGTGCTTGTTGGTTGATGTAACTTTGATCCTCTGATGCTAGATGACTTTTGTGCTGAATATAGCTAGAATTTAATGTGAATCTTTTGGATGACTGCCCAGGCGAGCTGCATAATCCAAACAAAGAGAGAGAGCAGTACATGATTCAAGCTACTCACGTGTACAAAAACACAAATATATTTATCCTGATTCCTTTGGGCAATCAGTTTCATGTCACCAAGCACATATTTCAAATATAGTGTCCTTGGCTCCTCCTCCGCCCCGAAACAATGCTTTGCTTTTCATGGAAAACACAAGATGCATCAAGACTCAGATATTGCCAAGAAATAATGATAGAGTCAATAATTGCAGGACGTTTTTAATGAATGTTTTCCAAGCAAATCATTGCCATTTCAAAGAGCTGTTATTTCTATTTATGTAGAAATTAGTCTATATGTTATCAAGGAGAGGGAATGGCTTTGTATTTTTCTTTTAATTTCTTATACCACAAAATTCTTTTTGCCTCTTTTCATGTGGATTGTAACTTGTTTTTTCTTTTCTCTCTCTCTCTCTCTCTCTCTCTCTCGGCTCTTCAATAAAACCATCTGTGACACACATGCAAGTTACTGGGTGTGCAAGTGGTGCTTCACACATGTTTACTTGCCCTAGTTGGCATTATTTGCTATTCATTAAAGATGATGGAGTTGTTTGTATGCCCTATTTTTTTAACTTTATGAGTAAATTACATAAAGGTAGAAATAAGGGGGGGGGTCAGCCTATTGTACAGGTGAGCGTGTTTAGTGTTTGGACCCAGGGACTGGGAGAATTTCTGGGTTGCCTTCCTTGCACTGACAGTGACTCACTATATGAGCTTGGGCAAGTCACTTAGGGCTTGTTTTTCATACTCCAGATGAAGTAAATGAACTGCCTGTGATCAGTCCCTTTGCAAACTAGGCCATTAACCTTTCTATCTTTTAATGTATATATGGTAAAATAGATAAATAATCCCAGACTTTTCACATAGAAACTGGGCAATAGCACATATATGTAAGTTAAACATGGACATCCCCAATTGTAATGCACAACTGTCCATTATGTACAGCTGTGGATTTCTGCATTTGCACTTGAGCTCTCTTTTGAAAACTGGGCCCTACATGACAAAATCTCCAGGAACTAGTCAGTCAGGCAACAGCTGAAATTGATAATTATCTTCATGTCTTATTTTTTAAAGTTTGCATTTACATTAAAAATACTATTAAACTGTAATATTTATTTATTTTATGATTGAATTGACCACATTATTAACTGGCAGGTGCTTGGGCTTTAAATATTACAACCCAGATAATTGTAGATTGCAAGATGGCCTCTTCCAGACATCAGTTTTATGCTGGCTGCCACGTTATTATTTTGTTTGTATTACTGTAGCGTATAGAAGCCCCAGTTGAGACAGGGAGCCCATTATGCTAAACACTCTGCATACACAGAGAGACCGTCCCTGTCCCTCAGGCTACCAAAGGGTGAGATATAGGAGGTATTATCAACATGGAGCTGAGGTGCAGAGCAATGATATGTCTTGCCCAAAGTTATGCAGAATGATTGTGGCAAAACAAGGAACTGAATCCATGCCTTCCAGTGCCTAAACGCAGAGCCATCCTTCCTCTCATGTGCACATTTCCCTGATAAGTCAAATCAGTTACTTAAATTGCAGGTGGTAATTATGGCTTTGAATAGCAACCATGTTCTCTCTGGGTTTCTTCAGGGAAAACTGGGTCCCTCTCAGGACATCTAGGCCCCATTGTGCTCCTGCTGGAGTCAACAGATTTGGGGCATTGACTTCAGTGGGAGCAGGACTGAGTCCTTTAAAAGCACCAGAGAACAAACGTGATTGGCATGTGACAGGCAGTTGTTGTCATTATAAACAGAGAGGTGTAGTTTCAGCATGGGATTGGGAGCTAGACATTCCTGAATTTTAATCCCAGTTTTGACATTAATGTCTTCTGCAGCTTTGGCCATGTTACTTATTCTCTCTGCCACAGTATGTGTGAGGATTAATTAAAGTATCTGAAGATAAAGGTATGAATGCTAAGTAAGTCTTATTATTCTTCATCATTGGGAGAAGCCTCTTGCTTCTGACCTGTCCTCGGTCAAAGGAAATAACTCTGCTCGAGTCAGCTAACATGTCCTGTTGTTGGGTTTTCTTTTTGCGGGGTAAGTGGCTTGGTCGTTCATGAAGTTTATTGTGAACCCTATTATGATGGTAGAGAGGTGCTGCTTTGTTTTGATGCTTTAAAGGATTATTTCAATCCCTCTGGTTAATTAGTTGAAGATTCAAACTGCCAAAAATTATTATGGTCTGGATAGCATTAGTTAGGTGTGGTTGACAGGAGGGGAAAATGTGCATGGTGACCATGGTCTGCTGTACAGTATGCTGCTAAGCAACCTCACTAACTGGTTCAGTTGCCCCATTTACACGAGAAACCAGAAGAAGTGATGATGGACTGGGAACCTAGAAGCATCTCATTAACCTGGATGTGGCAGCTCTAACTGTTTCACTTATACTTAATCCACACACTGTGTACTCTTGGATGTGGGTTAACCTAGATGCTGCATATACTTGTATGTCTGTCAATCCATGTGCTGTATATATCTCTGTCTGTAAATGAATCTGTAATTCTATAAAGTATCATAACTAACTGATGGCACATTTGGTTTTAAACCAAATATTGCACATCATGTTTACAAAAGCAGAAGTCATCAAATATACATAATGAACTTGAAGCACAGAAAATATTGGTGGCTTACTGGTTCTTCCAATGTTTATGAAAATATTTGCTATATTTGTGTAACTGTCTTTATGTTTAGATTAAATAACAGTAAGTAGATCGGACATGGATTCCTTGCTCTGGAGAAGCTACCAGTGTTGCTAACTGATTTCAAAGGAGTGGTTAGCTACTTGAAAGTAATCAAATTCTGAAAGACTTACTTAATGGAAACAATACCCGCAGTAATATTTGCTACAGGTCACATGAAAAGATGTAGACAAAAATTACATATACTAAAAATAGACATCAAATATCATACTGCAGCCAGATTTTTATGCTTGTTTGCAGAATATCCTTGAAGTGCAGTTATGTATAAAGCTCATCTTTGTGAACACACTGGCACATATGCTCTGGGCCAAATTGTGGCCAAATCTATGTGTCTATGGAGTTACTCAGGATTGCTGGTGGTATAACTGAAGGATGAATTTAGCTCCATATATGTCTAAGGTGTAGATACACAAACCACTCCCACAACCAGATCTTTGTTTGTGAAAGGGAAGCCTCAAGTAGTAGTTCTGCTGGTAGTGCATAGAGGCATGCAGACATTTTTGGCTCAAACATGTGCTTCTTTATAAGGATGGATCTTGTGATGTGTGACGAAACTGTCAAATTCGGATCTCTGGCACACAACCACATTGCCACATGTCTCAAACGATCCAGTATTTAACACAGGGATCTTTAGGAAACTCTTTGAGGGAAAAACCTTGCTCGTTAGTCAAGAAAGATATTTTAATAGGCTCTGGTGGAAGCCTTATCTTGCCCTTCTGGCCTAAGACTGTAGCTGTAATGCTTGGACCACGACATCAGTGGGGGTATTGTCTCGTAAGACTTCAGACGCAGGTTCTTGTCTTCTGACTGTAGCTTTCAGCAGCCTAATGCACACCATCACCACAGCATATTTCACTTTTGTAAATGGGCTCAACCAAATGTCTTGATGCTGCTGGTCACAGGAGAGTGGAGCCTGTGTGAGTGGGAAGGCTGACACAGGACAATCATAGTGCAAAGACAAGGGTTTTTTTCCTTGCTCTGTTCACACTTGTATAAATCAGAAGTATATCCACTGAAGTTAGTGGTGTTACACCAGAAAATAAATAAATAAAATAAAATAAAAATGATGATGCCTGGAAAAAATGAAATCAATAGGATTTAGAAATTAAAATTCTGTGTGGTCACACAGTGTTATCTTTCTTCCTTACGCCATAGAACTTTTGTGTCTAGAGCATTTGCATTTGCAGTACATAGTTCTGCACATGTACTGTGACAGATTCTGTTCCCCACTCCAGCCCCTCATAAAAGAGCTGCAGGCGGTGAGAGGGGAGAATTCCCCCACCAAGGTCACCGTAAGTTGCCCTGCACTACCCCCCTCACAAGCCCTGGGATAGGACACATGTCAAGGTGGTTCAGGGGTGGAAGCTGCTCTATGAAATACAACAGAGCTGTTGGAGCCCTTAGAGCAGCTCAGAGGTGCAAGGTCCTCCTGGAGGCATGCTACAGAATCGGACCTAATCTATTTTGATTAGAGATACATCTAAGCAGCAAAGTTCAGTTCCAGATCTGGATTGTTAATATACCAAAGTTCCTGGGGGGTTTTAAGCCAAGGTCCTGATTCAGCCTAGTATCATGATAGGGAAGATGCATTTGCAGATTTCAGGACTGGCTCTGGATCTGGTTTTTCACATCCCTCCCCAGAATTTAGGAGTGTTTGGATCTGGAGTTTTGATTTGAGTTTATTTTGAATTATGAAGTCTATATTTCAATGTCTACTGAAGTGTCATTCAGGGCAAAACGTTTGTTTCATTAGAAGCTGTATCCTGAATAACTTGCACAGGGCCTGTTCATGCTTTTTGGATCTTCACGTGGACCTCTCTTGCTCTGCACAGAAATGGGGACAGCTGCCTTTGTGGCAGCTTTTCCTTTTCTCCTGGTCCCTCGTGGGTCCAGGGGCCCATATGGATGGAGTGGAGGAGTAGAAGGACTAAAGACGGAATGTGCAGACCAAGGAGGAGCATGTGCATTTTCCGTGTCTTCCCTCAACCTTCTGCCCCAAACCCAGTGGAAATCAGGAAGGAAAGTAAATACAGCCAGTAGGTGTACTAACTTTCCCTTGAGCTCCTCTGCACATGGGACTTTCAGGGGCACGTATGACCTAGGAGTTCCTGGAAATGTGAGTCCAGCATGGAGCACAGTTCTGCCAAGGAGCCACAGAGCTTTCACAAGGATAGCCCTGTGTTTCCTTGTGGATGCCTGAGGTCTATAGCGTTTGTGGGGTGGACCACTACTTTCTTCCACAGGATGTGGGAGAGAAAGTCCACTGTATCAAGGGAAGAATCGAGAAGAAACTCTGTGAAGAGCCTTGTGGTGTTTCCTGCCCCTATTTTTATATAGAGGTATGATCTAGCTCTGAGTTCTAATTCCTTTTTTACTCCCATTAACAAGCACCCATCGATTTAAATATCAGCTTGAGAAAAAGCTGAGTGAAAAATGGAGTCTCTAGGGTTATGTTTACATGTGTATAATAGGCATGGGAGATTTATGTGCCTAAACTCCTGTGATCATACAACGAATGAGAAGATCAGAAGAGCGTACAGAGGTAACCGATGTGGTGCAGGCAATGTACGACGCAAAGCGGAGATGGGTCATGTAGTCCACAGGCAAGACACAAGGTGGACAACCCACATCAATGACTGGATCCCAGAGACCACAAGCGACCGCTGGGCAGCTCGAAAACACGCTGGGCCGATCCCATGACAAAACATTGAGGCCAGTAATGGAAAGAACATGCTCGTAACAAAACAGAATGGTGTGGTGTTGACTTGCATTCGTGAAGGGATGGACGAGGACAAGCTGGGCAAAGACAAAGACAAACTCCTGTGATTGGGTGTACTGGATCATAGGGCTTCAGGAGGGATCCTTCTGGGCCAACAACACTTTGCCTATCCCATGTATCTACTGCTGGTGGACCAGGACCAGTAGGGATTAAACAACAGGGTTTGCTTGGGTAGAGGCTCTTGCTCTGTCTTAGGTAAGTCTATGTCTTAGGTACTTCTAAAACCTCTGACTTTTTAATGTGGCTATCCTCACAACACCCCTATGAGGTAGAGAAGCACTATTATCCTCATCTTGCAGATGGGGAACAGAGTCACTAAGTGACTTACCTAAGGTCACACAGAAATTCTGTAGTGGGCAGAGAATTGAATCCACATCTCCTGAGTCCTAGACCAATGCCTTAACCACTGTACCATCCTTCCTCTGAATTAACCCATAAGGGACCATATGGTGAACTTCTATAAGAAGGAGCTCCCTGGAACTGCACAGAGAAGATTTTAAAAATGCTGCTATTATGAGGACTGTGGTCACCAGGACCAGGGGCGTAGAGAGAGATGTCCTTGGTGTGGCCTATATTTTTATTTTCTTAGGGCCTGAATAGATGCAAGAAGTGGGTAGGATTTGGTGTTAACTAAGAGTGTCCAGTGTCTTTTATGTAAGGAAAAACTATACTGCACTGCCATTAATGGGAATGTGAGTTAAGTGCAAAATCCTTTTGCATCAGTGAGAGATTAGAACATATTGTGAATATGATTTTAGTGTCTATATACTGTGTTCTCCAGCGTAACTCATCAACAGCATCTTCAAGTTACTTTTATGCCACTTCCACGCAGCTGACAAGAACACTTGACATTTTGAGAAGGTTTAGAATAAAAAACATTCACAGTTCTTGTTGATCATGTAACTCATTGGCAAATCACCACTGTTTAAATATCATGTTCAGTCATCACTGAATTGCAATCTAATAAGTGTAAAAGACAAATACTTCACAAAAGTGACTTGTTTTGTAACTTTTTACATATCAAACCTGCAAAATTAAAAACACACTTTCTTACCCTGTAATATCACTTTTAAGCGCAGCATGTAGTCATACTCTACTTTATGAAAAGTAATAAGGCACACTCTAAATAGTTATGAATGTCTATCTTGCACAAAATAATGGGCCTGATCCTGCATGCCCTACTCATGCAAAACTCCCAGTGTAATTAATAGGCATTTTGCCTGAGTATGATGTGCAAAAGTGAACCTAATATTCAGAGCTGCTTTTGTTATGTCTATTTTCTATCTTGCCTTTGAATATCTTGAAGTTCAAGGATGTGTTTGGCCATTATAAGGTAGCAGCATTCCATGTCTTCCCCATTAAGAAGAAAATGCAATATCCTCTTTCTTCCAACTGAGATACTCATGGTTTGACTCTTTCCTCTAATTGAAATGACAAGTGCTATAGAATTCATAATTTGGCATGGATGGAAGAGTGGGCCCACTGACATATTTAATTCATTTGTTTGTTTGTTTAGGTTTCCAGTACATAGTCTTGAATAAAAATGACTTTCTCAAACGTATATCTGCTGAGAGTGGCTGCACTGTACTGCACAAATGACTGCCACCTGAGGAAAACCAAAACAAGCATTTTGCCAGTATCAGCATACACAATGGAAACAAAGTTTGCAGTAATTTTAAGAAGTATTGCTGCCAGCTTGCAGATCCCAACTTGCCTCTTGATGAAGTTCCGTATTTTGACCATGAAGACTGTTTGCATAGAAAGAAAGAGAGAGAGAGAGAGACTGTGGGCCAAATTCTGTTTCTAGGTACACTGTCATAAATCCAGAAGAAATCCATTAAAATCAAATAGCTACACACCAGTCTGAGTTCAGAATTTATTCCACAGAGTACCATTTGTGTCTTTCCAAAGAGAAATGAAGCCAAGGATTCTGATTGCAGGCACACAGATGTAAAGTAGTACATATACACAGATGTAGACTAACTTCATTGACTCAGCCTGGGAGTTGACCTACACCTGGGTATGGGACTTTGGACCTTTGTTTGCAAACAAGGAAGTAAAACTAATCTAATTTAATTTTAAGCTCAATTGAAAACACAGGGAAGCAAACAATGTCTGAGAATGGAAAATCACAGAATAGGTAGGATAAAAACTAGCCAGTAATAGAATGAGGAAAAACTGGAACTGTGTATTTGAATCCTCCGAAACTTTTTGTTTGGAGACCTATATCCAGACCATCCTGGTTTTAGTTTCTTAAAATAACCCCCTGCCTCATATTTTATATAGACGTGGGCCAAAAATGGGAACCATTTATCCAAACCACCCAGCCTTTAACTTTTAGGGTTCAGAAAAAAATTGGACCTGAATGTAAACCACCCCTAGTTTGGTTTCTATAAAACCCAAACCACACTTCCACCCCCACTCCTACCCCCATATCTAAACTAAAGGCTAAGTCAGAGAACTAGAAGTGAAAGTGCAAAAACAACATACTTTAAAAAGTACCTATGCAATTTAAGAATCCAGTTCTAAAAAAAGATTAGGTTTGATATGGTAACATTATGCAACTGCTGACTTATAAGAGACTAGAAAGATAATACAAATGAGATAGATGTTTCCATTCAGGAAACCTATGGAAACAAGCAGGCCTGTTTTGGAAGCACACACTATCAGATTATAACAATCAAATGGCAGGGGTCTAGGAATTATTTTGGGGAAGTTTTCTGGCCTGTTATACTGGAGGTCAGATTCTGGCCGTGGAATCTATGAATCACCACAGACTTACTGTGACATTACATCCCAAATATATCTGTGTTAGATAGCTTGCATCTTGGCTGAGAATAGCTGAAATGCTGAAACCTTTTCAAGTATAGGATGTGTATCCTGTTTCACTTCATTGCTTTGCTACATTATGTGGTAATTTCTTTCCTTGTGTGTGTTTATAGAAAGCTTGTTCTCCAGGTTAAAAAACAAGAATTGCTTTCATTGTTGGGTTTCTTCCAATCTCTACCATTAATTGTAAACATATTTTCTTCAAATCTTTTCACGTTCATTTGTTTGGAGATTAGGGGCTTGGCTGCACTACCACTTACTTTAGTATAACTTATGTCACTCGGGGTGAATAATTCACACACCCTGAATGACGTAAGTTACACCAACCTAAATTCCAATGTAGACAAAGTGATGTGACATAGCTATCGCCTATGGCGGAGGTGGAGTAATTAAATCGACGGGCGAAGTCTCTCCCATCGGCTTAGAACGTCTTCACCAGACACACTACAGTGGCTGTAGCACTTTAGTGTAGACCAGCCCTACATTACTTAAAGACCGGGGTGACAGCACGGGTCCAAGAGGCCATATTGTCCCACAGGGGAAAAAACATCCAGAATGAAATGTTTATCTATTTTTTTTTCTTTTTCTCCTTTGCACTAGTTTCCCATTACTGTTACTTCTGTAATGAGCTGCATTTTCTATCATCAGGAAGGCACTTCGCCAAGGGGTTTTTTGAGCATAACAAGCTCTTATTTCAGTCACAACTATAGCACTTTCACATTTAAAAGTTCTTTCTGAAAATATGCCAACTAACCACCAGATTATGTGGAAAACATAAAAAACAAAACTGACAAAAAAAACTCTCAGAAAAAATCCAGATAGAGTTTAATGATCTTATGATAGGATAAGCTAATTTTCCCAGCATGCCACACATTCTTTCCAGCTCTCTTGATCTTTCCTTTTGGAATCTCTGGGAAAAAGATGGTTAAAAATCCTTTTGCTTTCCCCAGGTAAAGTAAGGACAGTTTGTGCTGAGTTTCTTTATTTCTGTAACATGCAGGTCAGAATCACTACAGTGGAGGATAGAAGCCAAGTGCACTGTTTTGGGGCCGAGAGTGGTTTGGGCTATACATTGTACTAAATGCTCAATGTTAAATTGTAAAACCTGTGTAACAGTGACTTCCTCACTGTGGAAAACATCTCTACGGGGCTATATTTAAATATTAGTGTAACTACCTGTAGGGGGTTAGATTTTAGGGCACTGCATAGAGATACAGAGCTCTTTTCTGATTCAACCTGATGTCAGATTAAATTGGTCCTATTAGCTCAAACCCAAGAATGTAAAAGTGTGTGAGTTCTCTTGAGGCAGAGACAGAGGGAAGTAGGGGCATGGATAGAAGGGCCCTGAAAGGAAATAGGACAGTCAGATTCAGGAGAAGTTTTGTTGCGGGGGTGTGTGTGTGGGTGTTTGCTGTGGTTTAAAATTAGCAACAAATACAAACACCAGAAGGGGTAAATTTGAAAGCTAGCCAGTGTGCATACTGTGTTAAGAGCAGGTAGAACTCCACCTGCTTACAGCTGATGTTGATGTGGGACTGAACACTTTCTGCACAAAGTGAGTAAAACTGAATTGGTCCTGAAATTAGAATAGGACAGCAGAGACAACAGCAGCATCAAACCCAGGCTGTTGCTGACGAGGCTTATTGCAATATATGAAAAAGGAGGAGCGGCAGTTTTTAGAGGCTCAGAAATTTGCCAGCAAACTCTACTTTATATGTAGCTGTTTCCTATCCACACGGAACTGGAAAATGAACCATGGCTTTACTTGATTGTTTTCATACAGGCAACTACTGCAGCTCAGTGAGAAGTGGTATCCTGAGTTACCCATTTGGCAGCCCTGAATTGGGGCCTGAGTGAGGATATTGTTAGTTTGGACTGATTAATGGTGTTAGAAGTAGTACTGGTGAAGGTTTTGAAAGGTCTTTGGGTATGTACTACACTCCTTTGTTGGTGCCTGATAGACTGGGCAATTTATAGGCTCAAACTCAAGATTGAGACAGTAGAGGAACTAATGGACATACTGATGTTGGAACAATACTTGGAAAGTCTGCCTGGGAGAGTGCGGACTTGGGTATGCCAGCACCAGCAAAATAAACTGGTAAATGCCATGCAATTACTGGATGAGAATCTGGAGGCTCAGTCACATGAGGAACCATCATCACGAGACCCTATGTGGACAGATGGAAGAGCCACCACAACGAAGAATGAAGACACTTTAGGACACTAAGGAGGAACCATAAAGGACAAGGATGCCCATTCAGAATCCAGGAAGGATATACCAGCTCCACCTACCATCTGTTTCCATTGTTGAGTATAGGGATATGTTAAATCTCCCTGTCTCATGATGGAATGTGACTAAAAGGAAATATTTGGACTTACTGAAATCACAAGGCCCTGAGCTCCTATGGGATGTTCTGTGCCAGCTCAAATAGAAGGGGTGGTGATATCATGCCTGGGGGACTTGGATGCTCCCAAATGTTAGTGCTGGAGAGCTCTGGAAAGCTGACCTACTCCTACAACATAACCTTTGGCTTCCCTCTCCCTATGAGTAAGAGAATCAGATAGGCTAACTTTCTGTGGAGTTTAACTCTCAGTGGAGGTATCTCTCTCCTTACCATGGACTGTGGCCTTGGTAGATACTGGAAGCACTTTCCTAGTCCCTGGCCATGGAACATGCTTGTGGCCCTGAAAGGAAAATGTCTCAGGCAATGAGGAGACCAGCCAGGGTACTTTGGGTGTTGGGTCCCAAATGTGGTGCACAGAGGGAAAAAATATGTGACCACATTATGGACATTGCTCTAGGGGTGGGGGTAGTATGTAACAGGATGTTAAGTTTATTAACTTCCAGGCATTTTTCATTATTGTCCTTGCTCCTTTGGCTCCTTATAAAATATGTTTATGTTGAAACACATTTGAACATTTTGTATACATGTAAAAATAGTTACACAGAATGCTGTGAATGAATAGTAAAGATGAAAAGGTGTTCTCCTACACGCCTCGTTATGGGAAACATAGCTTTTAAAAACAGTAAAATCCATTAGGGAATGCACCCACCTCCTAACCCTGGTTTTCCTACAGTTCAGTGGTATCAGAGCTAGGCTTGCCTCAAAGTGATCTGTGGTTCCTTCCTTTGTGATGTCTGCTGACGCTGCAGAAACTCTACTTTTCCTTTGTGTTAGTCAGGGGCCGCGTTAACCTATTGCATTAGTTTCACTAAAACCATTTTGGATTTTGGCTACTTTGGCTTGCTTCTGCTGCTATTCTGGCATGGCCCAGTTCGATCATCTTGAACTTTGTAATGGAAAATCCAAACAAACATCTAACAAATGCAAAGCCTTTGATAGGAAGATGTCTGTGACAGACACCCATGAGAAGCGTTTGATGTCTCGGTAAAGGGCATCTGCCTGAAAAAAATGTTTGCCCTTTGTGGCTTTGTCTAGCAGACCATAGAAGTAAATGACACAAAGTAACCATTCTTTTTCTGTTAGTGCTCATCATCTCCTTTTTGTTTGATCGTGCTGTGATGTGATAATGGGGAGCCTCTGACTCAAGAGTAATTTCCGTGATGACATATATCTTGCACAGAGGGGTTTTACTCTCTGCTGTTAAAAGGAGATCACAATGTGGTCTAGAGATAGGACTCCGGAGTTCTATTCTGACCTCTGCCATTGGCATACTGGGCTAGTCATTTAACTGCTCTGTGCCTCCGGCCTTGTCTACACAGCAGCACTCAGTCATTTGTGCCTCTAGCAGTTATTTTGCATAGATTAAGTACAAATGACTGATGGCATATGCACTAAAAACCCCAGTTAGTGTAAGGTTTGCCCTTGCATCTGCCATAGGGCCAGTCACCTTACACCAATTCAGATGCGTAGCGCCCCTCCTTGATCTATATTTCATCAGGATCACTAGCCAAGGGCCTGCAGAGCTGAAGAAGAAGGAATTTCTAAGGTGGGATAATGTAGGTGGAGGCATAGCTAGTGGGAGGAGCTATAGCGAGGGGGATTTGTGGGCTGAGGGGGAATGTTGTTGGGGATGTGGGCAGCAGAGAGGGATCTCTTAGCTAGTGAATGAAGGAGATTCACTGGGAGAAGGAGCTATCAGCGTTGACAGTGCACTGATTGCCAGTGTGCTGCATCTGCATTTGCATGCAAGCCACTGACACTCAGCTAACTGAGACACCAGGCTTAACCCTACACATTTCAACGATAAGTTGCACCAGTTGTTGCCTCCTGAGAACCATTTGAAGTACTTTGGTACAAGGTGCTTTTCAATCAGTCGAGAGGGACCAATCAGTGGAGATTTCTCTGCTGTAGACAAGGCTAGAATTTTGCCACCTGTGAAAAGGGGAGAACAATATTTCCCTGCTTCACAGGAATATTGGTAGATTTAATTCATTAATGCTTATAAAGCTGTCTGAGATCCTTAGAGTGAAGATCCATAGCAGTGCAGAGTCATATGTAGTGGGCTGAATTCACCCCTGCGTTTTGTGGACAGAAGAGGAAGGGAAAATGTCATCAGCTCATCCCGGGGGCACTCCTAAAGCATCTTCCATAATAGGGTTTCAAATAGCTTTGCAGGCATGCATAAAGCTTCGGAATACCCCAGTGAGATAAGGAGGTAAGCTATTGCCATTTCAGTCATGGGGAAGCTGAGGCACAGAGCTTAATGTGATGTTTTTTCAGGGATGCTAAGCACCAACCACTCTGCTAAAGTCAATGGGAGCAGCGGATGCTCCCACCACCCCCGAAAATCAAGACGTGGGATTTGCCCATTGTAACCCAGCAAGTCTGTAGCAGAACCCAGTCTTCCTGCATCTATGCTTCACTTCACCTCCTATGCTTCCTTTCTCTCCCCACTCCATTTTTCTATTGATAGCAAATCACGCTGAGGGAAAATGTTTCTTAATGTCCATAATTTAAGAGAATTATTTATAGCTGGTGAGTTAAAAGCATATGCATACGGCACTAGAAGTCAGGGGCTTGGGAATGTAAAGTCAGAATGTTCATAACCAGCACCTGACAGTGCCTTCTGGTGGGAAGCACTGGCAGACTTTAAAACGCTCTGTTAATTATTGTTGACATTGTATAGAGTGCTTCATGCTGTTCTTTTACTGCCTCCCTCAACTTAAACTGCTTTCAGAAAGTGCTTTTTCCACTCTGCAGACTGTGGAAACCCATATACTGTATAGCAGTGATAGATGTGTCTTTGTTTTAGAAGAAGCCGTTTCTTTCAACGCTGGATGTGTATGGAGCATTTCATGTTGGTGCCTTCCAGAAAGATATTAAAGCAAAGTAGAAAAACTCGAAATATTTTGCCCTCTGACGCTGATGCAACAGCAATACCAAAAACATTTGCACTGGAACTAACATCAGGTGATCATGAACATTGTGTCAGCCAGCCAATTATGTGAGGAAACACTGCAGTAAGCTTTACACCACACAGTGTGTGGTGATGGCCAGTGATATGACTAGCTAATAGAGCTATGCATACTTACAGCTATAAGAAACTCTGTTTTTTTCAGTGCGTTTAAAATGGCTGATGTGCTAAAATACTTTTTTCTCTGTTTTTGCTATTTTGACAGCAAGTAGTTGGCCTTGGGTACTTATTCTCCTAACTGACTTCAGAAAGAGTCCTCACTCACCTCCCTGAAGCATCTCCTATGCCAACATTTGTGTAATCTGACCGTGTGTGCTAATGTTGTTATCCTTCATGGTGGATTCTCCCTATTTTATCATTGTCGGTGCACACCAGTCCTTTATCTTAGCCTGCCAATCAGTGGCGCTTCCTGAACTAGCTGTTAGAGAGTGAAGCATCTTATTTACATTCACTAGAGCAGAGAGAAATGTTTCATTTTTGAACAAGCAAATGTGTGCTACTGACTGACTTCCAGGTTCCATTACAAATTAAAATAACATTATTGCTGTTTAAGCACCATTATTTCAATACTGTTAAACAGTGTCTTGAGTTATCATGGGATCAGGTTTATCATGTATTTTCTTCCACATGGAATCTTTCTAGGCAATGCCATCTAGAACCAGTGGCCATCAAACTGCAGATAATGGAGCAAAGCTGAGTGTTCCCATTAGTGCTGTAACGATACTGACACACTCTACCTTGAATGTTCCCTTAGCACAGATTCTAGCTACTTATGCTAAACAATCTGTTCCATCTTGCATTTAGTTGTGAAGCTCGGCATACTTTTCCTGGACCTGAAGAAGAGCTCTGTGTGGCACAAAAGCTTGTCCCTCTCTCTTACAAAAGTTGGTCCAATAAAAGATATTACCTTGTCTCACTAACACAGTTAGTAATTTGATTGTAAAACCTCGCACAAAGCACATCCACTTTATATGCGGGGTGATTTTACATCACTTGCGTTTGATAATGTCACACAATGAACAACTCATCTGGATCTAATAAATACCAACTTATAAATAAAATCCCCTCTACAGTATACATCTCAATAAAATGCCTTCAGCCCATCTCCTCCTCAAATAATCAGGAAAAGTGAATCTTTGCAGCGTGTCTGGAATACTAATGAATCCAGACTCTGCTTGATTGACAATTGGCTAGAGAAGACATTTTTAAAGGTATGGAGGGGGAGGAGGGATCACCCTTTAATTGTCTCCCTTGTTGACTACTCCATTGAAGTTCAGAAAGCCAAATGAGATGGGGGGCCTCTATCTTTTCTCTTCTCCCACATTTCACAAATATGATATGGAGATGATGGAGAAGGAAAAGGGTACTTCTCTTAATAGAGATGGGGACAGGAATAGTTACCCTGCGCAGCATTCATAGAGACAGCTAGACATATGGTGCTGTAATACATCCAGAGATTGCACTATGGATAGAATGCAGTTTCCCTTTGCTAGATTTTGAAGTTTCTTTTCTCATAATCCTCCCATTGTTTGGGCACAGTCCTCTTCCATACACTTATGTTTTTCCATTGCTAGGTGATTTTCTCAGTTGCTGGTGAATGTGTGACCCTTTTGTTATGCATACGAACTGTTAATTCCTTGGTATTTAATCAGGCTAAAGTAAAAAGTGCTTGCATTGAAAATCATTTTCAATGGAGATAGATAATTGATTTCATTTTTTTTTTAATAAAAGCCACCTCTTTGAACCTTACCAATTTGGAAAATTTAATGTAAAAAATGCTTCTAAAACTTTGAAACAGAAGAGGAAGGGGAGAGAGAGAGGCTTTTTTAAGTACATGTCAAAATACATTTCTACCCTCTTGCTAATGGCTTACAGTGGATGAAAAAGCAATATATCAAGTACAGGTGTGTCTGAATGGAATTAGACAAGAGATTATGAAGGGAGTTAACAGTGTGGGAAAGCTATATCTTTTCCCTCCCTGCACCCACAATATGTTGGCTCCTCTAAGTTTTCTAAGTAGGTAGAAAGACAGTTTAACATGAAGAGAGAGGATCCTAATAATTCAGTTGTATAAAATGGATTGATAAAGATGCCTTCCCACAGCTCACCCACCAGAGACTGGTGAACACAAGAAAATGTGGGCCTTGTCTATAAATGTTATCTTGTCGGGGGGATGGAGGGAGGCATGGTTTAACATGACAGGCCCTCCCAGGAGAGCTAAAGATAGGTAAAGCTGTGGGATGGAAGCTGTGGTTGACAACTTTGCTCCTCTGTCCCAATAGAACTCTCTACAATAAAGGTAAAGCTCATCTGTGCAGGAGGCAGGACTTTATTGAGGACTAGTCTGAGACTATGGAATGAACTCCCCCAGGAACTAAAGGACCATCACAAACTTCACCACCTTCTGTTCTAAGTGCAAGGCGCATTTCTTTGACCTTGACTTCTCTAACATAAACATATATCAACGTGTGCGTGTGTATTATTTTTTTAAAAGTTCCAAAACAAGACACTCCATTACGCACTTTTCCCCCTGGGGAGAAGATGAGGGAACATGTGACAGATGTTGTGTAGATTCATAGATTCCAAGGCTAAAAGGGACCACTGTGATCATCTATCCAGACCTTCTCTGTAATACAGGCCATGGAACTGACTCAAAATAATTTCAGAACAGATCTTTTAGAAAAACATCCAAACTTGATTTAAAAATTGTCAGTGATAGAGAATCCACCACAACCCTTGGTAAATTGTTCCAGTGGTTAATTACTCTCTCTCTCTCTCTCTCTCTCTCAAAAAAAATGTATGCCTTATTTCCAGTCAGAATTTGTCTAGATTGAGCTTCCAGCCATTAGATCATGTTACACCTCTTTCTCTGCTAGATTGAGGAGCCCATTATTAAATATTTGTTCCACGGGAAGATACTTATAGACTGTAATCAAGCCACTCCTTAACCGTCTCTTTGTTAAACTAAATAGATTGAGCTCTTGGAGTTTATCATTTTTTCTAAGCCTTTAATCATTGTGGCTCTTCTCTGAACCCTCTCCAATTTATCAGCATCCTTCTTCAGTTGTGGGCACCAGAACTGGACATAGTATTCCAGCAGTGATTGCACCAGTGCAATTACAGAGGTAACATCTCTACTCATACTTGAGATTCTACTGTTTATGCATCCCAGGAACATATTACCTCTTTTGGCCACAGAATCAGGGAGTTCATGCTCAGC
Source organism: Terrapene triunguis (assembly GCF_002925995.2). Taxonomy (NCBI): domain Eukaryota; kingdom Metazoa; phylum Chordata; order Testudines; family Emydidae; genus Terrapene; species Terrapene triunguis. The sequence continues at coordinate 25,429,952 of NW_020664464.1, read as the reverse complement.
TGATTATCTACCAGGACCCCCAAATCTTTTTCAGAGTCACTGTTTACCAAGATAGAGTGGCCCATCCTGTAACTGCAGCAAAGAGTCCTGTGGCACCTTATAGACTAACAGACGTATTGGAGCATGAGCTTTCGTGGGTGCATCCGACGAAGTGGGTATTCACCCATGAAAGCTCATGCTCCATACGTCTGTTAGTCTATAAGGTGCCACAGGACTCTTTGCTGCTTTTACAGATCCAGACTAACACGGCTACCCCTCTGATACTTGACATCCTGTAAGTATGGCCTACATGCTTTGTTCCTAGCTGTACAGATTTACATTTAGCCATATTAAAACACGTATTGTTTGTTTGTGCTCAGTTTACCTTGCGGTCCAGCATGCTCTGAATCAGTGACCTGTCCTCTTCATTATTTATCAATCCCCCAATTTTTGTGTCATCCACAAAATTTATCAGTGATGATTTTATGTTTTCTTCCAGGTAATTGATACAAATATTAAATGGCTTTGGGCCAAGAACTGATCCCTGTGGTACTGCATGGCAACACAGCCGCTCGATTGTGATTCCCCATTTACATTTACATTTTGAGGCCTATCAGTTAGCCAGTTTTTAGTCCATTTAATGTGTATTTTGCGCTCGTTTTTTAATTAAAATGGCATGCAGTATCAAGTCAAATGGCTTACAGATGTCTAAGTCTATTACAGCAACACCTCTGTCAACTAAACTTGTAATTTCATCAAAAAAGATATCATTAGTTTGACAGAATTCTGTTTTTCATAAACCCATATTGATTTGCATTCTTATATTACACTCCTTTACTTCTTTATTAATCCAATCATATATCAGCAAGTCCACTATCTTGCCCAGGATTGACAGCAGGTTTGACAGGCCTATAATGACCCAAGTCATCACATTTATCCTTTTTTAAAAATGGCATAACATTAGCTTTCTTCTGTTCTTATTGAACACCCGCAGTGTTCCAAGACTTATTGCAAATCGACATTAATGAGCTCCTCAGACAGCTCTTTTAAAACTCTTGGTGCAAATTATCTAGACTTGCTGATTTAAAATGTCTAACTTTAGTAGCATCTGCTTAACATTCTCCAGAGATACTAATGGAATGGAAAATCTGTAATCATCACCATATGGTGAGACTGTATCATCTGTTTTTTCCCCCAAATACAGAACAGAAATGTTTATTAAGCATTTCTGCCTTTTCTGCATTATTATTGATAATTTTACCATTTCCAATTAGTAATGGACCAATACCACTGTCAGGATTCTTTTTATCCTAATATATTTTTAAAATTCCTTCTTATTGTCCTTAAATCTGCAGGCCATAGAAGTCTCCTTGTGTCCCTTTGCTTCCCTTATCAATTTTCTACAATTCCTAACTTTTGATTTCTATCAAATTTCCCTTTATATGTTTTATTGATTTGTTTATTTTAGCTGCCTTTACTTCCCCTCTAAACCAGTTTAGTTTTTTTAACCACTATGGTCATTTCCCTCAATTGTGGGATGGTAGCTTTTTCAGCCTTGAGTAAGATGTTCTTAAATTATTCCCATTTATAATTCCTCCCAGCTGATATGGCTCATAATTGTTTGCAGCTTTGTGAAACTGGCCCTATTAAAAACATCAACTAACTAACTAACTAACTAACTAACTATATATATATACATATATATATTTGTGTATATATATATATATATATAATTGGTCTGGGCTTTATTCTGATTGCATGTTATAAATGTGATTGAGTTGTCACATTGTAAATGTTATCATGTTGCCTAATGCACTACTGGAAGGTGCTCAGATACTGAAGTATGGAGCATAATATAAGAAGCTAAATAGACTAGAACAAAAATAGACTGTTATGGTGTTGTGATTTGGCTTGCCCTGTGTACTAAGTTCCATTTGGTAATTCTGTTAGTGAGTTGTGTATCAGCTAGGCAGGCCATTCATCTGGTTTTAAATGGGACAAATCCTGCTTTTCTAAGATATGTCCCCCATCTGATACTGAGACAAAACCAGATGTGATTTTTGTATGGTATCAGATGGAGGACACCATTTTGAAGAGTGCACCGCCCTGCCTCAGCTGGCATGACCATGCATGTGAGGTTATGCTGTTAGGGGTGGGGTGCTGTGCTCTTCAAAATGCAATCCCCCAGGATTTGACCTCGCATCATCATGCTGGAGAGGACAGGACAGGGTGCTCTTCATAGTGGCTTCTTCCTGTGGCGTGATCTTGCATACATTGTGCATACAAGGTCACACTGGCAGGGGCGGGGTCACGCAGATGGGGGTGCATGCACACTTTTCCCAGAAGAACTGGAATGTCTGGTATTCTGGGGATGCATGAGTGGCCACTCTAGTGTCAATCCTGTTGGGTGCAGACACATGATTTGAAGGCACAATAGAGGTACCAATGTTCCAAAATGTGTCCCCCAGGGTTTGCTCTCTCTGGGTATTCAAGGAAACCTGGGGCTCTCGTCCAAAACAATTTATAGAGCTTTTGAACTTTATACAAATAACATTTAAAAACTCAATTCATGCCCTGCCAGTACAGCTGTGGTTTTGTAACCAGTTAATGACACTCATCTGACTCCATTGCAACATGATTAAGTTGTGTCCAAACAGAAGCTTTTTGCAAAACACACCCATGTGTCGGTCATGTTTACATATCTGCACTTACCACACTGCCTAATCATGTTTATGTAAGTGTGTTCGGGGGTAATCTGGACGGCAATCCCACAGGGTTTCAGCAGATGAGATAGGGTGTAGAAAACAAACACAGCAAGCAGCAGGTGGGGCAAAACATACTGGGATGTTCTACTGCACGGAGAGATTGGAGGAAGGAGGACTGGCCAAATTAGTTATACAGGCAGAAGTAAGGGATCCCAAACGTTAGATGTGATTTAGACAGGCTGTGAAACTTGTTGTTGCAGGGTGTCTCAGGTGGAAAAGGTCTCTGGATCCCCTCTTCTTGCTTTCTGACTTCCCCCATCTGTCCTGCATTGGGGACACTGAATGCTGCTTTGGAGGGAGGCCCCAGTTAAACTAGTGCCAAATGTGCTTGAGCTGGCCTTGCCTTGTGCTTGACTGGTTAAAGGAAGATACCCATGTACCAGCTTATGCACGTGGCTGGTGGCCACAATTACTAATCTGCTATTAACTGTGTTGTTTGTTGACATAAACTGTGTGTAGAGCCAACCATGTCATGAGCTGGTTATAAAATCAGTTTAAAGTTGTAGTGCATGCAGGGCTTTAAACTGTGCTTCACTTGTCATTTTAAGTGCCTGTTTTTCCAATTCCTTGAGTGAGCTGTGTAAAAGTCCAGATGTGTATAGCGAGGTAGATCTATCAAATTGTAACTGCTATGTCAGAAGCAACAGAGAGTCCTGTGGCACCTTTAAGACTAACAGATGTATTGGAGCATAAGCTTTCGTGGGTGAATGCCCACTTTGTCAGATGCATCCTATGAAGTGGACATTCACCCACGAAAGCTTATGCTCCAATACATCTGTTAGTCTTAAAGGTGCCACAGGACTCTCTGTTGCTTTTTACAGATCCAGACTACACGGCTACCCCTCTGATGCTATGTCAGAGTCTACTAATGACAAAGAGCAAATTATCAGAAAGACTCGTTAATTTACAGTAAGAGGGTTTACTCTGTTTGAAGGCTTAGGGCTCCTAATTACATAGCAACTGCCCAGGCCTAAACGTACAATGCCTAGAACAGCTGATTTCCCCCTTCCAGTAGCCTGTCTGGCTACATTTGTGGCACCTGACCTATTTTTCAGCACTTTTCCCAAATATAGCTCAAACACCTCCCACGCTCCAAGTGATTAAGCCCTTTTTAACCCTTTGGAAATTGTGGAGACATAAGCTGTGTATATCTCACCAAGCATTTGTTTGGCTGAGAGTCTGGAAAATGCCAGAATTCTGATGGTGAAGTCTATAAACTATATACAAGGTATGTCCTAACAGTCTGTTCTCGGAGCTGATTTGCACACTGGGTCACAAAATAACTTATCCCAGCAGTGCCATCTATTGGGGAGCTCATTGCAATTACCTGCCTCCTTAATATTAAGAAAACCTTTTTTTCCATTCTAAGCTCTGATGGTATTGGTTTGCGTCTGGCCATCGTCCCTCAGTCATTAATCTTTAGCAAAATTAATAATATCCACAATAAAGCATGATGTAATTTAAACTCTTTGTACAAGCAGAGCTGATGACAGTGGGAGCTCATGTACAAAATGACCCCACCTTCTTGTGAGGGGAAAGCTCATCAAAGCTGTTCATTGAGGCACTGCCCTTCATGACTCATTGTCTAGTCCTTTTTTGTGAAAGGTTATTTGATTATTGTAAGTGAACTGTGTACAATACCGGTGTGTACTGTGTATTCTGTTGATATGAAAAGCACATTTTCATAATATTTGTCTCCATAGTTGCAGTAAAATATACATTGTGCCTTTCAATACATTATATTTGTCTCTCTTCTTTTTACTGCTATGTAGCAGGTGCTTTATAGCACTCTCTATATTTAAGGTCATAAAATAATTTCCATTATTGGAAGGTCTGCTGTCACACACTTTTAACTTTCCAAGACAGTCACAGTTTTGCTAAAATTTTCTTTGCTGTGTCTCTGCCTAATGCTAATTGTTTTTACTTTTTTTAAGAGGTTGGAGAAAAAACCTTTCAGCCATTTTAGCGTTTGACAAGAGAGAAAAAAATATCAAACCCCCAACATTCCCCATTTAAAAATATTTAGACCCCACTTTTTTAGACTGCAAAAACCTCTGAAGTTTGAAACTTGGTTTGGGCATAGGCCACCGTTTCTCAGAGAACCACTGCCATCGTTTGGTTTGAAAAGTAATTGACTATTTTAAAACAGTATAGTGAACATCTGCAGTAGAACATTTTCTTAAGTCTATGGGTTTACATCTAAACATAGATGCAGAGTGCACGCAGGCATAGCTAGTCAAATACGCAGCCAATTAAATGTTTACTTGGTTCAAAGAACTTACAAGCTCCAATGGTGCAGCTGGTGAAGGTTTTTAAGATGAACAAGGGGAATAACTATTGAGAAAGGAATAAATGCTTAATAGATGCAGAGCCAGTGGCGATCTACACAGTGACAAAGTTACATGAAGTGATGTGACCTCAGATCACTTATGGGACAGTTTTCTGAAGGCAGGATGCCTTCTATGCTTAGCTGTGCTCAATTTCTTAAAACCCTTTCTTAATATGTACACCTACTAGTAACTACTGATCTGTTTCAAACTTCCTTGTTTTGTGCAATATGTGTTATATTGAGAGTATAATAAATGAATAGTTCCAGGGACATCTTGACTTGAGCTTTAAACCCCTCACCCTCTTCAATCAGATTTTAGACTATCTAATGGCATCCTATCATGCCTGGCTAATGTGATGGTGTCCTGCTTGTAAGGGTCAGTAAAGAACTTCCTTGCTGATTGTCAACTCTTTCAACAGTCTCTGACGTGATGAAGCTGTGGTCCTTGGTGGGGGTCTTAGTTCATGAGTAGCCGTACTCATTCCTGGAATAAGAGGGTTTTTGGAGTAGTTATGGGCAAATGCTTATCTAATCCCTATAGGATGCTGAATCCCATTTGTTTTCCTCATAGTTCAATATGCGTACAAACCCACAAAGGGGAGTCACCCACAGGCATAGCTTGGGATATCCTCAGTATATTGATGATGCACAACTCTCTACCTCCTTTTCAATTGTTCCATTGTGAGTAGTGCCATGGCGTTTACTTGCTATCCTCTCTTTTTATCAGGGTGCGGTATTCCTGGGTAGGGAGAAGCATTCTGAGATGCATGATGTTGGTTGGGATATAACCATTATTTAGGAAATATGGCTATTGGTGGTGTGAAACTTTGGGTGTCAATCTTAATTGCTCCTTCAGCATCAGGGTTCATGTTGCAACTCTGGTCAAGACAGGATGGAGTCGAGGCAAAGAGAAATGTGGAGGGTGGAACTGAGGGAGGGCAACAAAACCATTAAATGGAGTGATGGAAGGGGCTGGGTGAAATACCAGGTGCAATATTAAAAGAGATTTCAAAGCATTTTATGCATGGAAATGTTTAATGTTGTTCTACACAGTTTGCAAGCGCTAGCCGAATATTACTTTACTATATTATTATTATATGGCCAAATCCCAAAGTCCTTACTCAGCTTTTACTCAAACAATACAGCCGCAAAATTCCTTCTGTTTAAGCTGACTTGAATAAGGGTTGATTGAAAGCTGAGTAGAGACTTCAGGATTTGGTCCACAGTGACAAAGAACTGGCGTTAATTTAATTTAAGGAGACTGATTTACGTGTCTCAACTATCTGGAACCATCAACTAAAAACTAATTCTCAGATTCCACAGAAGCTGCAATGGTGAGGGTGAGGAGGCAAAAATGATGTTGAATGAGTGCCACCAAGTGTTCTTTTGTTGTATTTGAGAGCCAAATAACTCCTCAAAAACCTCCTCTCGTGGCTTGGGGTCAGAAACACTGTAAGTGGAGGAAATTAATAGTTGATCACAAAGATCTGTAATTTTGAAAGGGACATCACAGAGAAAGTAAATGCTGTGAGAGTGACAAAGAGTCCTGTGGCACCTTCTAGACTAACAGACGTATTGGAGCATAAGCTTTCATGGGTGAATACCCACTTCGTCAGACGCATGTGGTGGAAATTTCCAGAGGCAGGTATAAATATGCAGGCAAGAATCAGTCTAGAGATAATGAGGTTAGTTCAATCAGGGAGGATGAGGCCCTCTTCTAGCAGTTGAGGTGTGAACACCAAGGGAGGAGAAACTGCTTTTGTAGTTGGAGAGTGAGAGTGACAGACTTGTAATTAATGTCCCACTACAAGTCAATATCAATCTCTGGAGATCTTCCAGTTGTGAAATATCTGCTGTCCTCTCTGTAGGTGCAAATACACATGTAACTATGGCCAGCCATCTGTTTTCCAAACAAGATGGTGTTTCCTTTGACTGATTGGCACAACATCTGTTTACAGTGTGTCATGTATTACTGTGTTACATCATGTCATGTGATAGGATGATGTAACCTGATATTATCCCAGCACAAGGTGGGTGAAGAAGTATCTTTTATTGGACCAAGAGCACAGCAGATGTGTATCACAAGGCATCGTACCAGGTCAAATAAATGACATTTTTGGATGCACTTCACCTATTCATTTTGGCCTTGCTTCTGCTTCTAGTCAACTCAGTGAGAGTTTCATCAGGGACTTTAGTGGGAGTAGGACTGGATGTTTAGTGGGAGTAGGACTAGTATACGGAAGCAGACACAGTATAATGATTAAAACAACAAGGAGTCCTTGTGGCACCTTAGAGACTAATCAATTTATTTGGGCATAAGCTTTCGTGGGCTATAATCCACGATGCATGGAGTGAAAAATACAGTAAGCAGGTATAGATATACAGCACATGAAAAGATGGTACAGACTAACACGGCTACCCCTCTGATGATTGTTTTCAGCTATGCTACCTAATTAGAAAGGACAGGTTTTTCATGTTTGCTTCTCCCCAAGCCACACACAGATATGTGTGTTTTCTATTAAGGCAAAGTACAGAAGTGCTATTATAAGTAGGAAGATTTTACTTTAATATATCTCTAATCTTTATCATTCACTGAAAATCAGATGACGCTAAGAACTGAATCCTCAGGTGCTCTAAAACTCCACTGGGACTTTTCTGTCCCCAACCTTGGGGGCAGCCTCTAGCACCCACAGGGCTGCTTTAAGTTACTCTGATTTGTAACAGCCCCTTAGGAGCCATTTCAGCCATTCAGGACTGCCGAAGTATAGTGCATTACAGCCACACAAACCCATGTCTCTGCCTGCCCCAACATCCACACTACACAGAGGTGGCTGGGGAGTGGGGGCATAGAACAAGCTTTACTTGGGTGATTCTCCTATGGCAGAGGAATCCCAGGTGTCCCTTTAAGTCTTCCTTGTACCACTGGAACAGCAAAACCAAAAGATATGTTTGACAAGTTTTTTGTGGGAGGTTTTATGGCCTGTGTGACAAGGGAGGTCTGACTAGAGGATCCCAAATGGTCCCTTTTGGCCTTGGAATCTATGAAAACTTGGAGTTAGACTGGGATGAGGACCTAAAAAACTACTTTTGAGCATGCTGAGTGGTGCAACTACTCAGAGGGGGTGTAAATGTGTTAGTTAACAAAGTGTGTTGAAAGACGTATGCAGAATTTTGACATTTCTAGTGGAATATGGTTATATCTAGATGAACTAATCAGCTGGTAAATGGCACACCCACTTAATGGGGAGAAGTGCCAGGGAACAGAGTGAGTGCAGTGCATTTCAATGAGTATACAAACAATGAAATGCACACTTGGTCTGTTTAATGAGCAGCCTATTGTCTATCTTAAAGCCTTTTTACAGGAGGTAATGGGTGAATGGACCTTTACTAGCATAAATTTCCTGTGGAGAGTCCTTTGTTCAGTTCAGATAGGTTTCCTGCCCTGCTATAAATTCACTAGATGAGTCAGGTTTACTAATATTTAGTGTTTTGTAAAATGCTTACTTTTAAAACACGGTGCAACTCATCTTTAAATTTAGGCAAGAGCTGGAGACCAGAGAGGTGTTCATGGTAGGAGGTATGAACTATTGTAGTGTTCCAGAACTATGTGAAAAGGACATGTATGTTTCATATTTGTGATACAGTGTCATCTGTTTTCTTTGTGTGTGAACTGTAGCATTTGAAAGGGACCAGTTTCTTGATATAATTCATGCAACATATAAAACACATACATTATTTGCAAATATGCAACACATAGTTTAATTGATGCATGGAACTGATCAGTAGGTATCTGAAAACAATTGCATCAACATGCATGAGTGATTAGATGGGGCAGCATGTTAACTTTGTGCACGCCAGGTGAGAGGAGTCCCTGTAGATTCAGAGAAGTAACTAAACTTTGAGATTCTTTTGCCAAAGTAAACCTTCAAAACTTCTGAGGTTTGCCCATCACCATCATTAATCTGTAGCAAAACTACAGCCAATAAGTAGTTGTCAATATCATCCAGTATTCTGTACTTCGGATGCATTTGTCTTGCAGACACAATCCATAAATTCTTCAACAAATTTTGTGTCGTCTTCTACAATTTATCATTTTAATGATGTCACAATTTTTAATATATTTAAGAATATATCATAGAATATCAGGGTTGGAAGGGACCTCAGGAGGCCAGCTAGTCCAACCCCCTGCTCAAAGCAGGACCAATTCCCAACTAAATTATCCCAGCCAGGGCTTTGTCAAGCCTGACCTTAAAAACCTCTAAGGAAGGAGATTCCACCACCTCCCTAGGTAACCCATTCCAGTGCTTCACCACCCTCCTAGTGAAAAAGTTTTTCCTAATATCCAACCTAATATCTAAGGCTGTGAAAACCTGACATGTTCCCATTGTTTCTATCCATAAAGAGGGAAGATAATGAACAGCTGTATCTGAAGAGCTCATGAGTACAGCTTTGGAAGCACTCACCGGGGAGCTGAAGAAAAGGGTATGGCCTTCTGAAGAAGGTTGCTAAGAAACAGATTTCAGATGCTTCCTGATTCTATGAAGAGGAGACACACCCAGAAGGAAATGATCAGGTAAGACATTTTCTATTACCAGATGAAACAATAGTAGTATTATTGAATAAGGAGGTATAAATAAACAGGATTAAATACTGTTAATAATAAATAAGAATAAGAATTTATAAACAATGATATAACCGGACAGCTCTGGAAGAGACAGGGCTCTGAACTTCCAACAAATCTTCCACTGTAATAGATTCAGCAGAGAATCACTTAAACAAGCTGCACAGTTGATTGGACATGCTCTATAGATGAACATCAGGTGGAAAACCCACATTAACGGTCCACTTTGAGGCAAGAAGAATTCATGCTGTTATGACAACTGATGTGTGATATATGCAGACATGCACCACAGGACAGGACAGAGCTAAGTCAATCCCTGTTGTTTATAGCAAATGATATTCTCAGCGTCCAACTGAAGTAGCTTAAATTGGTGGTAAAAAGCTACCTCAACGTTTTTTAGCTAATCCCAAATATGTATTTCTTAATACATTCAATTTCAGATGATTTATTTGTTTCCATTATCCTTTCCAAAATTCTACTGAGTTGTATTCCTAAATATGGCAATCAGTTGCTGACTGTGACTTTACCTTGTTTCTTAATAATCTAATTAAGTAGGTTTCAGCAATTCATATAATTTATCAAAGACTGTTTTATTCTTAGGGTATAAAAGTTTAGAAATGCTACAAGCCAGTTCTTTAAAGTTTGATTCCCAAATATTTCTTTTTATGAAAACTTGGCCAGTCTATTTATCATCTCTGGATCCAGGGAACTTAACCTGCCAACAATTAAATGAACTGGAATAAAGATAATCAGGCATGATTTAGCAGAGTAGAACCTTTCTCAGAATAAGTGGCCTATATGGTTTTAATTCCAATGTGCCTCAGTCTGGTTCTGCATGGACTACATTTAGAGAGAAGAGCACAGTTAAGTTTCTGAGAAGATTTAATCCTTGGCTTCCTTGACTTCATTCTCTCTTGGATCTTCTTCTACCCAGTGGCGTAGCCAGGATGGGATATTTGGTTGGGCCTCAACTTCGGATAGGTGAACAATTATGGGAAGGCAGGAAGGATAGAGGGCTGGCATCCCCCTACCCCCTGCAGCCGGCCTTGTGGGGGCGATGGATAGACCCTCTTGCCAGGGACTCCTTGGAGCCCCAGGCATGCATCCAGCTCTGGGAGGACATGCTGCTCTCCAGCGCACATGGCTCCTGGCTCCCTTCCAGAGCCCACTGCCCTGCCCCACGCTGGGCCTGGCTCCCCCAGGCAGCGGGCCTACCTTTTTTTAAGATCTCCTCTACCGCCGCCATCCGTCCGCTCACTCGCCCTCCTCCCAGTGGCTAATCCGCCACTGGGCCAACCCGGGGCCCCAGAAAAAATTGGCACTCCCGCACCCTCACTTGCTCTGCCTGCCTGGTGCTCCTGCCAGGGAGCAGGGTGGGAGTGTGGGGTCTTGCTCCACTCCGCCCACCCCACCGGCACTCCAGCCTGGAAATGGGGTTAGGACGTGGGGTCTTGCCTCGCTCCACCTGCCCACCTGGTGCTCCAGCAAGAGTGTGGGGTTGGAATGTGGGGGCTTGCCCCACTCAGCCCGCCCAGTCCCGGCAGGAGCACCAGGTGGGTGGAGTGGAGCAAGCTCCCACGCCCTGCTTCCCAGTTGAAGTGCTGGGCATGCAGAGTGGGACAAGCCTCCGTGCCCCAACCCCACTGTCCAGAAAGAGTGTGGGCAGGTGGGCGGAGTGGGGCAAGCGCTGGGGCCAGAGCAGAGCTGGGACTGGGGTGCTGGGCATGGATGCTAAGTGGGTGGGCCACAGCCCTCCAAGGCCCTCCTGTGGCTATGCCCCTGCTTCTACCTCTCAGACTGTTTCTTCTCCTGGGCAATTCCACAGGGTGCCATCCTTAACTCCTCTTCTCCTTCCTTTGTACCCTGTCTGATCTCATCCATGTATATAGCTTCAACTACCATCCTTCATCTCAAATCTCTCCTCAGAATCCACACCTGTCTTGCTGCATATTAAACAAAACAACAGCCAATTAATGATGGATAGACTGTGGGGCTAATGAAGGATAGTTGGCACATTATCTTAACTATACTAAGATTTTTTTAAAAATTCCAAATGTATATTTATATGAAATTGTATATATTTGATAGTATTTCCAACCCTTTCTTGTGTCACTCGTCTTTTTAGATTTTAGACTCTTTGTGATAGGCAACTGCATTGCATCTTCAGGGTAATGGGACCCTGATCCTGGCTGAGGCCCCTGGGTGTAATTGTAATACAAATATTTCTTAATAATAACTAGCTTGACTTATAGGATTTTTCCACTGTGGCAAAAGTGAGGACACTTATCCATTCAAAACTGGATCAAGACCAAAAACTCATTTCCCCGAGGTCACTAAACAAGTCCTATTTTAAAAAATGCCTACATCATGTATACACATTCTATATTTTTACACCTGGACAACTTCATACTGGCAAGCTAGTCGTGGAAGGCTCTATACCCATTGCCATGACTTTGAGTCATCCATTCCCCCAATTAAGCAGTATTCTTAAATCATTTAGATATTGCTGGATGAGTTTGTAGTACATTTAGCCATGAACAAGGTACAATTTTAAGATATTTATTAGATTATAAAAACCTGATATGTCTAAAGGTTTCCAATGTGCAGCAATTGTATATACTAGATTAGAAGTCATGTATTGTTTGTATGAGTACAATTATTTTAAATAGATTATTTAAATAATTTGCCATTTATTCTGAAAGGAGATGTTTCTCTCAGTATATGTTCTCAGGAGATTTGTCAGAGCTGATGTAGGTTAATTTTCATTGCCTGTATTCCAGGATGGTAAGTTTTCATGCATGATAATCCTTTGGTGGAGATGGGGAGCCCATTATTTTGTTTGATGGATACTGTTGCCCCCTGGAGGGCAATTCTCAATTATCACAATATCAGAGTGAAACTTAAATTAAAACTTAGAAATGTTCTCTATTATAAACAAAATATCCCCTTTGGCAATTAAAAATATTGTGATTTTAATTAAAAGGGCTTATGAGCTTAGAAATAACTGATTTCTTACTATGCTAATTATTTTTTGTACATTTGCTCTTTGGATTTGCAAATTACTTGACAGTAAAATTTAATTGCTTTTTAAGGGATCTGAATATTTAATTTATGCTTAGTACTTGGGAAAACAGAGGGTTTTTTGAACAGTGTAGCTAATCAAAGTAGTAAGTGTGAGTGTATCCACATGCACTATGGGTGTGTTCTTGCATAACACCAGTGTTGCACACGTACATGTGAGGAAATGGGATGAGCAAGACAGAGAGATCAGGGCAGCCCAGCCCAGGATAAATGACAGTACTATTGTGTAACTACTAAGTTATTCCTGACTGGTAGGAGGATGAAGGCCAAAGGGAACATGTAGCTAATCACCTTGCTTTCATGCTGAGGATCATACTTAATTCTGTCTCTCCTCAGATGCCCCATTCCCATCTCTTTTCCAGCATGTGTTCTTGTGATTAGGAACAGCATTATACTTTTTACGGAAAGGCCATAGAAATGGGTGCTGTGAAGGAGCAACTTATGGTTGTATTGAGGGAGGAGTAATATACTACATATGTTAAAAGTGTGGATCCTTCTCCCACCTCCTCCTATCCCTGGGGTGAAATCCTGGCTACACAAAACTCCCACTGATTTCAGTGGGGCCAGAATTTCACCTCCAGTTTCCAATTTTGATGCCTAGATACTAATGTGCATTAGGGTGCATTAGGAATGTCTAAGAGAAGCCATCATAGGTCACTAGTTCAAATTGGCCGCAGATCATTTTCACCATGGCTCCCTAGCATTCTGGATCAAATTTGAACTAGTGACCTAATTCCGCAGTTCATTACTAATGCCCCTACTCATGCAGCGAGATACTCCTCAATGTGTGTAAGGGTGGCAGAATCTAGCACTAAATATTTAGTTATTGAAAGCATCACTGGTATAAATTAAGTTGTACAGTGCTAATTTATATGCATATTTATTTTTATATGTTGCAATTCCTTCCTTAGTTTACACCAGTAATTTGAGTAGTGCCTCTCCACAAATACTGTAGCTCTTAGTCTTTTTCTCACACTCACAGTGTTGCTCCCTGTTGGGTATATACCTTACTACTGACACTCTTTTTGTGTGGGATGTTGAAGATTAGCTCTCTGTGTTCCTTCTCCGGGCTTTCTGACACAAAGACCATTACAATTCTAGGGGTTTATTGTGATTGTGAGGAAATCAAATGTGTTCTAGTCCAAGGAGGATCAGGACTAATTTTTTCCTATCTTTTGTATGCAGGTCTGATAGTATAGGGAAATGCTTCACGTATTAATCTCCTGTTTGCCCTCAGATTCACGTTGTGGGTAATTACTAGAAGCATGCACCCAGATAAAAGTAAGGCCATCCTGTTCTGAACCATCCCTTCAGGGTGGTTCGTTCCACCAGTCTACTGACCTCATGATGCAGACAGACTGACAGTCCTCTGAGGTGGTATATTAAGGACCGTCTCTTTTCCTTCAAGTGCTGTTTTTTATTTGAAGACCCTAAAACAGCTGTTTCCATGTGGTGGGTCCCAACCCACCAGTGGATCACGGGAAGTTTCTAGATAGGTTGCCACATCCAGGGCCTGATGAATCTGAACCCTGGCCAGCAGAGATACAATTCTCCTGGCTCAGTGCAGAGCGGATGCCCCAGGGCAGGTTGGGGTTGGGGTAGAGAGCAAGCCTGTCATGCAATTACCCTGCAGTGGCATGTCCTATCCTTCCTGCTCTGAGTGTTGTGACCTGGTGTGCAGGGTCGCAGTGTCACTCAGGTTTAGCATGGCTGCCTTTCCATCAAATCTGAGTGAGTGGCATTGCAACCCCATGCGCCAGGTCACCAGGCAACTCAGTTAAATTCAGCCTGGACCCCCTCCATCATGACAGAGGGGTGGCTGGGCCTGACCTGAGTGATGCTGTGACCCCTTGCATAAGGTTGGAATGCCTGGAGTGGGGAGAAGGGCCCAGCCCTGCAGGACAGGAGATGCTGTTGCGGAGTGAGTGCAGGGTGGACTTGCTCTCCAAAGCCCCTCCCCCTCAGAACCTGCCCTCTGCACTGGGTAGGGATTAGGGTTGTGGTGTTGGGGTGGAGGGTGCATATATGTAATGGTGGATCACAAAAAAGACACACTGCAGTTGGTGGGTTGCCTTAGAAAAAAGTTTGGGAACCACTGCCCTAGAATCCCTCTATCTCTGGTTCTTCATTTTCCTCCTCCATCCAGTTTGCATTCCATCCTAGCTCTTCAAGTGATTCACATTAATGTGTGTAACCCGTATGCAGAGCTTTAGCCAGGAATGAGTGCACGCTGAATTTCAATGGTCCTCAAAGGAAGCTGAGTGACCATCATAAAATCCCTGAAAAGCAGAAAACTCAGTGTCTGTTAGAAATTGCAGTCACATGCTTATTGTAGCTGTTCTCTGTCAGAAAGATCAGTGCCACACCCTATATATGTAGGTTTTAGAACAATTTATTTACTGTAATATTAATTAAAGTGGTTTCCTGTGTCAAGGATTCAATACAATTCTCATCCAATTCTTAGCTCAGAAACCAGGAATGTGTAGTTGAGCCACTCACAGTACGTACCCTAACTAATGAAAAGGATTAATTTCAGTCTCGGGATCTTTTTGCTCTGCAGCATAACTCGGCTGAGTCACTACACAGCAGAATATATAATTTTCTTGAGGACACACTAATGGCTTTAGTCATATCATATAGGATAATATGCACACACACATCACTTCATTTATATAGGTAACACATGACGTAAAGATGGAGTTCATGCAGCAACATGTAAACCTGTGCAAACTCTACTGTTCCTTCCAACATTCTAGCTTTACAAATAGTGACAAATGCAGTCCAGTGAAAAGCATTTCACCTACAGTTGTGCTAGAGACTCCAGTTGTGACCATGTTTGGTTTTCAGGGAAATATTAAGCCTGCATAAAACCTGAGTTCTGACATTAATGCACAGAAACTAGTTTAGGACTGGCAGTCTACTCAGGAAAGAAGCTGAAGGAGTATTACAAAGGTCAAGGCTGAACTACATTGACAAAGCTATGTGTGTAGCATTGGACTGTTCAGCTAAAACTTGAACACTAAAGTGATACACCGCTACCTCGATATAATGGCACCTGATATAACACGAATTCGGATATAACGCAGTAAAGCACAGCTCTGGGGGCGGGGAGGCTGCGCACTCTGGTGGATCAAAGCAAGTTCAATATAATGTGGTTTCACCTATAACACGGTAAGATTTTTTGGCTCCCGAGGACAGCGTTATATGGAGGTAGAGGTGTATATCTAAAATAATGCTTAACCCTCAAACAGCTCTTTTCATACAGAGATCTCAAAGTACTTGACAAAAGTGGGTGACCATTATGGTCCCAATGGGGAAACTGAGGAACAGAGGTGAGGTAGTTTGCCCAAGGTTACATACCAAGCCAATAGCACAGCCAGGTATATAACCCAGGTCTTCTGACTCCTCGTGAGCTGTCCCTTATGTTATATCACATTGCTTTCCTAGGTATGTAAGAAGTTGTTTGTAGTACATTACTTATTCATTGGTTAATCTTATTTTCAAAATAACATTGCTTTAGAAAGCGGGTGAAAATGTTCATTTCTCTTTCAAATTTCTATTAAATCCTCCAATTTAAGAATGAACTGTTCACTTTGGTCACCAGAAAGGCTTAGGCTTGCCATATCAATATTAGCTGGGTAAGCTTCCTACTTTCTGATTCCTTTCTGACCACAAATTGTGAACTCAATAGGCCTTAAAGCAGCATGAAAAGCAAAACCTGTTTCTTCTTCATTCCGCGTGGTATTTACAGTTTTGGATATGAACAAAGCATGTTCCAAAAAGGTGTTAATTGTCGTCAGTTACAAATACCACAGCAGGAAGGAGAACTAGCTGTTTCTTTTGTTTGTAATGAAGGGCGAGCAGAGCCACAAACGGAAGATTTAATGAGAAAAAGAATTTCTAAATAATAGAGAGGAGGAATTCTAAATTGAAATAACCACATGCTGACCGCAGTACTAGCCTGAAATGCATTGTTGAGGTGATGTACGGTTCACATGAGGTGAGCTCTGTTTTGTCTACTGCTGCAAATAGATGGGTAGAAAAATGTAACTGGTATGTATGTGCACAGAGGAATCTAGCAAGGCACTGTAAAAATTATCAGTCCTTTAGCATTATTCCTCCTCCCCTCCCCTTCCAGGTAAAATTTTTTAAAGGATTTGCTGACCCTGAATATACTGAACAAAGTGCACCAGTAATCCCTCCCTCAACAGAGCTGAAAGACTATACACTGCAGTATATGGCTGCAGTCCTCCTATCACAAGGGCTAATCTTCTCCTACAAACAGCCCTGAAGCCCCTGTGCAACTATTCAAGTGTAAGTTACTAAGGCTGACCGCAGACAAACCACACAGGACCCATGGAAGGGGACAAAGACTTCCAATAAATTTCCGGTGGTTTGATGTAACAGCTGCTTCAGTGCATAATACCATTAAACTTCAACCACATAGGTTACTGATATTTTTTTTTAAGATTACTTAATATGCAGGTAATATAATTTCTGGTATAGTTTCCAGCGATAGATTTTTGCATAACAAAATTTAAAAGAATCAGAAGTAAAGGGAAAATTTCTCCCCTCATCAACACTGATATAAATCCAGAGTAATTCCACTAACTTCAGCTAAATTGTTTGGATTTGCATTGGTATAACTGAGAGCAAAATTATCTGATCTTTTTTTAATGTTACAAACATCTGTGGTAAAGTATCAAAAAGATCTCTAAAAATGTGCCAAATTAGCCTTGTTTCTCTCATTCTCTACATAACAATAAGTAAGAAACTTATTTTCTCAATTGTTTTGAAACCAAGTATACTTCCAAATTACTGTTATGGAAAAGTGTTTATGGTTTAAACCATTGGGATCATTGATGTATAAATATTAAGTGTTGAACTCCCCACAGACATAATTAAAGACCCAATGCAGTAGCCACATCCAGAGTTGTTAAGGATATTATGTGGATTAAATCACTCTCCTTTGTATGGCAGCTGAAGCTCTGAGATTTCTTTGGTTGTAGAGCAGCTTCATTAAGGGAGGATATATGTCCAGGCTGACCTTTCCAGACTGTTATCTCCATGAGTAGCCTTGGATTAAGACTATAGGCATGTCTACATTTAAAATGCTACAGTGGCACTGCTGAAGCGCTATAGCGCTTCAGTGTAGACACTACCTACACAAACAGGAGGGGTTCCTATGCCAACAGGCGGTAGCTAGGTCAATAGAAGAATTCTTCCGTCGACCTAGGGTGTGGGTTTTTCATACTCCTCAGAGACACAGCTATGCTGATATAACTTGTCAGTGTAGATCAGCCCTAAGGGTTTCCCTTGTGTAAAACTCAGGGGACTGAATAAGAAAGAGGACCCTGTGTGTTAAGTAGTGGCGCTTGTGGAAGGCAGAGACAGAGGTGCAAGATAACTGCTTCAGGGGACAGGACAGAGGTTCCTTGTCAAAGGGCTGGCCAAAGGCACAGTCGGTGTTGTTAATCCACTTCCCCAAGAAGTGGTAGCCATGTCTACGGCGAACCGCAGCCAGTGGGAGCTGCGATCGGCTGAACCTGCGGACACGGCAGGTAAACAAATTGGCCCGGCCCGCCAGGATGCTTACCCTGGTGGGCCCCGTGCCAAAGGTTGCCGATCCCTGGTGTATTACTATGTTGCTTGGGGGGGGTGTATTTTTCACATCCCTGAGCAGCGTAGTTATACCGATATGAGTCTGTAGTGTAGACCTGGCCTAAGCTTCTCCAAGAAGGGAATTTCCCATGCACCATCTGTTATCACCCCGTTCCAGGGAACAGGATTTGTGCACATTCTTAAATTAACAAATGACATTAAGAAACTATGTGACTCCACATCACTGATTTCTCTTCCAAACAGGAAACTGATCTTGAGGCACTCAAATTCTGCCTCTGCTCAGTAAATAGGCAACGTTATTTAAAAAGAAATATTTTCCTGGGCCAGACTTTATGCTGTTCCTTCATGTATTTGTTGTTCTGAGTGGTGTGGCTAATGCTATTAGGCAGAGATCTCCAATTCAACTGTCATTATTATAATGAGCCATTTGATGTCTTTACCTTACTCTAACAGTTTAAAATGCTGTCTGTGTCCTATTGAGCAAGTGTGGCAGGAACTGAATGTGAAAGGTGTTTTATCATTCAACACAGTAGGTTAATTAGAAAACTTCTTACATTAATAGTGAACCTAATTAATTTCACTCTTTTGAAGAGAGCACTGATTACATTTAGAAAATGTCTGATATCCCCAATAGCAAATTAAAGGTAATTTAACACAAGGTCACTATCGTTTGCAAGGTAACATGGCAGCAGTGCATTATGCTGACATCTGAGACTGTTGGCTGGGATTTGGGAGTGGCATGGCATGGCAGTGAAGGGCTTATTCACTACAGTGCAGCCTTGTTCCTCTGGATGAAGTATTTGTATTTCCAGAGTGTAGCAACTTGCATGGAATTTGGAGGGAGGAGTACAGGTTGCATGAGGGGGAAGAGTTTGAAGGAAGCACCAGGAAATCTGTCTGTGTGCACATGGCTGGAATTGTTGCTGCAGTTGCAGCATTTCTGTAGTTTTACACTTCTACCCTTCAGTTCATGGGAAATATTGTGCACTGCAAGTGATTGACTTATTCAATTTATAAGCAAGAAAAATATAACTGATCTTGCAAACACTTAAGCACAGGCAGAAGTTTGCTCACGTGAGCAGACCTGTTAACTTCAATGAGCCTGCTCAAATTAGCAGAGTTATGCAGACGCATAAGTATTTACAATATAGGCCCTATAGTAAATGTGGCAGGGGGTCCCTTTTCTCAGGCCTCTCTTTTTCACTCTGCCAGTGGAAATAGGAGGTATGGGAAGAATTCCTTCAGTGGGCCTCGGTGGGAGATCTGTGATGTAACCAGCAGCGGATGGCAGGATTCCCCTGCATTGAAGCAACTGTATAAATGCTCATGATAGAGAGGTCAGTCTGATTCAGACCTCACTGCTTCAGAAGCCTCAGGTTATATCAGCACCATATAGGTGCATACAGGGTCTGTGTGGCTCTTAGATATTTCTGCTGCCCTGCCATCCCAAATCCACAGATGCAGAGATTACATGTATTACTGCTCCTGCCTGCAGGCACATTTTTGTGCATCATGATGTCAGTGCATATACCTGAGGAGCTGGCCCTTTAACTTTTCAAAGAGAATCTTAAAATCATTATGCAGGTTATTTTTTAAGTAATAAGTGATTTAGTTTTCAGCTGTTGTGATTTAGTTTTATATTTAGATATGATTTTCCATGACTGTAATGATCTGAAGTCTTTTAAGGCTGTGTTTTTAAGTAAGGTGACTAGAATGCTGGCAAGAGAGGTGCTGTATATATAAATTATATTACTGTTCCATTGTTTTGTAGGTAAGAGTTCAACAGCATCTGTGTGAGTTGCTGGGGATTTTGTTGCTAATTTCCATTCTTGTGGCTAAATCTATCTGCATTACAATATTTTTATTCCAATTGTATCAAATCACAATAATTATTTATTTGAAAACCTGGACTGACCTATTTTTAGAGCAGTGTTTTTCATTCATAGTATCTAAAAATATAATCATTCTGTATCCTTATAGGAAGTACTGTACTGACTGATATCACGCTTAGCTGAAGACACATTATAGGGAATTGCTGAGGCCTATTCAAGTAGCCATAACATCCTTGTGAAATCATCCACTGAAATCTCTCTCCAGAGGAGACCAATGTGGCGTTAGAGGTTTTTTTCAAAGATTTAGTCTGACTTTTGTTTAAACATATTTGTATAAAAGAATAAAGAAACCAGGCATGGAGGTACTTGGGGCCAAAATTGTCTCAACTGAAAAAGTGGAGCTTTAACAGTCTACACCAGCGGAGAATCTGCCCCTTGGCCTTTATACATGTATTTAAGTGGAATGAGGGACAAACTGAATGTACTCAGAAAAATGAGCTTGCCCCTGAATGTTTGAAGGCCTGATGGCCAGAGTGATTGTTTTTGTTTCCAACTGCCTGCCCCTCATTAGGTGGACTATGCTGATTCCTATCATTCCATGGAAATACCATACAGACGTCTCCCAAAAATGTTACTTCTGAGAATGATGCACTTCACAGGAATTGTGGCATTGGAATGTCATGTGGAGGGATTAGACATACCAAATGTTTTCCAGGTAGTTAGGTGGGTAGCACTTTATTCTAGTACCTTAATCATTTTATCACTTCAGGATGGGATTTTCAAAAGTGTTCAGTGTTGGCCTAAGTCTGCTGTCAATGGAGTTTTACTATTGAATTCAGTTAGGCTGTCACTTTTGAAAATCCTACCCTGAATGCCCACAAGCCAGGCACTGATCATTCCCGGGCTACCCGTGTGTTTGCCCTTGCTGGCAGAGTTGGGCGATGCTTGAAGAGCTCTTTTGCTGATGCCATCTGAGCAGCTCATCCCTGCCCCTGCTGTGCCAGCTGTGAGGATTGGAGGGGCTGAGTATATTGCCAAGACAAGCCCTGCTGACTCAGAGCCTCCAGCAGCAACAGATTTTAGTCCATGTAGTGGAACCTGAAGGGGAATTCTAGATGTTACTGCCCATCCTGTCAGGGGTTTACTGTTACTGGCACATGTGATGAAGCAGAGGGCTCTACCAGCTTCACACACACAAGAGTGAATTTGGACCCAAGAAAACTATTTAGTATGTAGTTTTTAATCCAAAATCAGAATTTAGAATCCATTTTTGGATTTGGAGATTGGCAAAAACCAAACTGATGATATTCTGCTGCTGTGCCAGGGAAAGAGGCAGTGTGCTTAATCTTATGCCAGTAGGAGAGCCCCAAGCCACCACCTGTGGCACTCAGTAATGTCTTGGAACATGACTAGGGTATTAATAATAGGCCAGAAGTACTGGAACTCCTCCCCATTTCCAGTGCTCACTAAGCTGCAGACTGTACAAATCCTCACTGGGTGAGGGGAAGGAGGGCTTAGTGATTATTTGTTTGTATAGTTAGTAAACCACAACATTTGGTCACTTGCAATGAGCCTTCCCTTCATTAATACAGTTTAAAGAGGTTCTTCCATAGATTTTTAAGGCTGGAAGGGACCATTATGATCATCTAGTCTGCCATGCATTATACAAGCCAGAGGTATTCATCAAGAGCAATTCTTTTGTATTGAGATTTCTGAAATTCTTCGGGGGAAAAATATTCTAGAGCATTAAAATTTTCAAAGCTATTCTGTCTTCCACATGTGCACATATCTCCCATTAATATCTATAGCGTTTGTGCATACATAGGTACCCATATAGCTTGGGGCTAACCTCGGCTGCCATTTATTCATACAAATAGTCCCACTGACATCAAGTTTGAATGCATACCATGAATAAAGCAAGAAGGATTTGGCCCCATTTATAAATCTTGATCCCAGCTCATATATATTTTTATGCTTTCAAGCCATGTGCAGTTATGAGTATAAAATGGCTGCGTGTGGAAAAGAAGTCCTGTTTTCCCCAAATGCCAGGTGTTTTCTCCTACCAATTAGGAGACGATGTTAGCACCACAATGAGGTTTTTAATTTAATTCAGGATGGAGGAGTTGATATAACCCCTACCCCTAAAATCTGCTACCACTCCCATTGATGCTAAAGAGGACTGAAGGCCTGGATCAAAGGTAATAGGTGTCTCTAAATACTGAATTATTTATCTTGAAAACTGATACTAAAAATCCAAGTGTCAAAGAAGCAAAAGATACTTCAGGGGCAGAGAAGTTTATATTTATATCCTGTTTCCATGAAGGAACCAGCGGCTGAAATTGACAGTTGAACCGTTGTGCTCACATAGAACATGTGAGTGTGTGTGTGTGTATTTCTGCTAATAAAACCAGCATTCCCCTATAATTAGGAGTAGCAGGTGGTGAGGTCCTGAGCATTGTGTACCACAAGCATGGGTTCACACCTGTTCCTTTCACAAAAATAGGAATATATATATATATATGTGTGTGTGTGTGTGTGTGTGTGTGTGTATATATATATTTCACCTCAGGTTCTCTGTTTTTGCACACGATTCACCTAAGATGGAAACACAGGGCTTGATTGATATCAGCTTTAAACAAGCTGGGTTTTGGTTTTTTTTCCCCCCCTTAACCAGACCTGTAAAGCAGTCCCAGGCTGTGGCTTCAGCAACCGGCAGAGTGAGGCCAGCTGAGTTGTGTAGACTCCCACAAAGGGTGTCTTGCTTCCGGCAGATGTCCCAGATACCAGGCCATTCAATTCCACCACAAAAATAGTTGCGTAAAATATTGTGAGTTCTCTCTGACCTGACAGTGATGGGACTGTTCCGCTTAGCTGGGCTTGTGGAAATATCCAGAATGAGCTGTGGCTTGTGTCCAGTAAACCTCTCTTCATGGTGCAGCAAAATGCCTATCTGTAAGAATGAGAAAGGGAGAGGATGTGTGGTTCCCTGGCCCCTTTTAATGTTAAGCTTTTAAAAATTGGGGTCCGTGTTCCTAATTGTGTGTAGCTGTGCTGATTTTCACCCTCTGAGGATCTGGCCCAGGAAGAATTTTTAAAATTAAGCAGAGTATTTTGCATTGTATGTCATGAAATAACGAGGAGATAAGAAGTGATAGCAAAGATTCAGCCCCCTGAGCTGGACAGATTTCTTGGAGCTAGAACACTGCTGATTCTCTTTAACATTGCTTTTTTCTCTTCACTGCCCTGTTTCTAATCTTATGCCTCTTTGTCTTGTCTTTGCTGGGAGCAGGACTGTGTTAGACTAACATGGATTTCCTAGGAACTCTGAGCACCTTTCTGTCCAAATCATGCTACCAATTATCCCCAAATGCACAGAAAAATCCTTATTCACATTGGTCAGTGAAAATGTATTAGACCCCGGCTGTTCAACAAATATTCTGCTCCTAATGTGGACAAGGCTTTCCATTCTGCTTACTATATTTCATCTCCCTTTATCTGAATTTCAGAACTCATCTCTGTTGCCTAGGGTCTCATTCGCCACTGCCTTGCACCATATGATGTCATTTACATAGGTGCAAATTAGACTGCACAAAGTATAAATGACTCCACGGGATACAAGGCTTATTTCCTCCCATCTTCCTCTCTTGCTGTTATGTTTCCAGAACTCTGCTAATTTTTCTCCATGCGGTTAAACTCATCTCTTTCCCTGGGCCAAATTCCAGTTGGAGCTGATTTGGCTCCCTGTCTGTGGAAGTGCATAGTTTTTTAAACTGCCTTCCTCCAGCCAACCTTAAACAGAAAGTATTACACAGATCTCAAGCTCTTTTCTCTCAGGACATCTCAAACCAGGGGTGAGTTTCAATTTTGCCTCAGTTGTACTTGGTTCAGGAGTGGAGGGGGGCAGGAGCGTAGAGGGGATTTTATCATATCTTGGCATCTCCCCATATTCTTGGGCAATCTGGGGGCCAATTTGGCTATTAATGTAAATTAGAATATCATTGGTGTGCTCTAACTTCTCACTCTGCTGCAAAGGTCCTACCACCTGCTCCTGCTAGGCTGTCGGCTGTGAGGATGGGTGAAGTAGAGCTGACTGTGATATTGCAATACATTTAATATTGGCCTCAATCCTATGCACAGAGGTGGATGGGGGGTGGGTCTAGTTGCATAATCCATCTGTATCTATATCAGTAATCAAATTTTTGGAAATTATTATTAGTTATTAATTTTATTGCTCTGAGGCCCCAGCCAAGATGTGGCCCACATTTTGCTAGGTGCTGTACACACGTAATGAAAAGACTCTGCCCCAGGGAGCTTACAATTTAAGAATACAATGAGAGACAACGAGTGGCAGAGAGACAACAAGTGACCAGAGGCAGCAGTGAGATAATGATTTCCTTCTTGTCTTCCCCTTTAGTGATTTTTATAAAGAATTTTCAGTGCATGTGGTATTCATAGAAGGTGCTGGATTGATAGCTGTGAAGACTGAAGCCCTCTGCTAATACACAGTCCCCGTGCAGAATGGTAGTAGCAATGCAAGGTTCCCTCCATTTGCCCACCAGTTTGCTTCAGCATTGGGTCCCCCTAGAGGTGGGAGAATTTCAGACTCTGTGCTCATTCACGTCTCTCTCTCTTTCTGAAAAGTTTACAGTCGCAGTCTCTGTTTGATGGCAGCTGCTGCCTTTTCATTTGCAAAACACAGTTTATTTTCAAATAGGTCATGATTTTTCCTACCACTGATGGAAACAACGAAATCTCTGTTTTATTTTTTCATTGATATTTCTTGATGGAAACATATTTGTGTTTTAAAATCCCCCTAATGACTAAACGAGCATTACTTCTGCTTTTGGAACGCACAACAAATGGTTAACAAAGTAATATTATTTCCTACACACAGTAGAAGGAGTCTACACGCTGCAGACAGGGAGTTCTAAAATGCGAGCTAAATCGCCTTGTGTTGTCTATGCCATGCTACGCTCAAGGCTTATTAATTGGGATTTTTTTTACTTTTCATGGAGTGCGAGGTGAGATGATATAGCACAAGGATAATGTAATACAGACTGCAGATATAAACTTTTACAATAACATTGCTTAATAGCTACCTAAGCAAGGTCAAAGCTCTGTTTTCATATATTAATTGAGCCTTGATCTTTATGCATTGACATTAGAGAATGTTGTTGTTCCTCCATAGAATAGAGAGGAAAAGTTAACAGGTTTGACATACATTTTAAGAAGCTCGAAATAACATTCTTCAGGGTTCAAACAAGTCAGTCCAGTCAATGGGAAAAGGAGAAAAAACACTAGCTATAAAAGGGACATTAAGGACCAGTTTCATGTCATGTGGGTGTATCTCTGTTGGGGTCCTGCACATTTGCCTGTAAGGACATTGGGTGGCAACCTGTTCATACTACAGATAGGTCTCCAAAAGCTTGAAAGCATCTAAATTTTCCATAGGCTTAAGTGTTGGGTCTAAACTGCTTGACTGTGGGTAAACTTCAAAATCCCACTGAAAGTCAATTGGACCTGGGCTCCTTAGGCACTTCTGTAATTTTTACCTCGTATCATTTTTGTTAAAGTGCTTGTTTTTGTAAACAAGAATGTAAGCATTAAAACAATATTAACATAATATTTTTTGTACACGAAAATCAAGCTTCAATGACTGCTGATAAAACATCAGTGTCTGTACTAGTACGGTAAGTACAGTACAAACGGCATGAAGAGTTTAAGATATGCTTCTTTTAGATTAGTGTTGAAAAACTGCCAAGGGTCTTGTGCATACAGAAAAATGTTGTTGGAACAACATGCACATGGCTGGACTTGTTGAAACAAGTCCAAACCAATCACTCATTACCAGATGATTTCATCAAATCAAGTTTGAGGCAAGTGCAGTTTTGATTATCGAGGGAGCTAATATAAGGTCACTATATCAAAACAAGAAAATAGACTTCAGGAGCTAAATTCATTCCTGATGTAACTCCAGGGAAGCAGCATTATACTAGGGATGAATATTACTAACATCATAGCATGTTTTTTTATTACTGTGATACATTATTGTATGCCATCTTTCTTAAGAGGTTAGCTACAGCCTTGTGAAGGCCAGTCTGGAATTATTTAATAGTTTCTCTGTACCTCAGTAGATTTTCAACAAAAGGCATGTCCACTTAGCACTTGAGTAGTTAATGGCCAGCATATTGATTAGACACCATAGACCAAGTTCGACTCTGACTTATGCCCATGCTATCCCATTCAAAACAATAGAGATGCAGGGTGCAGATATTGTCCTGCCTCCTCATCCTGTGTCTTCAGGATCTATCATCTAACCGCAAAATATTTACTATGGGCCTCTCAGCCTGAAAGAAACTTTTACCTTTTTTCCCTTGTGGACAGGTTCCTGGGGAAAAGAATTCTTCCTGCTCCCCAATATAACCAATGCAAACCAAAACCAGTATTCCATTCAAGTGAGTAGGAAGAGAAGGAAGCAGTATAAGGAGTGTTGATAAGTACATGAGGGCTGCTAACCCTAGGCTCAGTTTGTTAGGCCCGAGGCCTCCAGGATGCATTTAGACAAGGCAGAGAAGACACTTTGAGAAGTATTATAGAATCTACACAGTTTGAGAAATTGTAAAACCAAGGTTCTTAAGAACAATTTCACTTAGTACTTTTCTGTTGCTGTCCAGCACAATGAGACCCTGATCTTCATTAGGGCCTCTAGGGGGTATCATAGTAAAACTACCACAGCCAAAAATAATGGGAAGAATAAAAGGGAACTTCATTTAAGTGTTCAGAATTAAGAACTGTACAGTGAAAACTGATTATTGTTTTATTTTGGTCATGTTCCATAATAAGAGTACAAGACGGTCCCTTGTTGACATTGATGTCTGTGAAACAACAACAACAAAAAAATGCAAATACATCTTCACACAGCATGTAGTTAACTTTAGCCTTCATTCCAGCACTTACAGATCATCTGGTTCCTTTTTGATCAGAGAAGTCTAACTTTCTGATACTGTTAAACACGTCTAATGTTTTTCATTTATTGGTACTAAGAGCACACTTTACAGACCCTGGCCACTGGAATCTTTTCTGAATTATTATTCATTGGACCCTGATTCATATTTAATGAATATTGATTATGTTTTTAGGCACACTAGTTCACCAAGTGGAAGCTTGAATAATATTTGCACTCCTCTTTGTACTGGGATCATCAAATTTTTTTTTACAGTTTATAAATAAGGCTACGGGTATTTTTAGTAAAAGTCAGGGACAGGTCACAGGAAATAAATAAAAATTCACGGCCCATGACCTGTTCATGATATACTAAAAATACCTGTGATTCAATCGGGGGGGGGGGGACCCGGGGGGGGCATGGGGGGGCCCCCAAAGGGGGGGGGTACCGGGGGCCGGCGGCATCAGCAGGGGCGGCTCCAGGCACCAGCGCAGCAAGCGCGTGCCTGGGGTGGCAAGCCGCGGGGGGCGGCCTGCCAGTTGCTGTGAGGGCAGCAGTCAGGCGGCCTTCGGCAGCGTGCCTGCGGGAGGTCCACCGGTCCCACGGTTTCGGCCATAATTCAGCCATAATTCGGCGGTGGGTACGCGGCACCGGCAGATCACCCGCAGAAACGCCGCAGAATCCGCGTGACCACGGACTGCCCTCAAGTACGCCGCTGAAGGACGCCTGACTGCCGTGCTTGGGGTGCCAAAAAACATAGAGCCGCCCCGGGCATCAGCTGCTGGCTGGCGGGGGACCGCTGATTGGGGCCACAGACAGCGGCTGCTCCAGCTGGCCACCTGGGGACTGCAGCTGGGGCTGGTGGACTGCGGCTGCTCCAGCCGGCCAGGGACTGCTGCCTGGGGCCACGGACTGCAGCTGCTCTCGCCGGCCACCTGGGAACTGCTGCCTGGGGTCACGGATCGCGGCAGCTCTGGCTGGCTGCCTGGGGACTATTGCCAGGGCCACGGGAGCAGTATGGCTGTCCCTGGGGCTGCTCCAGCAGTGGCTGGTGTGGCTGTCCCGGGGCCACCTGAGCAGCTGTCCCTGGAGCCAGCTGCATGGGCGGCCCTGGGGTCAGCCACACTGGCCCATGCAGAAGTCACGGAGGTCACAGAAAGTCATGGACTCCATG
Source organism: Terrapene triunguis (assembly GCF_002925995.2). Taxonomy (NCBI): domain Eukaryota; kingdom Metazoa; phylum Chordata; order Testudines; family Emydidae; genus Terrapene; species Terrapene triunguis. Next base: position 25,401,606 of record NW_020664464.1, on the reverse strand, counting down.
ACTTCCACAACCTCTGTGACAGACATGGAGCCCTAGTTATAAATGATGAAATGTTCTTTTTAATAAAAAAATCTTTCCCCTTGCCAGAGGTAAGCAGAATCTCACTTTAAATGAAACTTAGTGCCCTGTGTGAAAGTTCAGCCTATTTGTGGCCAGTTAAAGTGTATTCTCTCTGAAGCAAACTACAGAGTCCTTTACAGATTCTATTTGACCAAAAGTCGAAGCAAAAATCAGCCCCCTCTCTATGTTCTCAATGTCTGATACTACAGATCAGTGATTTTAATAGACTTGTGGGGGAGCTAGTCTCAGGAAATTGGTCATTGAAAAAAATATTTTTATTTTTTTATGGAGGGGAATGCACATACTAAGGTCAGTGTCCTTAATACACAGGCGAGTATGGACAATTTCTGATTTATTTCTGAAAGTTAATTGGAGGGGGCACCTCCAGGACCCAAGGACAGCAAGAGAAGGTCATGTACCACACACTGGTTTTCAAATGATGGGCTGGGGCTTTTTTGCTCACTGTGGGCTATCTTGTGGCATTTACACTGTATCATTACATTGATGGCAGAGGAGTGCTTTCCTACCCAGAAAGAGCCCCAGGAAAGACTGTCTTTAAGTGCTTTGCCTGGGGATTGTTCCCATGAAGTATGGCTATATCCAGATTTAAAATTTCTACTAAAACACTGTAATTATAATTTCATATGTTTCGGGACTACAAACCCGGTGATGATAAATTTCCCCTCCGAATTAAAATCTAACCTGTGAGCCTGAGAAAGGATTCATTTTCTGTAACATAAATGGAAAATTCATTATGAGACTTAAATTGTAAAACCATAAAATAAAATATTAGGAGCAGCTAAGTGTTTAATCTATTTTGCCTTATCTTAATTTCTGACAAGCTGTTTGTCACATTTCTAAGACTAGGATTTTCTCTTCCTAAAACTCTGTAAATGCTTTTCTATAAAAATGGGTAATTCTGCCCTACTCAGGATCTTCCTTTTACTCCTACACATTTGCATCAAACATAGTATATTTGTTTAGCTAGGCAGATGTGATCATTGACTTTCAAAAGAGGACAGCATATTACTCCACTGTACTGCACTTTGATTAAAAATAAAACACTATGTAAATGGAGTTTCTGATTACAGTTCAAAAAGTCTAAGGTTCAATCTCAAAATACAGTACTGTTGACCTCAACAAGAGACAGGCTCAAGACACAAAACTTACATCCACATCTGCATCATGATTTCAGACTTCTCCATAGTTCACAGGTGTTTGGATCTGCACTTTTGATTTTGGTCCATCTGTAATTTGAACGGCTCATTTTGATTGATTTCAAATGTTTAATACAGTTCTTGGGATTGTTAATGTGTTAATGCCTTCATTCAAACAATTTCTGTGATCATGGCACTAAAAAAGAATGTATGCTATAAACAGCTGCATGTGAAAAGAGAGGTTTATGTGATTATGATCATAATTCATAAAATATAGAAGCTACATAGTAATTTGGAATTTGTTTTTTCTGCTGTTATGAATAAATTTTCTTCTTGCCTACTAAAGATTTTGATACTTTAATCTTTCTCTTCCTAAATTTCTGGTGTTCTGCATTATTTTAGCATTGTAAGTGCCCTAACTTTTTTCTTTTTTAGGCTCTACAAAATGTTTGGGTCTCCTTTAAATAGATTATTCAGAATCCTCACGATGATATCAAAGCTGTCCTCCAACTTTCCTGAATAACTATGTAAGTGTTTGAACAGAATCCTGAATTATTCTGTTTATTTAGTAGCTAAGTGTTTTACTAGTGCAGATTCATCCCCTTACCTAGGGCTGAAGGTTTGGGCAACCTTCTGCATCCTTCATAATTCATAATTTGTGAAGTTTTGAAAAAAATGTCCTTTTTTTTGCTTTGGAAAGCAGAGATGTGGACCTTGTGGGATTTCTTTAAAGAACCCACAAAGGAGGGCCTTTTTTTGTGACCCTTCTCAGTGGCAGAAATAGAGCATTAACTTGTTCTCACCCTGGTGTCTTCAGTGTCTGTCCACATGAGATTCTCATCTCAAACCTCACTAAACTGAGTTTGTAAGAGACTGGTAGCAGCTCAATACTTAACTAGTTACATGGTACCAAATTTGGCAATCTCTTGTATAGACTTTGTTGAAAGCCCTGGATGTGCTGTAACTTCATTGAAGCAATGTGCCTGGAACATTTTGAAAACTATTGTGCCATGTGATCTGTCTACTTTAGACAAGAAAAGAAGCTCTTTACAGCTAGGTCCTCCATGTTAAATGGATTAAGAACAAACAGACTGACTGACAGGCGTGAAAAATAGTTGTCAATGCAGAATCATCATTAAGTTGGGTGTGTTGCTGGTGGGATTCTGTAGGGATTGGTACTAGACCAGGTACTAGTCAACATTTTGATCAATGAGGTGGAAGTAAATATAAAACCAATGCTGATAAAAATTTACAGATGACACAAAGATTGGGAGAATAGTAAATAATGAGGAGAGGAGGGCAGTTATACAGAGCAATTTGGATTGCTTGGTAAGCTGGGCCTAGTCAAACAAAATGAGTTTTAATACAGCCAAATGCAAGGTTATACATTTAGGAACAAAGAATGCAGGCCATACCTACAGAGTGGGCAACTGTATCTTGGAAAGCAGTGATTCCAAAAAGGATTTTAGGCTCACAGCGGACAAACAACAGAATATGAGTTCCCAGTGTGACGCTGTGACAAAAAGAGCTAATGTGATCCTTGGACGTATAAACAGGGAAAGAGGGAATAGGAGCCGAGAGGTGAGGCCAATTCTGGAATACTGTGACCTGTTCTGGCGTCCACATTTTAAAAATGATATTGAAAAATTGGAGCGGATGCAGAAAAGAGGCACAAAAATGGTTTGAGGGTTGAAAAAAATGCCTGACATTGAGAGATTTGAAGAGCTCAATCTACATAGTTTATCAAAAAGAAGAATGAGAGCTTGCTTGATTACTGTGTGTAAGTAGCTTAGTAGGGAGAAAATATAAGGACCTAAAGGGCTCATTAATCTAATCTAGCAGAGAAAGGCCTAACAAAGAAAACAAAAACAAAACAAAAAGCAATGGCTGGAAGTTAAAGTCAGACAAATTCAAATAAAAAATAAGGCAACACTTAACAGTAAGGGTGATTAACTATTGGACAAACTACCAAGGGGAATGGTGGGTTCTCTACCTCTTGATATCTTCAAAGCAAGACTGGATCTCTTTCTGGAAAATGTGTGTTAATCAGTGACAAGTTATTGGGCTCAATACAGGGTAAAGTGGGTGAAAATCTCTGCTCAGTGTTACATAGGAGGTCAGACTAGGTGATCTAATGGTCCCTTCTGGCCTTAAAATGGATGAATGCTGGTGACACTAGATCTAAGCAATCAGGTGTAGGTTGACCCAAATATATTACTAAGTTCATTACATGGTACTATCCAGGGGCGGCTCTATGTTTTTTGCCGGTGAACAGAACCCTTTTTTTGTTTACTTTTCAAAATTGCCAATGAAGCAAAAAAATTATTTCCCCAGTTTTAGTATAAATTCATTTTTCAGAGTAGAATAAACTTTAATGGATTGATTCTCCTTTTGTTACACACCAATGATTTCCATTAACATTAGTAGGAATAAAACACACGCAAAGATGGGCGAAATGAGTCATATGTCCATGTGACTTTAGAAGGCAAAAATCTGTCTCTTGTTTTTAGTCTTTCAGCTCAGAGAGCTGCTTTATTCTACAAAGTTGCAGTTCTGGAAATTCATCCAACTTTTTCTAGGACAGTAAGTGCTGGAGCCAGACGCACAAGGAAAATCACCCTTTGATTGATTTCTACCAACTGTTTGGGCTGTGAAGAGCAGTGATAAGCTCCTCTGTGTGTTTAGGAATGAGTTATGGTGGTTTTGAGGTTAGAAGACAAAGTGTGCGAGGTGGACATCCTGGCTCCACTGAAGACAATGGGAGTTTTTCTGTTGACTTCAGTGGAGCCAGGCTTTCATGCTGAGTGTTTTGGCATTAGGGAATGCTCCTGGGTGGGGAATCCGTTTCCTTATTTTTCCCGAAATAATGTTGTAAAATAATGTGTAGTAGGGTATAAAAATTTCTCACCCTTCAACCCAACTCCCCAAATACCATCACTGCTTTTAGCTTTCTCCCTGTGACACTGATGTCAGCGCTCAGGTGGGTGGAGCAAGTGATGACATCACAAGCAACTGATGAGGTTACAATAGGTGGCTCAGCCTGAATCCCCAGTCTTTGCTGCTGCTGGCTTAAAGTATTTGACCTCCTCCCAGGAGAAACACGCAACAAACAGACAAAGGGCCAGGAATATCTGCCAACACAGGTTAGCCCAGCCTCTGGATAAGGAGTCAATATTAGAGGGGAAAGGGATCGATTCTGATTTTAGTAATCCCCTGGACTAAATCCAGAGACACTACATTGGGATTTCAGATGAGTGCCTCTGGATTTACCCAGGTGAGCAATCTGGTTCTTCCTTTAGAGTTCCAGAAGCATTGGGAGCACTTTAAAAACCCTATCAGCCCTGAAGAAACTTGAAGGACAGAACCAGTGGGTGAAGGGACGTGGGTGTCAATAGGACATGATGGAAATTTCCAAGAAGCCTAAGGGGGTTAGACACTCAAATCCCTTTAAAAATCAACAGAATTGGTTTGCCCAGCTCCCTTGTACTGCTTTGAAAATCCTGGCATGGTTCATACATTTTCTCTCTCAAGCCTAAATACAATAGTCCTGAGTCTGAATCAATTGACAATTAATGGAATATTGACAAAGGGTCAGAAGAGGCTAACGAGCTATATCTGGGGAGTTAATGAGAAGGAGAGTTTGATTGATTTTGGGTTTGATTCTAAATTCAGCCCAAAACTTAAACTAGGATTTTCAGATCTGCCTAAGGGGATTTGACAACCAGTCTCCATTTAATTTTAATGGGAATTGGCTGTCCTAATTGCTTAGACAGCTTTCAAAATCTCAGACTTCATTTCTCCATCCCTTAGTTCCCCATCTATAAAATGGGAATAATTCCCTCCCTCAGAGGCTAAATTCAGGGATGTGTGAGGCTCAGATACTATGGTAATAGGGGCCTAAATAGGTAGCTATGGTCTGACCTCCCAATGTCATTCACTGGGGGGTGGGAGGGGGTGGAGAAAGCAGACCATGCAGGAATCTTTGGGTGGAATCCCAAGGTTTGTGTGATGCTGGAGCTCTGACTATGGATGTGGTTTCCAAAGCTGCCCAGAGGATTTAGGTACCAAATTTCTTTACATTTTAATAGAATAAGACTGACATACACCCTCTCCCGAAATCCCAACTCTGTAGAAATAACCTCCACCCATTTCTCTTCTCTCCTCAGAAACCCCACTCCTTAATTCCGGTTGTATTTGTGCAAATATCATTATGACCCCCAACAACATAGTCTCAGGGTGAAGGGTTGTAGTGGTGATGTCTTGGTGGGGAGGCCCATCCTAACAGTCTTCCTTTTTCCCTAGCCCGAAGATGTCGGAGTTGGAGAAATCCTTCCGTAAATTTGCCATGTACGGTGACACGGCTGCCACTGGCAATGATATGACGGGCAAGAACTTCTCCAAGATGTTGAAGGATTGTGGCGTGATGGATGGGAAGGCCGTGACCAGCACCGATGTCGATATTGTGTTCAACAAAGTCAAGTGCGTGGGCAATGGAGAAGAGATGGGAGCAACAGATAAGGGACGGGAGGGGAAAACAAAGAGGGGAGAAGAGCTGGTTCCCCAGTGTGATGAGTGCAGTGGGGATGTTCTGGACTTTTTGCTGCCACCACTGGGTCAGGGAGCTGCAGTAACTTCCCATGTCTGTTCCCCTCTCATTGCAGGACCAAAGGCGCTCGCACCATCAACTTTGCTGAGTTCCAGCAGGCCATGAAGGAGCTGTGTGGCAAGCGGTTCAAGGGCAAGTCTCCTGAGGAGGCCCTGCAGGCTGTGTATGCACTGATGGAGGGCAAGGAACCAGCCAACGTGGGTGTAACGGTGAGTACCAGCTCTCTCTAAGGTGTCCCAAACCCGGCACCCCTCACTTCCCTACCCCAGCACCAGATCTCCCTGCCATCTGTACAGACCCCACTTGGAGCAGGAATGAACCCGCTATGAGGACTCTTCTTCCCTTCCACCTGCCCAAGATCCCACTTCACTCAGGGAAAGAATGAGCATAATGTGAGGCATCCCACCATAGAGAGATAACACCCCACTCAGGGCAGGAACTAACCTAATATGAGCTTCATGGAGATGCTATATCCCCCTGGAGGCAGGAATGAGCCCAGTACAACCCCCCACAGGCCCCACCCTTTGGGGTAGGCCTGAAACTATTGTGAGATCCAACCTCAATTCTGCTAACTTTTGCTGGGCCCCGTCTCTTACAGAAAACCACCACAGCTGGTGGGGTTGATAGACTGACAGACACCAGCAAATACACAGGCTCCCACAAGGAACGGTTTGATGAGAGCGGCAAGGGGAAAGGGATAGCTGGCCGTGAAGACGTGACCGATGGCAGTGGCTATGTTGGGGCCTACAAGGGAGCTGGCACCTATGACAAGACACACTAGAGCTGGCACTGTACCTTAGGGAGCCCTACACCCTGTCCTCTCCTGTAACCTAGGAGGGAGGCCATTAAACATCTCATGCTCATTGCACCTTGGCTTCTTTGTGCGTGTGTGTGTTATTTCTGGGGGAATACTGCACCACTCTGTGCACACAGAATTTATGTCCCCCACAGATGTCTTTGCTTCCCTGCAGAAAAAATGACTTCTGACAGGGAAGCAAAGGGAAGTCTCAAGAATAGTCATGTGCCCCTCCCCAGCACCACAGGTGTGTCAGTTCGGGCACCCAGAACAATGGGCAGAGAGATAAATTACTGTGGTGGTGGGGGAAGCTAGGGATGACCTAGCTGGAGGCTCCTACCCTGTGCTGAGCTCAGCTGCAAGTTTCGGCTGGATTGGGGAAGGATGGGACTTACTCTTCCCTTGCATAGGGCAGCTGGGCTGGGGCTGGGTCAGACCTACCCCCAGAAACCTCCCCTGGCTGCAGAAAGCTCTGCCCCCTCCCCTCCACTGTCTGCCCTCATCGTTCCTCAGCCCATGGGGGAGAGGTCACTGTACAGGGAGCTGCTCCCCCATCTGCCCAACCCCCATGCATCCAGCCCATACCCAGATCCTCCCCACTGAACCCCTCTACACCTAAACCCCCACCCCCCTCAGCCTCATCCCCCCCATCCCGACCCCCCCCGGGCCCCCCCCCGCTGAGCCCCAACCACCTTCACCTGGACCTCTCTACAGAGTCCCATCCCCCTGCACCCAGAACTGCCCAACAAGCCCATGTGCATCTGGACCCCCCACACACACCCAGACCCCCCACAGCCAGATTTCCCCATACAGAACCCTCTCATCTGGCTTCCCTCACACTAAGCCCTTCTGCACTTGGATCCGGGCTGAGCCTGCCTGCCTACACCTGGATCGAGGGCCAGGGGTGGGTGTGCATATGAGACTCTGTTCCTTTTAGTTGCTATCTTGGTGCACCTGGCGTGGAGGGGCAGGGCCCTGGGGTGTTTCTGGGACAGGTCTGGCCCTTGCGCTTTATCAGCCTTGGGTGCAGCCTCACCGCCAACTCTGTATTCGGGGCAACTACAGGGTGATCTCTCATCCCACTGCAATGCTGAAGCCTCCACATTTATTTATGGACAAATAAAATATGCAGAATTTTAAAATATTGTGTGCAGAATTTTTTTTTTTTTTTGGGCACAGAATTCCCTCAGGCGTAGTTTGTGTGTTTGACTCCCAAATAGGGATGCCTCGTGTCCGGTCAAAAAGGGACCCTGGCAGCTCCAGTCAGCACTGCTGACCAGGCTGTTAAAAGTCTGATTGCTGGTTAGGGGATGAGGCGGGGGCCTGCAGCAGCTCTTGCTGTGGAGCTCAGGAGCGGTGTGAGCCCCGGCGGGCAGGGGGTGGATCCCAGCGGAGGGGCTGAGAAAGACAGTAGCTGCCGCGATGAATGCTCCCCAGCCAGCAGGAGCAGAAAGAGGAGCCAGCCCGGCTCCCCACAGATTACATGAAGCTGGTGCGAGGGCTGGGGGCCAGGGCGAGCTGCCAGTGGCTGCCCTGTAGCCTGCTCCTGGGGGCTGCTGCTCCAGCCTTGTCTCGGGACCATGCAACCAGCAGCTAAGGGGCTGTGGACTTGTCAGTCTCCTCCCCAATGCACGGAAGCATGGGGCTAAAGTTGGGCTGCTCTCCCTGCGAATGGATCCGAGCAGAGTCAGGCAGCAGCTGGGTGTGGAGACCCCAACCAGTGGCCAGACTGGGGGGACAAAGGAGAGGGGCTGGGGATCACTGCAAATGGTGGGGGGATGAGGAGGGGACCTGCAGCAGAGTTCTCCCTAGGGGGGGGGTGGGTGGGGGGAGGGGGGGGGGGGGGGGGGGGCGCAGCAAGCCAGGGGCAGCAGTGGAGTATGTATGTGTGGCACTTGTGGGGAAGTTGCTCCCCCTCTCCCCCCCCCCCGCCCACATTCCAGAGAACAGGATTAACTTTTGTCCTTGGTGCACTGGCCAAGCCATGTGTCCAGGATTCATGGCAGATAGAGCAGCCTCTGAGCTCTGGGAAATGCCAGGGCAGTGCTGGTGTGGCTGCTATTTAAGGCCCCCCCCCGCCAAGCTGCCCCAGCCAGAGCCGCCCAGAGCCTGCACCCCAACCCCCCTCCCATGCCCCTGCCCCAGCCTGAAACCCCCTCCCACCCTCGGCCCCAGCCCGGAGCCCATGCCTGCACCCCAAACCCCTCATCCCTAGCCCCACCCCAGAACCTGCACCCCCCAGCTGGATCCCTCATCTCCTCCCACACCCCCAACCCCCTGCCACAGCCTGGAGCCTCCTCCCACACTCCAAACCCCTTAGCCCCAGCTCAGACCCCCCCTCCTGGGCCCCAACCCCTCATCCCCAGAGCCCGCACCCTCAGTCAGAGCCCTCACCTCCCCCTGCCCCAGCCTGGTGAAAGTGAGTGGGGGGGGGTGAGAGCAAGCAATGGAGGGAGGGGGAATGGTGTGATCGGGGGCAGGGCCTTGGAGAATGGGCGGGACCTTGGGGCAAGGGTGTTCGGTTTTCTGCAGTTAGAAAGTTGGCAACCCTACTCCCAAATCTAGGATTGCACGGCCCAGAACAGCTGGTAAATACCTGGATGTGGGACTGGAAGCGTCCAAGCCAAATATGAACAGGCCCAGGCCAGCTCAATGCAGGATCCTGACACTATGCTGTTTTGGCTGCTGTCTGGTGGAATTCTCAGCTCTATTTTCAGGCTCATGTTTATCGAAGCTCCCACTAGGTATGGAGAGAAAAGGAACAGGAATGCAGCCAGTTCTAGCGTGCTGCAGAGAATGGCAGAAAACCAATGGGAGGAGCTGCTGAGCTGGGTTGTCAATACAGCTGGGTTCTGTTCTAAGAGGAAAAAGAGGGGAGGGGTTGCTATGGCTGAGTTTTTCAGATGATTAGCAATATAGGGCTTATGAAACATGGAGGGGTAGTCCTGATTCCACCCTTTGGTGTGATTTAGTAGTTAGAACAGGCGGGAAGCCAGGAGGCAGGACTCCTGGGTTCTAGTCTCAGCTGTTTATGGGGAACGCGCTCTTACATGATAACTAAGAGGGTAAGTCAGGACTCCTTCAGCTGTTATGCCACACACTTCCCGTATGACCTCAAGCAAATCACTTCAGCTTTGTGCCTCAGTTTCCCCATGTGTAAAATTGGGCTAATCTTATTTTCTCCCACCCAATAGACCAAATCCAAGCTCAGTTATGCCACTGTAAATGTGGAGTAACTCAACTCAACTTAATAGAGTTACTCCAAGTTTACACATCAGTAATTGAGCAGAAAAACTGGCCCTTAGTCTATCGTGTCTATTTAGATTATGAATGCATTCCTCCCCTACACATACTTATGTACTCCGTAGAACAAAGGTTCTCAAACTTCATTGCATCACAACCCCCTTCTGACAACAAAAATTACTACATGACTCCAGTAGGGGGAGACTGAAGCCTGAGCCCACCCAAGTCCTGTGGCCCTGAGTGGGGGGTGGGGGAGAGCCAAAGACCAAGGGCTTCAGTTCCACACAGGGGCTATAACCTGAGCCCAACCAGCCCTGGTGACTCCCGCTTTGGGTCCTGACCCACAGTTTGAGAACCAGTGCCCTAGAACAAGAAGGGAGTGTATGGGCGGCCGGTGAATGCGCTGTTGGGGGAGGCTAGCCCCTGGCCCCTCCGCCTCTGCACAAGGCCCTGCCCCCCCATTCCCTGCTGGAGCCCAGAACCCACGGCCAGGGCTGCTGGCCCTCGGCGCATGCCCCTAGCACTCGGCGGGCGGGCGGTGCAGCCGGAGCACCCTCCAGTCCCAGGCAGGTGGTGTGGTGGGAGCACCCCCACCTCTAGAGTGCTGGATGGGGAGCATGCTCCCAGCCCCCCCAGTCCTGGGCCTTATGTGCACAGGCCCCCAGCCTCTCAGCCACAGAAGAGTGGGAAGGGAACTGAAGCAGGCAGGAGGGAGCATGGGGGCGGGGCAGAGTGTGGGTGGAGCCATGCCAGGCTGTTTGTGGAGGCACAGCCTTCCCCTGCCTATGCTACCCACTGCCTATGAGGGAGAGCCAAATCACAGAACCCCCTAGTAGTAATCTAGGAAGGCAGGGATGACCAGGGTATGAAGTGATGCAGCCGTGGAATCACAGCACCCCCTAGTGTCTGTTGAGGGAGAAGCAACATGAGTGGGTAGGGGAGTAACGCATGCAGCACAGCACTCCCTGGTATGAGGTTTGACAGATTGAGCACTGCTAAGGTAATGAGGGTGGCACCTGCAGCTTCACAATGCCCCCTTGTGGTGACAGGGCACAGCCAGGGTATGGTGGCATGCCCAGCTATATAGTGCCCCTTCGCAACCATGCTGGTGAGACAAGGCATGACCAGGGTACAAAGGAGGCTTATTGCCATTTTTTCCTGTCCCTCAGTGCAGGCAGCTCTGGAGGCTTCAAATACTTCAGCTAGGGCATGGGCTACAGCATGTACCAACCTCCCTTGAATAGCCTCCTTCATTACTCACATTCACCCTCTGGCATGACAGTTGACTCTATCCCCATATGACTTCCCCTCCTAAACTGGGGGAAGGTGCCCTGGATATGAGGGGAGGGGTTAAAACCTTCAATTAGGGAGGCAGTGGGGCCCTGAAGGGGTTGTGGGGAGGATTTCCCATGGGGTTGTCATTGCTCTCTGCCCTCTATTCCACTGTATTTCCATACCTTAACACATTGGGATATCTTTTAATGTCAAAGCTTAACTCAGAATTTCACAGGTTTATGATGTTTGGTTTGGGAATAATTGCCACATCTCTGTAATAGATTTCAGCCTCCATGACTGCTACCTATTATTATTATTAATTTGTATTACGGTAGCACCCCTAGTCACAGGACCGCATTGGGCTAGACCTTTCACAAACAGAACAAAAACCAGCCCCTACCCCAAGAGTTTATAATTTATATACTCTCACCTTTAACTCCATCTTTACACAGTATTTGTCTGCAACTAGAATATGAATTTTAAATATTGTATGTTTAAATATATTAAATACTTATCAGTTACATTTTCAGCCACTGTAGAAGCATTAACTATTTAATATAATCCTAACCTATGTAGTTAGGGTTAATTAACATATGTTTGTAAAGTGCTTTGAGATACCTGAGTGCAAAGAGAAGACCCATGTATTTTTCTTGGAGAAGCAAGAAACACGAACAATATTTCAAAAATAGTAGGGGAAATAAACTAAGAACATATGGAGGAAAATACAAGCCTCATCCTTGCATTTTATGGCAGAACTCTGAATAGTCAACACACAGCATCTGTCCTCACTGCTGCTTGTTTTAGTACGTTATGTCCTGTACAATACTGCAAGCAAAGTACATGTACATTAAGCGAGAAGAGGACATTATCCAAAACAGCTATTGCACTAGATGAAACAATCATAGAACATTCTCTTGTCACTCTCTTTTCCAGGGCAAACCCGTGTTTTGTTTATACAGTCAGCAGGCAACTGCAACAGTATATTTCATAGCTACTTATTCCTCCTTGTCGGCTCTCTTATTTGCTTCCCGAAATAGCTTTGCTTGCCTGATATTGTACTTAGTGTTCAGGAATCAATGTGACTCAGAGGCTGCGGGCCTAATAAGGGTAATAGTATACTCCCACCATTGCCCCATTTTGGGTGGTAATGGTAGGAGCCATCCCCATAGGTCATGCCCTCAGTGCTCGTTGGGAGGGCTGAGGCCTCCTTCCTTTCCAGCCCAGTGCTTCCTTTCTTTCAATGGGCTGAGAGCCATCCAGAAGGAGAGAGGCCTCGATCCCCCCTTCACACACAAGCACAGAACGATGTGTGAGTACGCCCTCCTGCCACTCCAGCAGAGTGTTCTGTGTATGGGAGCCTTGACAAACGACCTCTCAGTTTGTGCTCTCCTCTCTCATTATGGTGGAGCAGACCAAGCCGAAGACTATGAGGTGCCTTGTCTGTGAGGAGATCCTTTCAGGAACTACAGAGGGAAGTTCGGGCATAATTGCTCCCTGCCCGTGAACTGTCACTCTTCCAAAGTGATAGAGACTCTTCTAGCATCACACAGACCGTCTACCAGCTGGACTGGTAAAACCATTTGGACAAAATTCTATTAATGTCAAGGGAAAAGAGCAACACTAGAATCCCAGGTGTTCCAGCTCATCTGGATTTCTTAAAAGATGGCCGTGCAAAAACTCTTTGCTCTTGCAGAACCCTCGCCCCCCAAAACAGCATTCTGAGGATAATCTTCATATTCTAGTATTGTTGGTAACTAAGATTTAACTCCACACTTCACAGAAAACGTCTCTTTTTGTCTCAGCTTACGGTGGCAATGGCCCTCAGGGCCCTGAAATAAACTTGTGAATAAAAAAAGCTGATCATAAGAAACAGCATCTTCTTTTGTCTCAAAGCAGAAGAAAGCTACAAATTTTGACTCCTATAGAAAACATTTAACTTTCCCCCCAGTTCTGCTGAACACAGCAAGTACATAACAGATGGAGTTCAGATCAGCTATTAGATTTCCAGAAAATAAATCAGAGGCTTGATTTCAGGATTACTTTACAGCCTGCATGCATTGTATACTGTAACAAAGTATCTGCTGAACAAATTGAACAGCTAGGAATTCAATATACAGGTATAAAATTGTCAGATTTTTGAAAGGAACAGTTTGGATGTAACTAAAAAGAATTGCACAATAATTTCCTGGTATAAAGTTATGTAAACTAATACAAGAGGGGTTTTTTTTGTAAAAAAAAGCTGGCACAGAAGCAGCTGTGGGAGCTTTGGGAACAAATTGCGAGCTTTGTACTTGGGTTTGTGTGTACTGCAAGTTCTGTTTTGCATTAAAATGGACACAATCAGACAATTGAGGGTGACTTTCTGAGGCATGACTTACTCAATACTTCATCCTTTAACCTAAATTGTGCAGCGCTGTATCACTAAGAAGAATCAGTACTTGTTCTACTCGCTCAATATATGCAAAAACTATGAATGCGTCAAGAATGCCAGACTTACAATCCATAGTGTCTAAGCCCTTTCACTTTCTGTGAGTGGATGGACAGAGTCACGGTCTATTGAAGAATTTAAAAATAGTACCTGAGCCACACAGGATTCTGCAATAGCACAGCAAGGGTAGAGCCTACAATTGAATGTATAAAGAAAAAAGGGCTGTACTAGCATTCTAAAAAGACAGGAGCAGCCATGCAATATATACAATATCTTGTTTGGCCTGGGTTTTTACAATTACATTGCCAATGTCATACAGTAGCTGTGTATTGCAGTGTGCAGAACCCCTACCTGATTTCCAGCAAACAAGGCGTGTGCCTACCTACTCAGACATCAAGGAGTGGAGTAATAAAGTAGAACTGGGATCTGAAAACCCAATTAAGTACTCGGGTAAGACAGGAAGCACTATAAAAAGTTAGCAGATTTTATATCAGTGCTATTATCCTGACCTGTAAACTCTGAAAATCAATGGTAATGTATATGACTCCTTAACCATTTAATAACTCTCTTCTTTTCTTTTTATATTATTAAACCTTTAGTTTTTAGGTGCTAAAGGATTGGATACAAGCGTAGTTTTGGGGTAAGATCTGAGTTATATCTTGACCTGGGGAAGTGGCTGATCCTCTGGGATTGGAAGAACTTTATAGATGAGGAATCTGTTTTTCAGTAACCTTTCATCATAAAGTCCAGGTGCCTTGGTGGTCTGGATTGCCTAAGGGGACTGCGTTTTGGCTTCATGTTAACCAGTGTTGTGCTATAGAAGCTCATGTTGTTACTGGTTTGGTAAAGCTAATTATAGAATAAGCCACCAGCTTTGGGGGTGTGACTGGCCTGTTTTATCAGTCCATCCTGAGTTTGGCATTCTCAGCTGTGACCCACACCAGGCGCACTCCACGTGCCCTGTTTTACAATTGTTATAATCTGAAAGGGGATAAGGGAAAGCTTAAATGATGCTCTATTTCTGTAATACATTGCTCTCGCTCATAAGCCCATTCCTACCCCTCACTTTCTTGCTTCTCCAAGAAATAAAAAATCAAATCAAGACACAATAGCCATTGTTTTGTAGGCTGCATAGTGTTTCTGGCTTGTCTCTGCAGAGCCTGCAGGAGGAGCACAACAAATGGGTTTGCTAGAACTGCCCTGTGTCCTGGTGGCATTGATAAAACTGGCACATAAACAAAAGAAGAAGAACCAGAGACATGTTCACTTGAATTTCATTTTAAGAAAAGTGGTTACTAAATGCAAGAGGGCAAAATAGAAGAGCAAGGTTTTGGCTGGTTTTTTTTTTTGGGCCAACTTTTCAAATACACGGTGGGCACAATTGAAAAGTTTCCTTTTACCAGGTTTTCCACTCAGCGTGAGCGTAATGGTTTTAGTGATATTGCTGTTGTAGAGAAGGAATATTGCACAAACTAGCAATATTTTATTCCAAATGTGGAAAAGAAAACCATTGATGTTCACTCACAGTAGAGCAGTCATGTCTTCAAAATAGACATGTAAATATGCATTCAAAGAAGCAACTGCACTCCTAATATTGTAGTTTTTGTCTGTGTGCCAAATTACTTGCTGTGCTTTTGAACCTTTGTTTTGAAAAGGGGAAGGCAGCCATTGCAACACCTCTTCCATGCCCCTTCCCCACCATCTGGCGCTGGGCAGAAGCACTGGGAGGCTAGTGCTGCATCCTCTCCCTCAGGGCATTCCTCTGGCCCTGAGGGACGTTCAAGGAGAGTGAATGTGGCTGGCCTTTGTGCAGAGGTGCCAGGCAGAGGGAGTCTTGCACCCATTCTCACTCTTGCAGGGACAAGCTGCCATTGAAGCCGGTTACTCGTATGGCAATGTAAAGCATTTAATATGATGGGCAGTCTTTGGTATCTGCATATTTATACCTGCTGGCTGTAAAGGAGTTCACTGAAATGAGAGCTAGGAGTGTGATGGTCCATCAAGGTGTGGCACTCTGTGGAAAAGCTGAGGTGACTGAAGGAAATGGTGAATCTCTCAGCCATTCAAAAAGGCAAGGACTAGGCTCAGTGAATATTTGTGTGTATGTTAAGGTATCTAGCTGCTATTCGCCTCAGCTAATAGGTAGGGCTAAGGCTCAGGGGAAATGTGGGTGATTGCTATAACTATTACCCTAACCTGAGATAGCTATACTAAATTGATAGAATGTTATTTAATACCGTTGCTTTCATTTATGTTTCTAGAGGCAAGCTAAGCTACCCCAGACTAACAGGCCACAGTTTTGTTAAAATTCATGAGCGAAGCAACATTGGATAGTGCTTGGATGGGATGGGAGACTTCCATGGAATGACTGGATGCTCCAGGCAGGGAGGTATTAATTTAACAGGTGGCATGCATCCCTCTGAGTCAGTACTCAAGCTCTGAATGCTAGCTGTACTCCTTGAGATGCTTTCCTTCGCTGTGGTCATTAAAATAGCCCAGGATATTTTTTGCAAGAATTAGAGTTGCATTTTCCTGGACAAAATTTATTGCAGGAAATTACATACAGCTAGCCTAAGATTTCCACTCTCATTCATTTGGTTACAATATTCTTTTCTTCTTGCCCTAACGTGTGCAGTGTGTTACTGTGTGCTCTTCAACAACTGTCATGTTTTATCCCAGAGTTGGCTGCATTTGAATGGTGGGGGAAGTGATGGATTTATTTAATTACTTACTTTTTTCTAAATATATAATCAAAGTGAAAATGCAAATTAAATTAAAGGTAGTTACAGAAAATAAAAGGTAAGATGTTTAGAGAATAAAAGAGTATTAACAGCATTAAATCTATTCAATCACTGCCATCTGCTGGCAAGATGTGTTTCTTACAGCTGGATCAGCACAATTCTAAGTGACTAATGGATTGAGGAATATCATTATTGACCATTTAAAAATAAAAAGAGACAGTTTCAGATGTTTAGTCTGCACCTGTTACCAGTTCTAGCTGTAATTATTTTAGTTGATGAAATTTATGGGTATTATTTTTGGTTCCTAGTTTAAAAAAAATCTTCACTTGGTATATTTCTCGGTATATTTAGAGTTTATCTACACACTGGTTCTTTTCAGTTTCTTTAAGTAAGCAATGAAGGGGGATGAGTGAGTGGGACCAGAATACAACTAAGTACAAAGATGCAAATGATTAAAACAGATGGTAACTGACATGATATTGAATACTTTATATAAATCATAATCTTAGAGATTATACTTTTACATCAATGTAATAAATACACTTCTCCGAGAGGTGGTAACTAAGTGCAAGGAAGAATTCCTCCAGCAACCTATCGGCATGAACAGTGGGGGTTAGGTTGACCTAACTATGTCTCTCAGGGTGCAAAATTTTGGCCCTGAGCAATGCAGCTAGGTCAACCTAAGTTTTAGGTGTAGACCAGGCCTGAGTAAGGGAATCACAATCTGGCTCAAAATAAACAATCACAGTAATTTGAAAAATACATATTCTCTACCTTGTATCAGTAATGGTTAGAAAACAGTAAATGAAAATAATTATATGATGGTCAAATATATTTTTAAAAAGGATTCTTATTACAACCAAACCTTTTACAAAAGAATACCTTTAATTTCAGTTTAATAATATATTCATTTAGGTCACAAAATGTTGTATTCATACACTGCAGGCTTTTATAGCAAAGCTAAAAAACAATAAAATACTACTAATCAGGATCTTTCTTCACTTTTAAAAATGTTTTAAAAAAGAAATTGGAGGAGGTTGGTCCTCCCCAACTTTGTCACATTAGGCCATGCTCTCAGAAGGACCGAGAGCATGTGGAATTATAGCACTTGCTTGGTGATGGGATTTATACTCAAATCTCACTTGTTCTTGATTTACATCCAATTTACATGCACATGTGGATTACCGCACATGGAGATTCTAAATTGTCTGTGCAAAAGTGAGTGCTCAAAAATCAAACAGAGGCCACTTCTGGACAATGTGGCCATGCAGAAAAACAGATGTTGAGATATCTAACTTTTCAAACCAACCAATTTACATACTGGTCCCACTTGGATAAAGATAAATGGCCTTCATTTTCAAAAGCAACTCGTGGTTTTGAGTGTCTTTAAATATCAGGTACCTTTACAATGTCTTCCATTGGACACCTCAAAACTAAGGCATTGAAAAATCACTAGTCACTTTTGAAAATGTAGGCCATTTATCCTTAATTTAGTAAAAAGAAACAAATTATCTTACATTAGATCTACAGTACCTACAAATATTTCACAATGGAAACCAAACTTCTATAACCCATTTCTATGTTTGAAACATTGGCACTGTTTAACCAATTTCTTTTTCAAAGGACAAAAATACCATCTAAACTAACTTTTAAAATACCCAGTTAATTCCATGGTAAAATACATATGTTCTGAAAAGACATAGAAATAAATATATCAAGCCTTAAACATTATTCTTCAGTACCTTTACATACCCGTATTTCCTGTAATAATAAAATGTGCATCAATTTATGTGCATGCCAATACATTAATTTTGGGAACTAGTTATCTTATAAGAATAGTCTACATATATTTGGAAGGTGTAAACACCAAGAATTATTTAGGATTGAATACAGGGCTCAAAATTAATATTGGAGTACAGGGCTGTAATTAAGAAACGGAATGAAAATTTAGGCTACATATCAGGATAAACTTGGAATATTTAAAATGAGACTGGAGAAAAGTGTATAATAGGGAACAATGAGGGGAATTCTATGATTTGTTATCTTTATACAGTGCCAGAGATAGTTTGGGGCATTGCAAACAAACAGAAAGACAAAGACTTCTTCCTGAAGGGTTTACAGTCTAATGCAAGATGAAAGCTATAATGGTAGCACACACACTAACATTATGGGAAGGGCAAAGGTAATGAAATTGAGGCAGATGCATCCCTTGGGATAAAGGGATTGGGGGTAGGGGATGCTCTGATTCCTGCAGAGTGAGAAGTGAAAAACTGGTTGCATTTCAAATGCCTTTTGGGTTCCCTTTTTATGCAATGTCGTTATTATAAAATATTAAGAGTGCTGGTGCCTACAATTCAAGGAAGATAGTGATAAACTGAAGAGGGTTCAGAGAAGAGCCATGAGAATGATTTAAGGATAGAAAACATGCCTTCTAGCTCAGTCTATTTAGTTTAACAAAGAGAGGGTTAAGAGGTGACTCGATTAAGTATCTAGATGGGGAACAAATATTTAATAATGGGCTTGTCAATCCAGCAGAGGAAGGTGTAAAACCATCTAATGGCTGGAAGTTAAAGATAGACAAATTCAGAATGGAAATAAGATGTCATTTTTTGACAGAGGGAGTAATTACCATTGGAACACTTTACCAATGGTCATGGTGGATCCTCTAATCAGTGACAATTTTTAAATCAAGACTGGATCTCTGTAAAAGGTATGCTCTAGGAATTTTGGGGAAGTGGTATGGCCTGTGTTGGAGCTCTGACTAGATGATCACAATGGTCCCTTCTGGCCTTGGAATCTGTGGAAGTTGGATGGATGGATGTTGTGGAAGAGGAGGTATTTGAAAGAGGGGGTGGTGACTGTTTGGCATACAACATAGCGAATCTGTTAAAAGACATAATCCATAAAAGACATCAGAGGAAGAGGACAAAGGTAAGACAGAAAAGGAGATGCTTCCATTGGCCAACCAATGCTCTCTCAGCTAATGCAGGCACAGACAATAAGTTTAATACTGAGCAACATTAACTGAGGCATTGTTACCCCCTCTTCTAGAAGGGAGTATGGCCGAAGAACTCCTCCTGCATACATGACTATGCCCCTAGACAAGCTGGGGGAGTCCTGAATAGAAAGAGGTTTGGGGGGGGGGGGAGAGGAGAATTCAGAGTGGAATGGATGCTTCCTTGCCACATGGCAGGGATTCACAAATTCTGTTTCCTCTCTACTTGCATTACTGCAGGGGAGTGTAGGGCTTTTTACTTTGAGGGGATTTCAGTGGTCTAGGTAGAGTACATTAGGATATAAACTAAGAATTAAACTGTCACTGGGAGAAAAAGCTTTATCAAAGCTTAGGAACTTCTGAGCAATTTTTAGGGTAAATACCAGTAGTGAGAAAATTAGTAGCAAGGCTTTTATGCTGGCTCTACATTCAAATATAGGCATGAGAGGAAGAGAGATGAAAGAGAGAAAATAGAATTTGCAATACACACCCCTCCCTCCAAAGACAAGAAGGCTGTATGTAAAATAAAATAAACTTAATTTAGTAGAATTCTAAAGATCTATTGTGCTGTCTTTGCTGCACACAGTGTAGCAATGTCTGCTTTTTAAAAGATATTTAAGGGCCAGAAATTGCACTGAAAGCAAGTGAAAGCATCTATTACAAAGGGCTTTGCTTTGAACTTTGACAACATAAAGAGCTTCAGCAGTACCAAACTGAAGTCATGATGTTTTCTAAAGCTAAAACTTTTGGCTTTCATTTTCAGAAGGGGGCTTGCAGCAGACCAAAGTGTGCATAAGGTCCATAGTATCCACATTGTTAATGTGAAATGTCATAATAGTAGTTACGTAGTTTGAGCTCAACAGCAGAAAATCCTGGTCGCTCATCAATCCTGTAAGAGGAAGAGAGATATGACTGTACAGTAATTGGAAAGCTGTGAAAGGAATGGCCTTTGGACCACTGTTCCATCTCCTTATAGCTCCAGACTTTGCTGAAGGTTCATGTAAATGGCCAAGATTATTTTAATAGAATTACCACCAGAGAGAACACCAAATGGTGATTGTCACACTAAAATACATCCAGATCAACTAACCCATCATATAGACAATGCAATATATTACCCATTACTATATGTAGCCAGAGTCAGTGATACACCTGTGCGTGAAAGGATAAAACTGCTCCCCTTTATCTTCTACCTCATTTCTTTCAGATGTAAGGTGTGGAAGATAGTCCATACAGTGCACCATCTGACTCATAATGAGAGCTATGACCACAGCCTTGGAGTTGCTTCTGATCATCTCTGAGAATGGTCCTGGATATGTGGCTAGAATGCGTTTCTTTTACCCACTATTAATTCAGGCAACTGATTAAATTGAGAACAAGTTCTTGTGAAATTTACATTATACATGGATCCATTTACTTCATATGGCTATAGAATTCCTTTTCAAGCACAGGTGCACTGTCCTTAGCATTTTTCCCAGTACATTTATTTCACGGATATAATAATCAGCTCTCATAATATATTTATTCAATTATGTCATAATTAAGTGTTTAAAACTTTGCAATTAATCCTGACAGAAGTGATTCTGATGTGATCAACAACTGTTTATGGCATTCATTGAATTAAACAGGGAAGAAAGTCAGGCTTATTATAAGAAAGAATCTATATTTCTGTGAAGCGCATTATGTTTGTTGTTATTTCTAGAAGCACTGTGCTCACGAGGACTGTGTTCCCGTCATGACATACCATCCACCAAATTCTGCTTTCAGTTATTTACTGATGTAAATTGAAAGGAACTTCTCCCAGTTTATGCCAATGTAACTGAAAGCAGAGTTTGGCCCATTGCTTTCATTTGTAGAAGATTGTATCTTTTTGAAATGTACCTGTGATGCATACAATATTATTTTTGTATTGTCTTGTGGGAACACTGACTTTGTAGTAGTTGTTTAGGAACCCGCCTTCTCACCATGGCTGATTTTGAAGCATTAAAAGCATAAATTTAAATAATTTGAGTTTGAATTTGAAGACACCAAAAGACTGCATAGCCACTGTAGTCCACACACAGTCCAATATTTATTTTATAGGAGGTAGACAAAATGTGGGGAGGAAAAAAATCAGAATTTTGAAATATTTTGCATGTTGTTCCCATTTCACAGAGTTTTAAATGAAGAACTTTTCAAAAAACTTTTTTCCAAAGTGAAAATATTTCAAATGTCAAATTTTTGAATATTTATCCCACAGTGCAATAAAAGGAATGTCCAGGTTAGGGTGAGCTTTGTGCTTTAAATTTTCCAAATTTCTTCAACTTTGGAAAAACTAGAGAGTGGAAAATGAAACTAACTCAGCCATTCTGTAACTTTTCAAAACTTCAATCTTAAAAAAGTTAGTTTTTTTTCCTTTTGCCTCTTAATAACTTTTCCAAAGTTGAGGGTGTTTTGAAAAGATAGAGGAGGGGAAATAAAATATAGAAAAAAAATCTAGACATCAGTCATTCTATTGCATTCAGGTGGCGGGGAGGGAGGGAGGAGATGGGAAAATATCTGATAGTTGGAAATTTTCTTGTTTTCAAAAATTGAAATGGAATAAAAAAAAAATCTGTTAAAAATATCATCAAAAGTGACATTTGCCTTTGAACAATTTTGATTTTGATGAAACCCTATTTTTTGGCCAGAACATTTTTAGGCGTTATTCTTGTTTAAGCAGTGTGGAAAATATCACATTTGAAATCAGATAGATTTTTTGTTTGATAGGTAGACGGTAAGTGCATATAGTTCCACAGCAACTTGTGGTTATTTGAAAGCATGATGGACTGCCTGAAGATTACAGCTTATTGTTTCTAATTAAAACATCAGCTGAAAGTATATGTTTTCAAATGTCTTTTGTTTTCTTTCTACATATTAGCTTATCTGCCTAAGAAATATCAACAGGAGGTAAAATGTCACATTATACTTACTTGTATGTCCAACACAGTTTCATCAAGTCATAGACCTCAGTTGGACAAGTCTCAGGAGATTCCATTCGTTCTCCTCTTTCAATCATCTGGGCAACCTCACTTCCTTTCATTCCCTAAAACAGAATGATAACGCCTCAGTTGCAGATAGAGTACATCATCTGTGCTTAAAATATGAGAGGTGTAGACACAGCAAACATTTGAGCCACACTATAGCTCATGTGCTTCATCGAGCTTCCACAAATGGGTAGCTGGGGATTGCCCTGGCATGGGAGAATCACTTATTGCAGAAGAATGGATCTATCAGATATGTGTGCGCGCATGCACGGGCACATATACATGGGTGAGGTCATTACTTTTCACTAACTTTAACAAAAGCATAATTGAAAAAAAAATACTCACCTTATATGGCTTTTGCCCATAGGAAAAAGCTTCCCACATTAGAACCCCAAAGCTCCAAACATCACTCTTGCTAGAAAATTTGTAGAAGTTCATACATTCTGGAGCATACCACTTGACTGGCCATTTCCCATGACTTTGTGCCTAAAAATGAGTCACAAAAGAAAAAGCAGGCAGTGGAAACAATTATAGTTCTCATCAAAATTCAAATACGCCATGTTAACTGAAGAAATGTAAAGCAATGCCATCAAACTGCTTACACACACACACACACACACACACACACACACACACTAGATGGCATATTTGCTATAAAAGAGACATTTTGTAGTAGCATCTGTGGAGTTGTTATTGTGCTATTCACAGTATTCCACACTATGTTCTAGCATAGGAATACCATGAATACCACAGTAAAGGTAAATTTACCACATGATTTTTGGTCATGTTTTTAATGGCATCTACTGCATGCTGTTCTTTTATTTAACATTCAATCCTTTTGTCACTCTTTTAAAAATAAAGGTTTTCATATCAAGTCTCATTCGCACAACCTGAGACATACCCAATTAACCTGAGGCTCATACTTGCTTCAAGGCAGAACTTGGTCTCAAGCAGAGATTCCCTTTTGCCTCAAAACAGCATAGGGACTGATAGTATTGCAATATGATACTGAGTTGCAATCTGATTGTTTCTTAACTCTATTCTGTGGCAATACCAAGTTATCACAAGGCAATGTCAGTGTGAAACTCCACTCTGCTTTTCAGTGGGAAAGAGGAATGCACCTTTGTCATCGACTCTCAGGGCTGGTCTACACTACTGCATAAGTCGATGTAACTTATGTCACTTGGGGTGTGAAAACGACATCCCCTTGAGCGACATAAGTTACATCGGCTTAAAGTGCTGTCCACACCTTGCTATGGCGGCCTCTCGCAGAGGTGGAGTAATTATGCCGATGTAGTGGGGTAGTGTAGACATGCCCTCAGTTAAGATCCCCTCTTCACTTGAGACAAACTGTGCTTTTAAAGAGCTCATCCTGATCCCAAACATTTTAATTGTAATTAAAAACATATTTCTACTGTTTGTGGCTCCCCAACACCAATCATAATGAGCATCCTCACACTTTTCTTAATGCTACTGCTCATGTGTGAGAAACACCTGCCTTCATGCATGTTGGCCTCTAACTTAGCTATGATGATAAATCAATCGAGTAGGAGGAAGAGGAGGAGAGGGCAGGGGCAAGGAATGATTTGAATTGCAAGGCCTCACATGCATATCTGGCTATTCACCTAGCCCTGGAGATGTTTTGACAAGGAAGACAGAGCAGTGAAAAGCATGGGGAGAAGCTGGTATCATAAGTTCATCCGAAAATGCTTCCACAGGGGTGTTGGATCTCATTTTAGCCCTAGATAATCTGCTCTTCAGGAAATACAACAGACCAGCTCCAGCTTAAAAAAGATAAAACCTTCTTGTGTTGGGAACAGGGGGAGCAAAAATCAGAATATAAGATAAAGGAATTAAACAGGGCTGCCGGGGGGGGGGGAGAGTGGGGCAATTTGCCCCAGGCCCTGGGCCCCACGGGGGCCCCCCATGAGAATATAGTATTCTATAGTATTGCAACTTTTTTTTAATGGAAGGGGCCCCCGAAATTGCTTTGCCCCAGGCCCTCTGAATCCTCTGGGCAGCCCTGGAATTAAAAGAAGACATCATGGGCCCAAAGGTCTCCCTTGACTCCCAAGGACTGTTATATTTTTATGAAACTTGGCAGTCGTTTCCTTTCCTTTGGATGCAGGCAGTATAATTCACTTAAAACTGAACTGAACAGTTCCTCTAGAGAAGGATTTATTTAGCCATCATTTGACCAAACTGTTTTCATTCAACCCCCTCCCAAAATGAATCATCATATTTCAATAATATGAACAGTGTTAGGTTTAGTTTTGGTTGATGATGTTGAAAGAGTTTGGGTGCAAAATATATGAAAATGGATTGACACTATTCTGTAGTAGAGTCCATTTCTAGGGCTGGTCAAACATTGTTATTTGAAACTGTTTTTCAACAGTAAATTGGGCTTTTGACTAAACAAAAGAAACAAGGAAAGTGTGTGCTTTCCGTGGAAAACTTTGACTTGTAATCAAAAAACAAAATCTGAAAAGTTTTTGCCTTTAGGCCAAAAACAACTTTTTGGCTGAAAATTCCCCAGCCCCCTCATTTTTGTGAAAAATAGTAAAAAATTTCCATGGAATTTTTTTTCCCCCCACCAGCTCTATCCATTTCAGTAAGGCCATTCCTTTGTTTTAATTACCAACAGGCAACAAAATAATAAAATATGTTCTGTATTTCAACTTTTAGAATAACTACTTCAGCTGAAAATCATTCCATTAAAAAAAAAAAAAAATCACATCACTATCAAAGTCATATACCTTGTACTAATCTTACCTTGTAATAATTCTCATCAGAAGCAAGAGCTTTGGAAAGTCCAAAATCACTAATTTTGGCATAATGTTGGGTAACTAGCAACACATTTCTTGCAGCCAAATCCCTGTGCACAAAATTGTTTTCTTCCAAGTATTTCATCCCCATGGAAACCTGATGCACCAGCTCTGTTATATTCTTTTCCTTGACATGTCTGAAAGTCATAATTGGGTCTGTAAGAGGTCAGTAGTTCATTTTCATGACTTTTAATGGAGCTACTGTACAAATTCATTAAATGACCTTCCACGCATCGTATGGGTCATCACGTTCATTTATGTTTTAATAAACTTTAATTAAAACTGATTACAGAAGTGGCTCCTGAACAAAAATAAGAGTTGTATGCTCAGATCAACAGGCCATTGATAGTGGGGCATTTGGAAATGTTTCATTTATTCAAAAATGTGGCAGTTTCATCAGAAAATGTTTGATACCTAGGAGTCTTACAATAGCCTTCCACACTGTAGATTTAAGAAAGGAACCCTTTTCATTAGTACTTTTTTTTTTTTTTAAAAGAACATACCAATCTCATTTCTTTTTTGGACAAAACCATACTCAAAGCCAACATACCGGTTTTTCTGCAAAAATTTATTTAATGGTCCAAGTTCCGCCATCTCCATTACTAACATCCAGGACTCAGCTTCACATATGCCTATCATTCTGACAATGTATGGGTTATCCAGTTGCTGCATTACATTGGCTTCTCTCAGTAATTCATCCTTTACGGCTGGATCATTATTCTCATTCTTAAGAATTTTTACAGCTACTGGCTTGGCACCCCTATAAAAGAAAGTCCAGTTGTGGGATTACTTGTAACAAAAATTCTAACTTGCACATACACACAAATTTCTCAAGTATTACTGTGCACCAACTTTGACACTTCTAGGTTTATAGCGGAGATTAGAAGTGGTGATACAATTGGGACTTTTGAATTTTTTTTGGCACTGAAAGGCAAAGAAGTGTAACAAGAGTATCTCTTACAATGGGTGACGACAGCTGAATGAAAGATAGAATTGAAGGAATCATAGGAAAAATGCACACACATCCAAGAGAAGGGTCTTGTAAACAACCCCAAGATCCTCATTCCCACTTTGGCCCCTTTAAAAGGCCTGAAGCAGCATGAAGGGGCCCTGAAAGCCATGTGTCTGGCTGGGGGAGTATTTCCCTGGTGCAGGCAAATGGAAAATAGCTATAAGGCTGCCTTCCAAGGACCACTTCATAAGCCCTGGTAAAGGAGCATGTTGATATGGTGTTGTGGGTGGGTAGGACTGATGTGTTGAGGGCAAGGCAGGAGTATGTAGCACTCCAGAGACTCTAGTCAGCACGGTGGCAGATAGGGCAGTCAGAGAAGGCTGCTGTAACTTACAGCACGTGCAATTGAATGGGAAAGTCATTGTCTGGAGAACAGTGGTGAATGGTCATAATTTGGGCCCAACAAATTCACTGTCCATTTTGATAAATTTGACGAATATAGGATTTTTAAAATTGTAAATTTCACAGTTCCAGATATTTAAATCTGAAATTTCACAATGTTGTAACCTTTAGGGTCCCGACCTAAATTCCCTGTAATCTGCGCAGTTGCGCAGCAGCCTTCTTTGCGCCATGCAGGCGCTCAGGGAACCCGCCCAGGGACCTGCTGGGGCCGAGGGAGGGGCGCCCCTCCCCTGGCCCCAACCTAGCCTAGCCCCCAGTCTCCCATGGTGCCCCTCTCCCAGCCTGAACCCAGCCCCAACTTGGACTGCTGCGGCACCCCTCCCCGGCATGAACCCAGCTCCGACCTGGCCTGCCGGGGGAGAGGCGCCTCTCCTGCGGTTCCAACCCTGGAGCTGCTGCAGCAGGGAGAGGCGCCTTCCCCTCCCGCCCCAGCCCAGGTGCTGCTGCAGGGAGAGAGAGTGGTGGGGGGGCGGGGAAGAGTCCTCTCTCCCTACCATAGCCCCGGAGCACCCTCCTGCACCACAAACCCTTCATCCCCAGTCCCACCCCAGAGCTCGCACCCTCAGCCAGAGCCATCACACCCCTGCACCCCCTCCCACACTCCAAACCCCTCGGCCCCACCCCCACCACATGAATTTTGTTCTGTGCACCAATATGAAGGGGATGTGTCACATCACCTCCATATTGGTGCACATAACAAAAGTAATTCTTCACATGGGCGGGAAAAATTAGAGGGAACACTGGTCCCGACCCGAAAGAGGGTTGTGGGGGGCAGTTGCAAGGCTACTGTGGGGGGACGCAGTATTGCCACGCTCGTTTCTGCGCTGCTGGTGGCAGCACTGCCTTCAGAGCTGGGCTCCCAGCCAGCAGCCATGGCGCTTCCTGGAGTTGGGTCTGACCCAGCCCCAGGAGCAGCCTGTGCAGGGGCAGAGGAAGTACTGTCCCTACCCAGCCCAGCTAGGACTAACTGCTGGAGCCTGGCACAAGGTGGAAGCTCCCAGCTGGGGTGCCCCCAGCCCTGCCCCTCCCTGGCTCTGAGCCCAGGACATGGGGGTTAAAGGGACCTTGCGCTGGCTGGCTGTGTGTGTGTGTGTGTGTGTGTGTGTGTGTGTGTGTGTGTGTGTGTGTGTGTGTGTGTGTGTGTGTGTGTGTGTGTGTGTGTGTGTGTGTGTGTGTGTGTGGAGTGACCACGTCACTCACCTGACCATGGCACCCTGGAAGGTCACCCACATCGCCCACCCATAAGGCCGGCCCTGGCCCCCCACAAAAAGCAATGACCCCTCCCCCCCATACCATGCCAACCTCACTTCTATGCTGCTAATGACAGTGGCACTGTCTTCAAAGTTGGGTGCCCGGCCAACAGCTGCCACTCTCCAGCTGCCCAGCTCTGAAAGAAGCACAGAAGTAAGGTGGCAATACCATGACCGCACTCCCCCACCCCCATAGCCAGATTTCATGGGAGAGATCAGATTTCACTACATAGATGTAGTGGGCACATTTCCACCGTATGGGCTAAAATAATGGCTAGGGAGTACATGAAGCTTATATATTTGGACACAGAGGGAGAAATGTGTGTGAATTTCACCCTCAGTTACTGTATGTAAAACATTGTGTCACACTAAATGAAATGGTAGTAAAAACTTACTTTTTCATCATATAGAGCCCTTTCTTTACAGTACCAAAGTTACCAGAGCCAAGTTCTTCTTCATCCAGAGACAGCATTTTTCTGTCTAGTGAGACATTTTTGGGTTTTATCTCCTCTGGATCTGCATATGGACTTTCATAGACTTCTGTGTCCATGGGCAAGGCATCCCTCTGATCTCCTGCATTTCAACCAATGAACAAGTTATCAATTTACAGGAAGTATGTCCGTTACTTATGGTAGTTCGTGCTTTCACACCTACTGTATTCACAATGTAGGTGATCAGAATGGTCACTCATACCTTTGGTTTAGCTGTATGAGTATTTGCTTAAAAAAAGTCCAGCTACTGATAGCTTCATACACACATGGCGCTACTCGCATTGGGGGTAAGAATAGTAATCTACCTCATCTTTTTATCAACTTATTTTCCTTTCTACTACCACCAGCAGCGGAAAGTGTAGCATTTGTCATCACTACCTGCATTGTCCTTGTTGGTACACTGATGTGCAATTTTTTTTTCAGCCTTGTATACTTGAAAAATAAATAGAATGTTACAATTAAGTGAAGTCTTTCCGAGACAATGTTTGTGGAAGTTCTCTGCTGTGTGTGTCATTGTAAATGTTAGCCTGTGCTCATATTCTGATAGATTGTGTAATCTTGGGGAAAAGTTCATTTATATGGTGACATCTTATTTGTATGCCCTTACCCTTTCCATTCCGCATAAATATCCACAGTCATCAACTTAAAAGCACAATGCTTTTCTGAAAAGTGACTCTGGTAAAACTAGCATCATGCACTTCTGTGTTTATTGTCAGAATGATTTCCAGATCTAATTTTCTCTGTTTAAAAGGAACATGGTTTTTTACTAACTGCCAGCCCCGATCAACCTGGCACCCGAAAATCCAAATTGGGTTCTTTCCTTCTCTAACATCATGACTGGTGATGAAGATTCTGGAAACCAAATTAGGTGACCACTTGTACCTCTACAACCTGAGGTCTCAAAATTTAGGGGCGTGTGTATGTGTGTGTATTCTGCACTCTTTTTCAAGAGTGGTACAGCAGACATGTGCAGGAGCACTGCTGGGGAAACTTCCCTGCAGCTTCCAGATGCTGCAGAGCCCCTCTTCATCTGTCTAACATGCCTGAAGATGCATGTGGTAGAATCTAGCCCATAAGTAGTAATCATTTTAAAATGGTTTGAAATGTCTACATTTGTTGAAATGTTCACAAATTTTAAAAGTTGACAGCAACACTGTTACTGAACAAACACTGAATTATCTGTCTGAGCTCTTATCCATATGTAAAGGGCATTATGCCAGCACTGAGCCTTATGCTATTACTGCCCAAAGGGGGAAAACAGGCAAACCCTAAATCACCCACATATTGTTATTCATATTGTACCAACTTCTCTGATCAGGATGCTGTGTCAATGTGGTGCTGCTCACGGGAAGAGAGCTGAGAATGTAGTGGGGTTCCATACAACCTCAAACTCTGTGTCAAGGAGCCATGGGAAAGGGAGAGAAGAAGGAAGGATCCTTCTCTGTATGTCTGGGCTTGGTAGCGATTATTATTGGCAGGGAGAGGTAAAGGTTTTGGTATTGACACAACATATCTCTGCCTACCTTGTTCAGCTCCCATTAGAACTCTCGTCCTCTGCAGCACATAAGGATTAAAAGATGCTGAATCATCATGAGGCATGGATGGATGGAACTGCAGCACACAAATAGAATTTTTCAGTTTGCTTAAGAAATGGTGCCTTTGAACGCATTTTTTTTTCAGGGGATTATGGCATAATGAATGCTAGAAAGATGTAGGTGGAGAATTAGAGAGTAAGAAAGGGGTCAAACCAAGCGTATCTCATTCTTCAGGTTATTGCTTGAGTAAATATGCAGGCCAAATAAAACATATGCTGCTAAAGCAGAACAAGGTACTGCAAATATTTCAGAGCATTGATTCTGAGAGAATTAACTTTAATGGTTCATGCACAAATCTTATCCTGTGGTCATTTTAATTTACATGCAGTTTTCAAATCCTATTTCAGTGTAACACTGGAAGTCCTCAGTATTTTTCTTTAATTTTTTTACCCCCTAATTTAGTCTCTCCAAACCCAGGCCATACAGAAATTCTGAGCACAAAATATATATATCTATTGTCAATGCACATATTGTAGAAATGGCTCCAATTCCACTATTTTGAGGAAAACAAAGGTAGATAGAGATGACTTTAATACTCTTAGACAATCAAAGATTATGGGCCAGATTCTGTGCCCTACCCAGTCCCCTTTGTGCTTGTCTCGTTGCATAAAGGGGCCAGAAACTCACCCTACCTCTCCAGCATGTAGAGCCAGTTACGCTACCCCCACTGCAAACTTTGCTGTAGGGGAGTGCTAGGGCAGGGAGAGAATATGGCTGGTGTGAAGGGTGTTCCAGTGATCCCTGGTTGGTAGATGGCCCTTTGGGACCATAGGCAGCCAATCTAGATTAGATAAATCCCCAGGCTCCTGTAAATCTATTCTGGGACTGTTATAGAAACAGCTTCAGGATCCAGGAGCCACAACCAGTTACTTTGCAGTTGAGCCCCAGATTTCTTCCATTCTCTGAAAAGATCATAGCTGATGTTGTAGCAATAATATGAAAGATGGCTTTGAATGGTATAAGTCAACCAATGGAATTCACATTCTTAGAAGTGAGTTTTTCAGCTATAAATACTCAGACACCAAGAAATGTTTGGAAGGATCCAATATATAACAAATATATTGTACTTGAAAGACAGTAGATGGCTTGTTTTGTACATATTGGATTCTATTACTGTTTTTAAAAGCTTTCTTTATATCTGCAACTTTTATTTTTGATGGCACAAACAAAACAGCCATAGTTTTCAAGTTAGGATAAACAGAACTTCAGAAATACTAAGGAGTTCAGATCAATTATTTGGTACGCTATCTTTTATACCTCTCAGTCATAGCATTTCCTAAGAAAAGAAGCCATCGGTCAGGAGGTATTTCCAACCAAAACCTAAAGAAATAATTTTGCCCAATCGGGTATACAGAAAAGGTTTTACTATATAAAATTTTAGAGCAAGCGCCAAATAATGGGCTAGCTTGATCTCCTCAGGTCTACCATGGTCCATTTGTGCCACTGTACTGGCATAGTGGGTCTATAGCCCTCCCTCCCCCCCCATGGTGCCGGAGCGTGGTAGGCTACATCGGAAATGCCCAGAACATTTCACACTCTGGTTTGTCCAGGTGGCTGGAGTGTCCCCTTAGGACCATATGCAAACAAGCATAAATTAGAGCATTCCTGAGGCTGCTCTGACATATTGCAGGGGCCAAACTGGCCCTTGGCCAGCTCCAGAATCGTGAAGCCAGAAAGATAGTATAAAACCACATTTGTCCCTCTTCTCCAACCTTAACTTTGGGTCCTAGGGCGAGTGAGCCCTTCCAGACCCAGGAATTAAGGCCTATGTTTCCTTGGCATATGTCACTTCACTTTATGGGGTCACATTTTTATCTAGGTCATAGAGTTTTACTAAAAGCATCCTGACAACAAATTCAGCAAAGCAAAAGGAGAGAGTTAATATTAGACATTCCACAAAGAGAAAAGAGGGACAAAATTAAAAAGTAAATAGAATATGATTTACTGGTCTCTCATTTCAACTGTTCACCTAAAAGATTGTGCTCTAGGAGCCCATCCATAGGAGCATGAGCTAGGGGAGGAGACTGGCCATGAGGGAAAGCAGTATCCCCCATTTTTAGGGGAGAAGAGGAAGGGAGACAGGGGCTGGAAGGCTAGGAAGAAGAAAGATGGGGAAGCCAGGAGGAAGAAATGAAATGATGTGACCAAGGGGGAAGAAAAGAGATTGAAAGGAAGGTTAAAAAAAAAAATGATGAGGCTACAGATGAGAAATGGGAGATCTGGGGGAATGGTGAAGTGAAAGAGATTGGAGAGAGGCTGTTTGGTTGATTTAGGGACAGAGTGTCAGAGCATAGAAGGTCAGTCCTAATTTCTTCTAGTATTCCTTTTACTGTCAGTTACAACGGGCTATAAATGATCCAGTCAAAAGAGGCATGGAAGAGAAGGATGGAAAAAAGGGGGCAAATGCCCAAAAAAGTTGAGAGGCTACTTGCGAAGGATTTTTCTTCTTTTGGCAGTGCAGCATTTGCAGCAAAGTTGGAAGCGAGGAGTTCTGAAATGCATAGCAGAGGTGGGCTCTTCAATTTCAGAGAAACAGCGGCATTGTAAAAAATAGCTCCCTTTCGTCCTGCTTACACTAGGAATTGTTACTTAGCACAGCAAATAAAACATTTACCCAAAGATGTGTGGGTCCGGCCAAATTGTCTGGGGACCATGGGTTGCAGACTACCTTGGGCGAGGTTGCCATTGCCATATGCCCACAACTTACAGTTGGAAGTTGTTCAGTGGGAGTTGAGGGTGCCCAGTACTACACCAAAAGTACTTGGATTTGTACGATTGTGCTAAGCATGGGAAGTTGTGAACCCAATGCCTTGAAATGTTCCCTGATGCTTACTTTAAAAGCCTACACAGGAAACCTTTTCTGTAGTCATGATTAAGTAAAGCCCTTTTGCCATAGCTGTAGCTCCCAGATAACCAACGCAGCATGACATTCTCATTTTATTTCTTTTCATGATTGGCTGAATGTTCTCTAGAGCTTGTACAATTACTGTGCTTGCATAACAGGGAGTTATTGCTGCTGCTAAATTCAGCAGACCTCTTTGCTTTTTAGATGAGCAAAGATTTTATGCACAATTTTTTTTCTCAAACAGAAGCTCAGGAGAAATGTGATATAAATGGGGAAAGGGCTTAAAAAATGATAAGCTCAGAATTTCTAGTGGACTGGAATTTGCTGATTGAAACTATGAGCCAAATACATACTTGATAGTAATACAAATCTGGAGCCTAAATCATAAAGAGGTAAAGTTATGAAAGATCAAAAAGTAATTCTTTTTGCATTTTGATAATTAGTAAGATATTCTGATTTATACCTGATCCAAATTTATATATGGAAGTATTCTGCCTCTTTCATTTACTAATATTCATAACCCAAAATCCAGTAGGTTAGCACTCAGACCTTACTAGCTAAGCAAACACCTGACACGTCTAAGACATTTTAGCCCCCACTAGATGGCACTAGTTGATTTAAATTTTCTTTTTTGGCAGGTGACTTGGACTTCCTTTGTCTAAACTTGACTCTAAAGGAATGTTTGAACTGTTTATTTTGAGTCACTGAAGAAGCTACCAGGAAACATTTTGGTTTGACATTAAGATATAAAATCAACATGATCTATTTTTGAGCTTTTTAAAATGCACATTCTAGAAACTTCTGGCTGTAATTAAGGAGAAATAATAATCTTCCTAATTAATGAAGTCAAAATAAACTTTGACCTCCAGCTCAGTATGTTAATTTTTGAGCATGGGTTATAATTTTGCATTATCTTAAAACCTGCATTATTGTTGAGTACTCAGACACGTAACGTTAAATGGCTATCAAATCAGCTTTCAAAAGCTACCTCCCATTTCCTAAAAATATCAGGCTTTCCTTACAAATATGTGCGTAATAACAAAAACTGCTCTCCAGGACTGCAATTGTCTTCACAACATCCACACAAAAGTACAGACTATTTGGTATGATGCTATACTGCAGCCACCAGACATTATTTTGCTGCACAGCAGCCTCTCAAAATGTGATTCTGCAATCCATATGTGTCACAAGACAAGGCTGCCTTTACTAGCACTCACTTGAGATCCACTCACTTTGCACATTTGGGCCTATGTCCTGCACCTTTTGAAGACAACAGAAGTCTTATTATTTAATTCTACCCCATTTTTTCCACAATATTTACCTTCCACTGTCACAAAGTGCATGAGAGAGACTGGACTACAGTAATTAATATGGTTGTAGCTGCCATGTGTCAGCTTCTGGAGTCTTAGATCAATGTATGATCATACCCAGGGCCGGCGCTTCCATTTAGGCGACCTAGGCAGTCGCCTAGGGTGCCAGGATTTGGGGGGGCGGTATTTTGCTGCCATCGGCGGCAATTCGGCAGCGGGGGGGTCCTTCCGCGCTCCGGGTCTTCGGCGGCAATTCTGCGGCAGGTTCTTTACTCGCTCCGGGACCCGCCGCCAAAGTGCCCCGAAGACCGGGAGTGCGGAAGGACCCCCCCGCCGCAGAATTGCCGCCGCCAACCGGGAGCACGGAAGGACCCCCGCCTAGGGTGCCAAAAACCCTGGTGCCGCTCCTGATCATACCACTAGGATTCCATAATCTTCCATCAAAT
Organism: Terrapene triunguis; assembly: GCF_002925995.2. Taxonomy (NCBI): domain Eukaryota; kingdom Metazoa; phylum Chordata; order Testudines; family Emydidae; genus Terrapene; species Terrapene triunguis. Next base: position 25,367,124 of record NW_020664464.1, on the reverse strand, counting down.
GCTGGTTCTTACTGGGATCACCAGGAGTTATGGCATGAAACTGAGAAAGGGAAATTTAGCCAGAAGGAAAAGCTTTCTCACAATAGATGTATCCCACTGGGGGAACAGTCTTCCAAGGGAAGTAGTGGAAGCACTATCACTTAGAACTTTTAACAGTAGACTAGAGAAAACACTAGTAAATATATAATAGCATTGAAAGGCAGGTAGTTTAGAGGAGAGGTTTTCTCTATCTGTAATTTCTATGCTCCCGAAAAGCATTTAACGTGTATTATATTGCCACAGTGAACAGAGTTGTAGTTTCCCTAAAACAGTCCACATTTTCAGCTCAAATCTCACAAGGTAGTTTGATTCTGGGCTGTCAATCTGTAAACTGGCGAGATCCCGCCTGATAACCACACACACATTTGTTTCTGAAGGAGTGAGAAGAAATCCTGAACTGTTGTGTTTTAGCCATTGGTGCTAGAAGTTTAGTTCTGAAAGAATAAATGTGGCAAAATAAGAATGTCGTTAGCCTCTTAAGAGACTGCATGTTGAAGGAAATTTTTCAAGGAGAAATTTTCAAAGGCAGAAATGAGAGTTATATGTCCAACTTCCACTGAAAGCCAACAGGAGTTTGGTGCATCTAACTCCCATTTCTGCCTTTGAAAATCTCCTTCTTAAATTCCTGGACACAGACTTTTCTATGAAATATAAGATAATACAATACTTTGTCTTATGAAAACACTATTAATGCATTGGTTAGGATGGTTCATATTCACCTAAAAATGAATGAAGGTCAGGAGTCAATGATGGTAGCGTAATCCACCTGCAATACCACTGATTAGGAGGTGAATTGACTTGCTGAAGAAGGAACAGATAAGGATGCTGTTGGTCGGCTACAGTCTTTTGTTGCTGAGTGTTTATAGACCTGGTGATGTCCAGCAACTACTGTTATTTCCTGATGGTGCTCTCCAAAGAGTTCCATTCTACATCCCCTATGATCCAGTGTGCATGTGAGTCTATTGGGGAGGTGGATGACAGGTGGGTGGCAAATATTGAGGATAAATGGTGTTGCCAGCATGCTAACAATCCACCTCTAGGTCCCTCTGATCCAGTGCATATAGGCAAACACTTGTCTGTGTCTACCAGAGATTGGAGTCTAGGGGAGGGTGAGCTTGCTGAGGCTCAATCTGGAGAAGATTTATGGGATGTTAAATTTGGGGAAGTAACTGGAAGATTTGTGAAACATTATAACTTCTCTTACAGAGGCGTTTTTTGTGATGTGGGTGCATAATCTGGGGTCTGCTTTGATGCCCATCTAATACTAGATGATTAGATAGCAGCAGTGACCAAGATGGCTTTTTTCCCATCTATACCTGGCAAGAATTCAGACCCCAAGGAACTTATTAACCAACAACAGCGTAATAAGAAAACCAAACAAACACACCTACAATCCTCATATACAACATCATGGGCAAATTTTCAGATGGGCTTTAAAATCTGTGTCCATAAGTATTGTGCACACAAACAAGCACATGTGCATGCAAATGGGGCATTTACAACAAGGCCTTCTTCTGCAAGTTCTCACATGGTGCCCAGCAGACAGCAAAGGTTGTTCGTGCTCCAGCATGACAAATAAGGTAAGCACTAAGCATAGTTCTCCACACTGACCAGGAGTAAATCTCAAACATCTTTTGTGTCTGCTTCTTTACTCTCAAGAACATAGGGTTAAAAAAGGGTGAGGTGTGGGTGAAAGAAAGGACATAAGTGTTATTCTCAATATGCAATGAAGCTATTAGGTATGTGCTTGAGGCTTTGCCTCTATACCTATCACTGTGCAGCGATAATTTATTGGCCATGTAGGAGTATTCTCTTTAATGCAGGATTGAGTTCTCCGGCACCCCCTACCTACTTATTGTGCTTATTCTTGCAACACTGCACTTGCACAATGCATGACCAACCCCAAGACATAACAACATGATCTGTGCACATAAGTTCTGTAGAAGCATTTTAGTGGTTGTTTGAATATTTGACCCTAAATGTACTCACTAATACATAAAGCAAGCCAATTTTCTGATGGCTAGTAATTATTTACATTAGAAATATAATTTTGTACTGGTATAATTTATTATTTTTTAAAGTATCTCCCTTGTATTGTATCTCAGGCATACTGAAAACAGTGCTAACATTTCTGGATGTGAGGAATTAAGTTATCTAAAAATACAAAAAATATCTTTTACCGTTGCTAAGGATCAGGCATTGGTTTAATTCAATTAACCAAGACCACATTTGTGCATATGATTTGTGATTAGATAAAACAAGGATTAGAAGCAAAAAGATTATCAAATCTACACGAACAAATTGTTAGTAGCCAGACACATGCTTAGTATCAGCAAGCCAGAAAAGAAGTGAGGTTAGCCAAGTGTGGGTAAGTCTTTTCACTCATTCAAAAACCTACAAAGACTATATTATGCACCTTTTTGCTGCCAGGCTTTGGAAAGGTGTACGATTTGAGTCTTGAGATAATTCCACCTGTTGACCAAGTCTAGAAACCATAATGTCAAAGAGGAACAGTAAATGTGTCAGGAAAATATCTAACGGTAATTTATAAACAGATGTACTTTTACAAGAACAACCTTCCAAAACATTCCTGGTATTTTCTCTACTCTGCCTCTAAGTATACTTTTAAATTATTATGCTGAATCAAAAAGTATGCAAAAGTAACATGTGAAATCTCCAACAGATCTTCCCTAAACCATATCATTCCCTCCCCTTCCAAATCTCTCCTTTAGAAATCATTATATCCCAACATAAAGGAGAGAAACACAACTGTTACATGTTGACTAGCATCGTTGGGATAAATTCTGCTTCCAGTTACACTCTTGCAATCCCACTGATTTTAGTGAGGTTCCATGCGTGTAGAGCAAAATTTAGTCCTTAGTATTGTATAGAATTTCCAAAGTTGGAAAATACACCATACTTTGCAGAAATACAAAAGGCAAATTTGACTACACTTATAAATCAAAGACAACAAGGCTTTTCTCCCAGTCATTCACACAGTAAACCTCTTTCACTACTATTGTGAAATTCTTATTCCCTAAATAAACAGGATTTACCAATGTGAAGCAGATAATACTCCACCTATAATGTATTAAGGTTAATACAGCTATCAATTTGAAGCACACTTGGTTTTAGAATTAACATAAGATGGTTATTTAAAAAAAAAAAAAAACTACATAAGCTGAATTGAACTCAAAACAGTATTTTGAAAAACAAAACAAAACATAAAAAACCAATAGATTTTGATTTCCACAGATGCAGTCGTGCCTATATAAATTAATTGAAAACAAAAGCAAATATGTTGTTCGGCAAGTTTGTTATATGAGTTGATTAGCCCTAAATGGCGCTCTCTAAGAAATAAACAGGGACAAAGAGCACACATTTAAATTTTTGAAATAGTACTGTGTTGTCCTAACAATTACGAACTTACAGTTGATATGGCACTTTGACTCCTCTTTTCAGTCACGTAAAACAGTCTCAGAACTTACTTTTGACGTTGAAGGTTTAGAACTTTTCAAATAATTAATTTGGACATTATTTTGAGTTATCTTATTATTTAAAAAGAGTCTGTCAGCTGTATTTTCCCCAAAGCTTTCTTTTTAAAAGGATCATTTGCTTTCAAACAACTAAAAAAGCAGTTTTGTTTTAAAACATCAAACTCGGCCTACATGTACATATTCCTATTTCAGGAATGGGTGCTGTATGGTGTGAGACAAATTTTAGGATTGAAATACCAAAGTTCCAAGATTTTAAAAATTGCATATTGAATCAGTTATTTTCCTTAATCTGACAATGTTCTCTTTCCATATGGGATCAAAAACCTTTGGGAACTTTCTAGTTATCCTGCAACAAATGAATTTATCTTCTAAAGCGTTTAGAGTTTTTGTGTAGGGTGAGCACTGTTCATCACACTTTTCCTGTAACAGTCATTCCTTAACTTTTGACCCAATGCCTGTGCAGCAGTTTGTAAGGCTTTAGACCTAATAATAACTAACTCACATGATAGTACTGCAGACATAAAAATGCATCCTAAGATGAATATTTTGTAGAAGTTGAAGGAGGATGGCAGTACCAGTCTAAATAAGCTGGCACTCATAAAAATTTAAAAACTAATTAGGTTTGGACCTAGAACTTACATGCCTAGTGCATGGTAACTACTATATAAATATAACAATACTTGGACAGATGACCGTTGCTGAAATCTGGATGCTCTAGACTTGTTGCTTCTCTGTATTGTTAGTGACTGATCTCAGGCTCAAATCCTAAACTCATCTCCTTGCCTAAATCCTTGATCAAGGTTTTGGGAAGATGCTCAGGGTGTAGGAATCATCCCCAAGGTGGTAGAGCCAGTGGCTGAAGAAGTTTACTTGGGGTCCCTTTACATGATGGGAAGGAAATGTCTCTACCCTGCCCAACTCTTCGGTGGAGTACTGCTATATATGGGGATGATGAGCAGGGCTTCATGCTCTGTGTGGTATATGCATGTCTTGTACAGCCTTCCAACACCCTGTCTCCCCTTTCTGCTCTGGTTTCACTGCAAAGGAGACCTCAGTGTGGCAGAAGAGGGGACTGGATTTTGACATCTTGTCTGGTGGCCTAGTGATAACGTTACAGGAGACCCTACTGCTCTGTTAGTCATTGACGCTCCAGAGGGTGAACTATAAACACAAGTAGCTTCTCTGAAACATAAATTGTGATCTTCACTCTCATGAGCTAAGAAATATTGGGACTACTAGAGGCTTGTCTTGTGAACACAGCAATGGCTATTCCATCTTTTCTTCCTGCACTGGTTATCTATCTCCTTATATTCCACACAACTTTATTTCTGGGTGCCTTTTCCAAAGCTGGGGCCTCTTAATCAGAAATATTTGAATAATAGATTTTTTTTGGTTCACTGGCAATAAAAATATTTTTTCAGGTTGACGTGAAAACAATTTTTTGGAAGTTTTCAGCAAGTCAAAAAGTTTAAAAAAATCATTTTGGGCCAGACTAAACATTTTGTTTGATCTAAAATGAAACTTCATTTTGGATCAAATGAGTTTTTTCCTTTTTATTTTTTCCCCAAAGTATTTAATTTTGAAAATGTCAAAACAAAACATCTGACAAAACAGATTTTTCTTCAGTTTTTTTGTTTTGATTTGTTTTGTTTTTTCACAGAAACAATTGCAAAATGGACACAAATTCATTAAGTGTTTTTGGTGGATCCAAATCTGCCTATTTTGGCTGAAAATAGTTTCAGCTGAAAAGTTTTCCCCACTCTACCCCTAATCAGTCTAGCTCAGGCAATAGCCAAGTCTAAGAAGCAAAGGAGGATATCTCTGACTGTAGAGTCATGTTTAGGGCAGTCATTGATGCATGTATTTGGGAAGAATTCCATTCAGATGAGTCTATTGACTGTGAATGTTTTTTGTGGAATAGCGGGCACTAGATAGGGGTCTCTCCATGTAATATTCTCTTGTAGCACATTAAATATCCTGCTCTGAGCACCACCTCTGTGTTTTATAGGTCACCATTGGTATTTATGCTAAATTGAGTCCTGCATTCTTTGTAGCTTTCTCTCTTTCAAAGTAGAGGCTAGTGTTGTTATTTAAAGATATGGGCCAAAGAAAAATGTGCTTGCAGGTTTAAAATAGGAGTATCATGGAAAGAAAAATGTCAGGTTCTTCTACAGCTCAATTAGGCTGCCCAGCTATTTTCAGATCCAAATCTCCCCGTTCTACTTCATGATTAAATACATCTCTCACACAAAAGATACCACCCCTTTTGGTAACTTCCTCATTGCTGGTTTTTGAATCTAGAGAATTCAAGAACAGAGTGAGGAGTGGGAAAGTGATAGCAACCAACAAGGGCTAGTGGCATGGGGGGCATGATTACACATAGGGATAAAGGTGGATCAGAATAGCAAGTGGGGGAGAAGAAGAAGGTTGAGGGGATGAGTAGTAACAAGAGACCAGAGACTAAGGGAAGCAGCAGTAACAGGGTAGGGTAGGAAGAAGGGAGCCAGGACAAAGATAGGTAGGTGATAGGGGCTTGTTGGAGCAGGACAGGGAGAGGAAGGCAGAACTATATGGAATAAGGAGTATGAGAGAAGGTGGAGAAGCAGAGGGAAATCTGCTTAGGTGAGGAGACCCTGTTGGCTCTCTGGCTGGTGGGGAAGGAGGAAGGACTTGGGCTGTATGCTGGTTGGCAGGCAGGAAGAATCTGGTCTGTGGGAGGAGGGGAGTGGATTTGGCTGCCATAGTTAAAAAGGAAAAGGCAGGTAAGGGGAGGAGCTCCTTGCTATCCAGCTTTGTAAAATTAAAGGGATATAATGCTCCAGGATTTCTGAAAACTCTGATCTCAGAACTGACCTAGCATGCTATGGAAATGGTGTATTGGAATCAAATAGATAGTTAACTGCAGATTCTACATGGTCTACATCAGTGTTTGCAATTGTTATTTATTCTTCTGAGTATGCATTTCTATCTGTGCAGTTTGAATTAATTTTTAATTTAAGCCCTGTATATAAGAACTGCTGCATAAGTGGTCAGCTGAACAGTTCAAGAGTTACTGTTTCTCCACAAGGATGCCCATGTGGAATTCAACTATGGTAAGTAAACCTTTTGAGCTCTATAGATAATAGGATTCCATGTAATTTTCAATTTTTTCCCTTTATATTAAAAAAGCAAAGAAATGACATACAAGGACCTCTGTTAATGCAATACCAATGTTCAGATGTTAATTACAGTAAAGTCTATAAATTATATATTACTGAGAATATATTCTCCTTACAGCAATAATTTTAGAAAAGGAACTAACATGGTATGCACATAACAACACTTATCTCATGGAACCCTTTGTTCTCCCCAACCCTCCTTGCTGTTTTACCATATATGTCTAAGAAAGGGCTCAAAACTAGGTCAATAGCAAAATTTCTATTCACTTCCATGGTAGAAGATTCAGGTCTATATCTGTAAGTCCCTTGAAGTTTTAGTGTTTTGAGCCCCAGTTCTGAAAACACTAAGAATGAGTATAATTCTACTCATGTGAACAGGCCTTTTAAACTCAATGGGACTATTCACATGAGTAAAAACACACTTTTAAGTGTTTGCAGGACTGGGTCCTTCGTATGTAAAGAATCATGAACAACTATGGAGATATAAATAACGTTAAATTATAATGATACAACTAGAATTAGAGCTGCACTGAAATTTCACTGATGAAGCGGAGAGAAGAGTTTGGCCTGTGTTCTTTCATTACATGATCACACAACATTGGTCAATTTAACCTATTATTCAGTTAATAGAATAAAAAAATAGAACTACATTTTTTTCTATAAGCTAACACTTTATAAAGCTTCAGGTGTTTACTTTTCCTTTATAAACTTGCAAGCATATAGGTAGTATTTTCTGTTCTTGCATAAGCTGAATTTTAACATTCTGCCTCCACTAAGATTGTGGAAATAAGATGACTTGTGTACCGTTGACATGTTTAAACTTCACATTTTAATATAATTTTAGTTACACATATGTTGTATGGAGCCAAACCTCAAGACCAAGATTTTCAAAAAGGGTTAATGGTTTTGGGTGTATATGTCAAAGAGGCCTGATTTTCAGAAAGTACTGGCCTCCTACCCTCTGAAAATCAGGCCACATTAAGGTGTCTTCAGTTGGCACCCAAAAATTCAAGCATCCAAAACTATTGGCCACTTTTTGAAACCTTGGCCCAAATCCAGATATTGTATGATGATATAGCACATTGGGACAGTATTCTCACAAAAATCTTTCTCACTCTCATGAAAGTATTTCCTGGGGTTATTTCTCTGTGGAAAAAGCCACTTGAACAATCTACCATTGCAGTAAAAGGTGGATGTGTTTTGTGATGAAGGGAAGCCATCCAGGCAGGCTAAAGTCATTAGCTTGAGCAGTCATACCATCAGCACAAAAGCTAGAGCTAATCTGGGCCGGCAGGGCAGGGAAGCAGCACTTTTGAGAGCCAGGAATTTTTCTTCTTTAAAAACACAGGGTGAAGTTCTGGCTCCATTGAAGTCAATAGCAAAACTCCCACTGATTTCAATGGGGCCAGGATTTCACCCAAAGCTTGTGATCAAGGTGAAAACGTACAGGTTTAAAAAGTGTTTATTTTGTTTTTTTAAAATTACTACATGGATCTTCCCTGACCCTGCAAGGCTCCAGTAATGGCTGTGGTGCAGTCACCCTTCTAACTGGGTTGTGCGAGCTGGTCCACGACTTGGCCCTTAGTGTGTGACAAAGTCAAAGTTGTCCCTGAGGCCAGTGTGAGTATTCACGCAGCCTGTGTACATGCATGCATGCAGGCAGCAATGCTATTGTCATATTTTGTGCTTTGCTTGGCAAAGGTATTACATTATTTTAAATATTACATTTTCTCTCTGGCACCACTGCCTTTCATGTTCTGTTGCTACTGATCAAACACTAAAAGGCTGAACGTAGCATTTAGGTAAACAACAGCACGGTACCCTATCACCAGCCCGCAGTTCACCACAGGCTCATGTATTGTACACTCGCCTGTCTATGTGACATTTAGTTTTTAACTGATCGTCACTCATGGAGAGCCAGGACAGTCTACCTAACTACTGCCCATTTATCAGGCTCTGGCTGGTATGGGCCCCTGTAGGCCTAAAACACAGTCTTAGTTTGCGTACATCGGCTCTCTCATTCTATCCCAGAAAGAGTTTCCCTAGAGGGCAACAATTTCAGACTCTTCCTGTATTGTTTTTCCGTATCTGATGTTTCCTTAACTGGAATCCTAAATCTGAGTCTAAACATTCATAAGTGTTACAGGTACAAGATTCACATTTTAGATATTTTTAAAAACTAGTGGCAGATAGGTGCCATTTGTGCCTCTGAAAGTATCTCTGTATTTTCCTAAAATATAACAAGTGATATGATTGCATATGTTTGGTGATCATGTAATTAAAGACTCTTTTGCAGTCCATATGGGCAAGCAGGGCAGTTCTGTTTGGTGTGAACCTCAATTCTGAATTTCTTGTGCTTTGTATAATTAAAATTTCAAGTTTGGGGCCAAATCCTGCCCCCTGCAGCAGTGATGAGAAAAAAGGAAGAAAGTCTAGATAATCTTTTACTGCCTCTTCATCTTTTGCAGAAGCAGCAGGGAAGAATATTTCCAGACAGCCCAGCGCATGGGCCTGGCTGTCATCTCTGTCTGCAAACCACATCCTAAAGGGTGCATGGTCTGTGGTCGAACAAGGGTGCTTCTAGCCTCCCAGTCAGCTATAGCCCAACCCAACACTCATTGAAGTCAGTGGAAAAAATCCCACTGATTTCAGCGCATGTTGGATCAGGCCTTTAAAAACCTGAGGTCAGCAACAAGTGTTAACTGTGGAAATAGTTCGTATTTATTCAGCAAAGCGATTCTGTTTTAGCCAGCAGATTCCTGAAACAGAAGATGCACCGTGCAGTATCTCAGCTCCCCCCTGCTGTTATAATTAGTGCAGGATATGGCCTGTAACATTGCCATAGTGTAGCTTTTTGCATATGATAGATCATAACTTTTGAATCTTGTGCCTATAAAATAAGCCCAAAGAATTATGTGCTGCATATAACTCTGAGCAAAAACTGATTAAAGGAATAAGCCAGCTAGAATATTTCAAACCAGGGGTAATGTACTTTTCCATGTACTGTCTATATCAGGGGTTGGCAACGTTTGGCATGCAGCTCGCCAGGGTAAGCACCCTGGTGGGCCGGGCCAGTTTATTTACCTGCTGACGCGGCAGGTTCGGACGATCGTGGCCCCCACTGGCCGCGGTTCGCCGTCCCAGGCCAATGGGGGCGGCGGGAAGCCACAGCCAGCACATCCCTCGCCCGGGCCGCTTCCCGCCGCCCCTATTGGCCCGGGACGGCGAACCGCGGCCAGTGGGGGCCACGATCGGCTGAACCTGCCGCGTCAGCAGATAAATAAACTGGCCCGGCCCACCAGGGTGCTTACCCTGGCGAGCCGCGTGCCAAAGGTTGCTGACTCCAAGGTCTATATACAGCAATCATAAGAAAATTAATTCAGTACTATAGTGGCATGCATTCATTAAAGTTCCTAAAATGCTAAGAAATACTAAGGATCTCACTTGCTTTTCTTAAACATAAGCATTGCTGCTACTGCTTTCACTTACCTTAGGATGGGTTCCGGGAAGTGGAGGTGGACGGGTGTCAAAAATAATGTTAGCTATAAGGGAATCAAACATAAGAATTACTTTGTAAGCATACAGATTGCTGCCATTCTTACCAAGAGTGGGGAATATAGCAGCGGAAAAAAAATAGGTGGATGGCCTCTTATCAAACTACTGATTTTACATACTATGGTTCCAGTAGGTTTTATTCATGACCAATTGACAAGATATTAAACACAACAATCACCGGCTACACTGATTGATAAGTCACGTTCAACACCATGTTAGTTATCACATTGCTACAATATTGTATTCTTATGAGAACTAATTTTCAAGTGAAGAAAAAGCCATTTTTATGACCTGTTGAGACTTTCATCCCTTGTTGTTATATAAACCAGCCTTAGAACCTGGACCAGAATTTTTTTCTGCTTTCTGGACTAGATAGAATACTTGCCAGGCCTATTGGCCTTGAAAAGCTTGCAGACAATACTTCACTGCCTGAAAAAGAGAAACCATCCCAAGAAGAATTAAAATATTTGAGGATAGCAAGGGACTAATTGCCATCAAGATTAGCAATCATTGGAGGCAAGAATATGGCTCTATATAATACAGAACCCCCCCACACCTTCTCACACTACCCAGAGCAATTCTTTATAATAGTCTGCATGTTCCTATTCCTCTGACGAAGAAAATGCACACACCTCTTCTTATCTTTAGCAGGAACATTAGAGTTTTACAGTCATCTGAATAACTTACCATTTTCTGAGCCAAGTCGTGCACATGGAATTGTGAGGACCCTTTGCAGCCCATCTGGTTTGTATGAATAATGTTCAACTAACTACCAGGACAAAAAAGAAGAGAGAGAATGTCAGAAGGTAATATTGGGCAATAATACCGGCTGTGTCTTCTTGACAAGTCATTTCACCTTTCTGTGCCTCTGCTTCCCGTCCTACTCTGTCTCTGTCATGCCCACACGCTTCAGGGCAGGCACTGCCTCTCACTGTATGCCTGTACAGTGCCTTGGCTGGGCCTGTAGACACTACTGTGATGTTAATAATAAGACATGTATTGTTATTAGAACTGGCCTTTGCATTTTTGGATGACTTTACCTATACACAGACTGTGGAATCACAGTCATTCTACTGTCTATTGTGGGGTGGGGTAGGGGATGCAGGCAGGATTTGCAGCTCTGTTCAGAGACCACACTGAGTCATTGTACTTGCTCTCAATCCTATCTTTTTAAATTGTGCCTGTGTGTGCACAGCATCTATAGCAGATATTCATTGGGGGGGGGGGGGGAGAAGAGTGGGAAGAGTGTGTGTGTGTGTGTGCGCACACACACACACACACACACACACACACACACATTTATTTATTTTACACAGCTCTAGGATCACAGGCAAATCCTGCCTCCCACCGGTATCTGTCTGTGGTGGAAGAATTTCCTTTGCCCATATAGCTCTCCTCATCAACAGTGGAGAACACTAGTAAATCAGCATTTTTTCAGCTTTGCATTAAGCAGGAAGGACATGCATAGTTAAGGGAAAGGCTAACAATTATTATATACAACTATAGACTTACATTATACACATACAGTTATAACAATTTGTGTTAATATAATTTTAAACAATAGGCGGCAGCAGAAATCTGCTACATTTCCTTTAGTGTTTTCAATTTACCCACATTTATTCCTTGCAGTGCCTCATCTTTATTACAGACTACAGTATAATCAGCAATCCATTCCATGATTACTTAATCTGGGCCAGGATTTAGACAGTGTTGGTAATGCTGGGCAGGCTGTATTTCTCAGTTTGCCAGCTAGAGAGTCACAGAGCTAAAGAGGACTGTGTGTGCCTAGCATCCTAAACTATTCCCTTTGTGGTTACCACACCAGAGTTCTGTCTTTTGCTTGTCACAAGGGACATTACAGAAATGCCATAGAGCTATTATTTAATCTTGCTTTTACAAATGAAAATGCCTTTTCATGAAAGGAAATGTACAATTCTTTAAATAATAACTAGAGAATTTTTAAATTAAGCCAACATATTTAAAAAAAAAAAACACTATCAAAAACTGTACCACTTACATAGCTTTCTATAATAAAAGATACTTCCCCCTTTTCCCCCAAAGGATGAAAATCACTAAAAATTAAGTTAGAATTATGTGGCCAATTAGCTAAAAATTGCAGATGCATGGTAAAGTAAAACAGAAACAGCCTTATTTGGTGCTATAAAAACATAAAGAGAGTTGTCCAACTGATTAATTTAACAGACCTGCCAGAGGGTGTCAAACTTTTTTCCATCTGGTATAGAGAGCTTTCCTGTCTTGTCTCTGTCAATACGATAATGCAGTACTTTTCCTTCACTGAACAGACAGAGAGCATAGGATCCATTGTTGTCCCTTTCCCTGATTCTGAAATGACAAGAGAAATATCAAAGGTTATTCTCAACTAGTAGCGAGCACCTGTATTTTGGAAAAAAAATCATATTTTCTACAAGCTTTCCAAAAGGAAATAGGGCTAAATCTGTAACCCAGCTTTTGAGGCCTTCCCTTGAAAACCCTCATGTACTTTTAGTGTAAATTTTATAAAATGCAATTTTCTGAAGTTTGTTTTATCATTTTCCTTTGGGAGGGGAAGGGGGGGAGAGGAAGGAAGTTCCAACATGTGGAGCTATTTCCTACGGAGCAGCAGAATCCTGTGTCCTGCACAACATGCATACTATGGGCAGGTCTACACTAGAAGCGCTACATCGGCACAGCTGCACCGATGCAGCTGGCTGCTGTGGCGCTTCTGGTGAAGACGCTCTATGGCAACAGGAGAGTGCTTTCCTGTCAGCATAATTACTCCACCTCGCAAGAGGTGGAAGCTATGTCAGCGGGCGGGTGTCTGCCACCGACATAACGCCGGTGTGGACAGCACTTAGGTTGTTGTAACTTGCCTTGCTCAGAGAGGTGTCTTTTTCACACCTCTGAGCGAAGTAAGTTAGATCAAACTAAGCACTAGTGTATACCTGCCCTCAGTGAGTCAAGGGCTCTGAATGCATGCACTTTTGTGCATTGCAGGGCTGAAGTCAGAGACAGGATTCTTGTACATAACAGTTTGTATTTACAGCAAAGAGTCCTGTGGCACCTTATAGACTAACAGACGTATAGAAGCATGAGCTTTCGTGGGTGAATACCCCCACTTCGGATGCATGACCCACGTATTCACCCACGAAAGCTCATGCTCCTATACGTCTATTAGTCTATAAGGTGCCACAGGATTCTTTGCTGCTTTTACAAATCCAGACTAACACGGCTACCCCTTTGATAGTTGTATTTACGTCTCTCTGGTACCTCAGGTAGATATAGTGAAAACTGATTATTCACTCTTTTATCCTATATCCTAATACAAAGATTTGGGTGCGGGGGGAGGGGGGATATCTGAAATTAATAGCAGGTTAAGATAAGCATAAATAAAAAGCAAAACATTGAATTAGCTTGTGGTGTTTACTACTCTACTTCCACACTACTATACGTAAGGATAAAATTATGTCATGGAGGTCATGGATTCTGTGACTTTCTGAGACCTCTGTGACATTTTCCACTTCAGCCTTGGGACGGGGACACCGGAGCTATGAGCCACCGTGGATGGCAGGAGTGCCCTGGAGCTGTCTGCTTCTGCGGGTGGCGAGGGAACCCCAGAGCTCTCAGCCATGGTGGTGGTTGCTGGACCCCCTCCCACACAGCGGGGCTCGAGCTTCAGTTGTCTCCCCCCCATCAAACCTCCCCTTAATTTTTAGTAAAAGTCACAGACGGGTTAGGAGGTTCTCTGAATTTTTGTTTATTGCCTGTGACCTGTCCGTGACTTTATTAAAAATAACTGTGACAAAATCTTAACCTTAACTATAAGTCATGTTCAAGCAACGTAGCAGGATTTTACAAAGCAGTCTAATCGTATTAATTATGTTAATATTTGTTAAGCAAATTAGATCTTATGCTTCGAGGTGCAAGGTCTGCAGTGGATACATAGAGCATTGCACACAAGCAATTATTTTCTCTCTCTGAAGTATCTCTTTCTGGCTACTGCCCCAGACAGAGTGCTCATCTTAATGGACCTGTGGCAAAAAGTCAAATCCTGGTTCTGTGTTCTTAAGTGTTTGGAATTCACATGCAATTCTTATTTATTTTACATAATATCAGGTTATGAAGATGATCCATGTTCTCTCCCCATTATCTTCATTGGTAAGATAAGGAAAATCAAAAGTTATCTAGGAGACCATGGAATGTAGTGCAAGAAAAATGTGTACTATTCACATTCAGCCAGGATAATGGCCAAACAGGAAATCTAAAAACAATATATGAAGTGCCTGCATTCAGTAGTGCTGCTTTTAAAACTATACTGCGCATTGTAGTCACATTAGCCCAGTATGGGTTTGTCTCCCTTCAGTGGCTCACCCCAGGAAATGGTTTGAGCATGCTACTGCCTTTATGCTGTCACACTGGTCCTTTAGCAGAAAAAGTAGACTTTTGATTTTAGATCCAGAGGCCCCAGGTTCAAACACAGCTGGTAGGAGGCTGTCATCTGAATTGGTCCGTATGTTTTCTGATGTAACGTCTTCCCACTGGAAAATGCAGCTTCAGCTACATTGAAACCTTCTGAAGGGATGTGTCAATTTTGACTAAACTTTAGACTGAAACCTGCCTGGTTTCCTGCCAGCTCATCCACATGCCTTCCTGGGCTCCTTAGCAGCCCATTTGTCAGACTGCCAGGCTCCCTAGGATCCTTGGCTGGCCAGGCTGCCCGACTCAGGCAAGTGGCCCAACTCCCAGGGCAATTGCCTGTAACGGGAGTCAGGCAGCCAAGAAAACATGCCAAAAAATTCCATTTTTGGTTCTCTTGCCTGTGAAAAATTTCAGTGTTTTGACCTTTTTCTCCAAATTCGAGACAAAGGGTTTTTTGGTTGTCCACCTCCCCATCCCCGAAATTCAAATTTTTTCATGGGCGGGAAAAATTGTTTCTCAGCCAGGTCTATATATCAAACAGCTTTCAGAGTTTAAATGATATTGAAATGAGTTATCAATATATACACAACGGTGGTTCACAGTATTAAAGAACTGAAAAGCCGAATCATTGTTAAGGTTAAGATTTCGTCACAGTTATTTTTAGTAAAAGTCGTGGACAGGTTGTGGGTAATAAACAAAAATTCATGGAAGCCTGTGACCTGTCTGTGACTTTTACTAAAAATAATGGGCTGATGGTTGGGGGGGGAGGGGGAGTGACTGAAGCCCAAGCCCCAGTGGGGGTAGGATGGATCCAGCGGCTTTCAAGGCCGCTACAGCTAACAGCTCCAAGGCCCCACCTTGACCGCTGGGAACTATAGGTCTCCCCAAAGCCAATGGTGGCTAAGAGCGCCGGGTCCCCACCGTCCTGGGGCTGAAGCAGAAAATGTCACAGAGGTCTCTGAAAGTCACAGAATCCGTGAGTTCTGTGACCTCCGTGACATAATCTTATCCTTAATCATTGACAAATAGTTTCTCAAATAACTTAGAGGTAAATATATGGCATGAAACCCAGACATGGTACTGAGATGCTTTTGCTGGTGTTGTATTTATTAATACACAATTAGGTCATGTTCCTGTAACTCCACTGGGCTTTGTAATGCTTTCCTCATTTCCTGGCTGCTGTGAAGGAAAGGGGTTTAATTCTCTTTCCTCTTCCTGGTTCCTGATGTGTGTGTTTGTTTCCCCTCTTCCCCTACATGTAAGATGGAAGGAGTCTCTCCTTTCCTCTCACCCACCATCTCTTGGCAGGTAGGAGTCTCAGTACCTTTCTCTCCTCCTCATGCCTGGACAGAAAATACCAAGTTTCCAGTGGGATCTATATGGATGAGTTTGTTCAGCACACTCTCAAATGCCTGAGACACAGTTTTGTGATTCTGTCTTTTTAATCTCTGCCTGCATTTCATGTAGAAGCAGCAAAGTGTGAACCAGGGCAGGAGACTAAGTAAGAGGCACATGTTGGGCCCTGAAGAGCTGTATCCTACTTCAGAACATTTTCCTTTACATCTGTGATCCTTAAAAAATTTACTATAATCGGAGTCTACTCTCTCGTTGATGTCTGGTCTTGAGAGGATGTATGAAGGTAACTCATTAACAATAATAATCTCTGCACATGTAAAATGTCAGCCTCAGTAGAGCAGATCAATATACTGGATACACGATTGCTTTCCATGTTATTGGGAGATAATAGATTGTATTTCCTAATATGGTGCAAGTTACTTTCTGAATGGAGGTCTAAATGCTATGGAATGTAATGCAAAATTGCATATCTATTTTGGAGGCAATGCCCTCCACTCTGAACATGTATTTCTAGTTCTTTGAATTATTAAGAACGATACACAGGACAACAAACTGCAAGTCATTCTCCATTTTAGGAGAAACCTTGCTGCTCTTGACTGGTCAGTCAGTACAGGAAGTCAGTGTGCTAAGTACCTGTATGTTAAGAAAAACCACAAACAATATGGTTCAGGTTTCTTTTAAAGTGATAGGCAAGCTATTTTGGTTTCAGAAAAAAATATCTTATTCTATTTCCCCTTTCTGCAAGTCAGTGTTCCAATCATATTTATGTTCTGTACATTTAAATTTTAACCAACAAATATAACTTTGCATGCAATATGGCTGAATGAGCAGTTCAGAACAACCCATGAACAAGCTTAAACAAGTCCTATTTGAATTCAACGAATCAAATCAAAACATTATATCACACCCATTGTTACTATATCACATAGCATTGTGATGTGCAGATGCTAGCAATATGATGCAATTAAGAGCCTGCACACTTTCAGATGGCCTTCAAACCTGTTGTCACAGCTCAAAACTAAATGCTTGCTGCCTTTGCAAGACAGTGGGAAGTGTTCTTAGAAGCTAGGTTTCACAATTTCATTTTGGTTTTGAAATGGTAACTTGTGAAACTGATCATGGTTTTCTAGGTTAAGCTAATCCTAAGGAACTCTTGATAAGTATATACTGCTTAGCACTTAATAAACTTCACCACTTAGTGTGTCTCCTTTGCCCATGGAGTTTGAACAAACTTAAAAATTAAAGTGAAACTAACGAAGAGAGAACTACCTAAATTGAAAATGACATTTTCTGAAAGGCTCCATAAGTGAAATCAATAAGTTTTGCATAGCTCTCATTGTGGCAGGGCGATACAGTTTCAGTGTTGCCATGTTGGATTTGGGGTTCACCTACATTATTTTGCATACACAGAAGTTTTTGTTTAGTAATTTTGAGAACTGCAAAAACAAAGTAACTGATTAGACTGTGTGTTCTAACTGTGCTGTACAATGCACCACACCATTTATGAATCTTCAATAGATTCCCATGTAGAAGTTCAAATGATACAATAATAAAACCCTTGTCCAAATGGTTTTCTGTGGGCATTGTATATTTAAAAAAAAAAAATTTAAATCAAGATCTATTAAAGAAACCAGTAGTAGAATACTACCTGCTCCTCCATCCCAACACTTGCATACACCCACAGAAGTAAAATATAACAGTTTATGCCTGGAAACAAGATTGTGCTCCTATTCCTACTGAAGTCAATTCCCATAGATAGCAATAATAGGTGGAACCACACTGGTGTCCAAATGTTTTGGTTTTTATATTAGTTATATTTTAAACACCCACGTTACAATGAATTCACAACTGAAAATTAAGTATTGAGTGGTGCAGTGAAAACAGAATTTATTCATTCCATTGGTTGGAATTCTTCCACTCAGTCTGTCCCTTGGGTTTCTTAGGTCCTTACAACTATAAGGTTAAATGACAATTGATAGCTGTTTCAAGGATAAATGTAAATCCTGTAGGCTCATTTAAACATTTTCTTGTATAAAATCTCGATTTTAACTCAGTACCTTTTACTTCCAAACAAAGCCAAATTATCCCCTCTGTAAAAACAAAATTCTTTTGAGGAAAAAATGTTGTAAATATAATGTGGAAAATTCATGACATTCTACCATTGGGGAAGTTTGGAAGAAGTTAGTGGCAAAAGGCTTGGTTTTGGAATGCTGTGGAACTCAAGGATGCTTGAAGAATCGCAGCCCTCCTCAACTGTGAATTGATCAGAGGCCCTCTCAAAATATTGGGGTACTTGGCGGGTCTTTGCAGACCCCTAAAGAACAACCATGTGAAGCCATTACAGGGATTGTAAGCAAGCTATAATTTATAGAAAAAAAACGTCACTGACACCAACTTCCAATCCTGGCAATCTGTTTACATTTTGAAGGCTATATTTAGCACTAAAAGGGGCTGGTAATTTTGGGGGGGGGGGAGGAAAGTCCCTCCTCCCCAGTTAAATATTGGTGGGGACAAGTCCTCCCTACTTTCCATTGGGTCCAACACCCATGGAAGTGTAGCCAAAAAAGGGCTGCCAGTAAGTCTGGTGGAAAGTGAGAAGAGAGGAGGAAACACAGTGTAGTTACTCATCCCCTTTTCATGCTCATGTGTATGTGTGTCCTACCCCTGGCCATAGAATAGAGAGAGCAATCTGGCCCACAGTCAACAACTAATATGAGCCTGTAATACCTTTATCAGCGGAATAGTTGGATAGGATTTTCCAGTTCCTTAATTAAAGTATCATAGATATTTTTATTTTCATGATAGCCTATGTCAGCAGTTACCAGTCCTATTTATAGATACAGAGCTAATAAAAATAATGCAGATGTGAATTACACAATTCGGCACCATGTAGTTTGGTCAGGCCGTATTTAAAAAGAAAAGCAGACTTCTGAGACTAGATTCCTACTTAAAAAAAACAGCGTAATTTTTTCCAGTACATGAGAAAAGCATTTAGTGTCATCAGGTGTGATATCACACAAAATAATGCTGGACAGGATGCCATTAGTCACTTTAATGGACTAGACTAGCTTTCCTCGGCCTTGGCACGCTCAACAGGTACTGTAGACATCCTTGTGATATTAAAATTATGTTTTGGTTCCTTCCTGGTACTTCTACATGGGTGATCAAGTTATATTCAAACTATATGTGGCTGTGAACCTTCTGATAACATGTACACGATTGTATGTAATTACAAATAATTAGAGAAGCTGTATGTGTTTGTATCTAATGCTGAATTTAAAAGTTTATAAATGTGTTAGAAACTATATATCTCATTTCAAACTGCAAGATTTGAAGCTGTATAGCTAAATTTCTAAATCTAGCCTTTATGTCTTGCAGGAATTCATCTTCTAAACACATGCTTATATAACTAAATTTACAAATTCAAAGTCAGGTGTATACTGGCTACCATTGCTTAATTAGGTGCTGGAGCACAAGCAATTTTTGCACATTCATAACTGATGCGGAAAGCCCAGAGGTACCGGGGCTATGAACTGCCAAACCACTAATTAAGCACTGCTGGCCAACACTAACAACAGCAGCAACAGATAAACAGATACCATAGTTATTTCCCATTTGAAGTGCAGGAGAAAACTAGCATTTTAGATATGGCTGGTTTGTAATTGTTGGCAAATGTTTATTTTACTTCTTAATGGGATTTTACTGTGCCCATGCACAAACCTGTATTTGTAATAATCATTGCTTATAATCACATTCTAATATTATGCACCCAAAAAGAGAGTTTATTGGAAAATTCATAGAGTTTCAATAACATTTTAGAGCCCTGCAGAGAGAAGAATGAAATAATAAGAAAGTTGACAAGTACTTTACAACAATATCTCAATGAACTTTCAGTCTATTCTTCAGCTCATTTAATAAATGCCACCTGTTGGGGTGGTGATGGGGGTGTAACATTTCCCAGACCGCTTTTGTTGCAAAGAAAACATATGTTTCCATGTTCTGAAATGGAGAATACGAAAACGCTAGCTGGTAAGGCTATTTCTGCGATAAATGGGGAAAAAAAAAACCCTGATTTGATCTTCTACCCCCTGCCAGTACATCATCTAGGAGTAGAAACTACATCTCTCTGCATCTGGGACAAAGTGCTGACACAACCAACCACGCTGTTAGGAACTGAAAAATGATCTGCATGAAGCTGAGGGGGTAATGAAGCAGTTTTCTAGTGACATACATCACATTACATACCTAACTCAGTTTCTTTTTTAGAGCAGGCAGATCAGTCAGTCAGGGAGGGTTTCAAATCATGAAGAACCTCACAGAAGAAATTCACAGCAAGTTGCCAGAAATTACCACTTTTAGTGAAACTATTTTACTGCACATAAATATCACTTAAGCATCAGAAAATTACTCACTAGTAATTCTGTTTCTTATAGTTCTCTTCCACCATCCTATCCACTAACAGAAGTTATAGACAGTGGATGCTACAAGCAATGAGGCAAAGAAGGTAAGCATGCCTTATGGCATTTGGAGCACCTAATGGCCAATAAGTTTCAGAAGGGAATGACAAAGCCAACTAAGGCTATGTCTGCACTAGCACTTTTGTCAGTCAGGGATGTGAAAAACACACACCCCTGAGCAACATAAATTAACACCAGTGCTTCTGTCAGTGTGACAGCACTATGTCGGCGGGACAGCATCTCACACTGACATAGCTACCGCTGCTTATTGTGGGTTGTTTAATTATACCAAAGTGAGAGAGCTCTCTCCCGTTGGCATAGAGCAACTACATGGAAGACCTTACAGCGGCTCACAGGAGATCCATGCTACTGTAAAGTCTCTAGTGTAGACATAGCCTAAAAGTGCATGTGAAAAAAACCGGAGATGCTGGGTAGTTACTTTACAAATTCCAGAGGCAGAACCTCCTATCCACTGAGCCCATGAAATCACTATATTTATGTGGGACTTCACAATTTTGGATGTAGCTGTGTGGCCTGGACTTAAGGTAATGGGAAATAATCTTTAAGCCACTAGTAGCCTTCTTTCCCTTGTTATAATCTCAAAAAAATTGTTAACTTTTTATAAATTATGAGCATGATTTATGTAAAATTTCTGATCTCACTCATCTCTGCTGCAAAGAGACATTGCAACATAACATATTTAAAACAAGAGGTTAATTGACACTAAATGGATTGCCTTGGGGTAGAGGATGCAGGGGAACTCTCCCCCGCTCCCCCAAACCTCAGAACTGAAGATAAGAAATGAGCAGGACACATCTTCCCCCATTCTGCAAGCTACATTGACAGTAACTGAAAATTCTCCCTAAAGAGAAAGAAGTTCTTATGTATCACACTCAAGGCATGTCTACACTTACCTCCGGAGCGATCGATCCAGCTGGGGTCGATTTATCGCATCTAGTGAAGACGCGAGAAATCAACCGCCGTTATTCACGTAGCTGAAGTTGCGTAACTTAGATCGATTCCTGCCCCCCCATCTCCCCAGTGTAGACCAGGCCTTAGGTACTTACAGTTTCTAAAGATATGGCTCCTAAAGCTTTGAATGGGTTCTACAAACACCTGGAAAATATATGGTAGGGTCTACTGAAGAACCAATGGTCAATGCCTAAGTCTCCTCAAAAGAAGAGGACAAAGAAGCTTTTGGATATAGGGAGGAGAATCAATTTCTCTGTCTTGAAATGGCTGAGGTGGACTTGCAGAAACTTGATTCAGAGACCTCTTTGGAAACCAGCCAGGAAAAAAAACAAGAACATTCTGGGAGGAGCAGGAATACACATCCAGCCACGTTCAGAACTTCTCACTGGAAAAGGTATTGCTAATCCAGGAATAGGCAAGGGAAGTCAAGTGCAATCCTCTGTGTGACAGTCAGCAAACTCTTTCAAAAAACCCTCATCTCTGAACCAGCACTCCTCAGTGTTCTGCCATCAGACCAAAGTGTCCCAAGGTAAAGAAGAAGAGCAGACCTGTGAGAGGAGGTCTCATTCACTAGGGAATTTTCTCACCATGGTTAATTCTGTTCTGTCCATCAGGGAAGCAGGAACCTTGACTGCAAAATACACACAAAGAACCAGAGTAGCGCTAAACTACTCCAGCAACAAATCACTGGACAGACTGTTTCCTTTCTAGAACATAAGAATCTTCTTCCACTCCGCTTCTGAAGACAAAGCCTGCAGTATCTGTGCACCTAAGTATGTGATTACATTTTCCGAACAGATAGGAGCATAAAATGACCTTTGAGAATTCCTAACCCAAACTACCCACAGCTATTTATGCACTTATCTGCTTGTTCTGGGGGCAGAGTATTTGAGTTCTGGTGGTATCTATAATCTTCTGAATTTAAACGGGATAGGAGAGCCTTCTCTCACTTGTCATTCCTCAATACTAAGGGGAGCCCTTTAAAATCTTCTTTCCTGATTATCTTCATATTTCATAGCAATGAAAACTTTTCAGGTTTGATAACACCAGTCCTCCCATGAGATACTCCTGAAGGGATCTAGGTGTTTATTCAGACTCAGACCCTTTTATTGGACACTGAATCAAGAGAAGTAGGAAAAGTAGAAAGTGCAAAGTTGGTCAGGACTCTGTCAGATTTCTTGGGTGAATAAGCTCTAGAGACAGTTGCAGAAGAGCATGTAGCAGCACTAGGAATCCTCCAATCTTAGCTACTTTTTTTTTTTTTTTTTTTTAAAGGGAAAGGCCAGAATGGTTCGAGAAATCAGATGACAGCAACTGACTCAAGCCTACTACTGAATGGGATAGTGTGCTGGAAACCCTTGGCATACCTTACTTCTACCAAACCCTAGCTTTCTTCAACCTCAATCTCTTCTAATTTCATGTAGACTTCAGGTCTCTGCCACACCAAGTGAGCTCCCTCCTTGCTAAGTGTGATGGGGTGCTTGCCCCACTCTGGGCTCTAAGGGCTTAATAGAGCCCTAGGGAGGCTGCTCAGGAGGCAGCCAATCAGGGGCTGCAGGGCAGAGGAAGGCAGTTCTATGCTGGGAGCCCAAGGAGGAAGGACTGTCTCTGAAGGGCTGAGAGAACTGCCAGTACCCTAGACAGAGCAGTGCTGCAAGCAGGGACCCGGGGAGCGAGAGACAGCTCCTGGCTGGCTGCTGGGGTTTGCAGGCTGAGGCCTTGAGGCAAAGGCAAAAAGGATGCTGGGCCAGACAATTCGCTGCAGTAGCCACTAAGGGAAGTGGCTGAACAGCGGACTGCAGGTCCCCCAGAATGGGGGGAAGCACAGTGTGTGGCACGGCTGCGGTCCTTGGAGAGACGTGGGTCCTAGAGCAGGAGTGATGGGGGCGAGGCACCACCTGAAGAGAGTGCACTGACATGCAGAGCTAATTCACATGATAGACGGCAGGAGGCACCAGAATGGTGAGTGAACCCCGTTACACTAAGCTGCGTACTGAGTCCAGGTTCTCCCATAAAGCCACTGAGAACCATCTCAAGCAAGCTGAAGCCATAACTGCCCAACACCTACTGGGAATAGCAGATGTTCACAGTGACCAGAAAGCACTTATCTCCACAGAAGGCAAAGAAGTGTTTCAGGAAGGACAGCTCTTGCACCTTCTTCTATTTGTTGTTAGGCTTCTTCTGCTTTGGAAGCTGCTTCCATGATGTGTGTACAGATTCCAGAAAACAAAGACACCTGCCACAAGCAGGCTGCTGGAGATGCTCAGTTGCATGTCTTAACTCAGACCACATATGAAGTAAATTCCAAGAAATAGCGGGAAGATGAGAACGCCTATTGAGAAGGCACAGAAATTCTACATTCCAGGTAGCTGCCAAGCTTGCCTGTCTGTACCAGCAAGAGAAAAAACCATGTAATCTGTTTCAGAGCAGCTACTGTCACAGAAACAAGAGCATACAGTACTTAGTCTATAAATACATGGTAGAGTCTTATCATACACATTGCTATACATTGTTGTTTGTAAGGAGTATTTATGTGACGTGCGTGACCTGTAACCTAAAGCTTTGTTTCCTTTCTATCACTCACACAAGTTTTGGAGTTCTTGTTCCTGTTTAATAAAGGAGTGGTTTATTTCCCAACTTCTACCGTGGAAAACACATATTGGGCAAATTATTACAGGAACCAGGAAAATGACTCAGGGCTAGATTGTAACTTTGCCCCTTGTCCAGTTTACAGTGTGTAGCTGCATTGGTCCAGGAGCAGACCAGGGAGGGAACTGTGACTAAAGCTAGGCAAAATTTGTTCGATGAATAGTAAATTAATCTGAAAATGCATTTTCTGAGGCGCCAGAACAATTTGTAATTCCGGATTGAATTCAACCCACAAAATGTTTTGATTGAGTCAAATTAACATTTTCCAAGAGAAAACTGTCCCACTGGAAAATTTTCAGCCCACTTCTTCTCCTGACAAACTGGCTCTGATTAATCATTACCCAAAATGTCTTGTTTGTGATCAGGTAAACAGTAGAGGGGTCATATGAGTGGATAGAGAAATAGACACAGAATGGAATGATAAAGTAAAAGTAGCATTATTTAATTACATTCTTGCTACCACTTAGTTGCAGAACAAAGTATTGTCATTGCCTCCTTGAAAAACAAATAATAATTATGGACACTAAATGTTAACATAGTTTACTAGTATTTTGTATTTCTTTGATATCACATTAAGTACTATACCTTCCCTCATAATATAAAGCTGAATGGAATTTTCTTGACACTCTGAATTCCTCTGCTGCTTCATGCAGATTTAACCTCAATGTCTGCTTGAACAAAACATGATCCTTGCTTTCACTCTATATTTTCATTTGAGTAAAGGTGAAAAACTAATCTCAAAGACATCTGCTTAGCTTTGGAATGGTTAGCAGCAATGAATGTCACACTGCATTGGGCTTTCCCACAGTGAATGACCCAACTCCTTTCTCACAGTCTCATTCATGATTTAGTTATGGAAAAGGTGCAGCAACCATGGTGGCAACTACTACTACCAGAGATGAAAGTACTCACAAAAATTTTCCATTGGTCTTTGTCCCTAAAAGAACACGGTGCTCTGATTCTTCCCTAGAGATCTTCCCATGGAACCAAGGCATCTTCTCATGGGCAGTAGTGGCAATCAGCTTCTCCAGCTGTGGTTTTTGACTAATAATAGCTTGTTCGAGGGCATTACCCTGCAGAGTGGGCAAAGCACAGAAGGGTCAGTTATACTGTTTTCTGTTACAGTGCAAAAAACAAAACAAAACCCAACAAACACAACATTATATTAAATGCCAATTACTGGACTGTGTGAGACACATCCAAACTCTGTGAATAATCAGAGTTTTAGATAAAATTAATTTGGTTACTATACAAGTTTTGGACTCAAAGGGCAGAAACTAAATTCAGACGGACACACTGAAATTCAGATATCTGGGGTTTATGTTTGTGATAGATATTGCAATGGGTATCTTTGGGAGACCGTATTGTATATGTTTATGAATGGTTTACGTATCATTTTGAGCTAGGGATTCTTTGGAACTCCAGTAGGTGGAGAGTTACCACAGCTCCCCTAGAAACTAAAACTGTGGGGCATGCCGCATGATTAAGGCTAGTCACTGAACCTGTAAACTCCTCTAGTGGTGTACTGCCCCTTAGGGTGGCTTGCCTATACTGGTTCAAATGGGTTTTCACAGACCAACAGACTAAGGCTTTTGGTATAAAAATGCTGTGCTTAAACTCACAGCTATGTAGGAAGACAAGTTCCTGTTCTAAATTGCATACAATCTAAATAGACATACAAACAAAGCAGGCCAGGAGGGGAGGATGCACACAAAATAACTTGCGCGCCAAGCACAAACATACACTCTGTATACAACAACTTTCCTTAAAAAAAAAAAAAGTGTGTGTGTTTAACAGTTAACTATTACCTATTTTCCTTTTTTGGTTGGTTTTCAATCCTGATTGGCGTAGAGAGATGCAATGAGAGACTTGGTCTTATAACACTTAAAAAAATAAATGATAAACTATGCCACATTTCAGGAAAGAATACATTTATGGCCAAGTTAATACAATGTACTGAAAAAAAAAAAAAGGCTCGTAAATCACAAGCAAATATAGCAGCATTAACACAAACCTAACTACCACATAGCAGTAGCAGTGGGTTGGAACCCATATAATACTGACTTTTTAAAAATTTCAGAGTGAAGCATCTCTATTGCAGAAATGGGATTGCATTTACCTGTAGGTTCCAAGTTTGTTTGACATATTCCCTGATAAGGGTCTCTTTTAAATCCTCAAATGGTCCTGTTTTTGGCTCAACACCTGGTGGCCGGTTGCAAGGTCTCCTCAGTAGACAAACAAGACCATCAGCTTCGTCTGAGTGATAGTTAATGAGTTCAGCAGGACTCATATGTGACTTCCCTCCTGCAATGGCATAAGAGCCACTCAGCTCTCTTTCAATTGTGTAGTGATGAACCTTCCTTCCATGTGCCAGGGACAAAGCAAAACCACCAAGGTAGTTTCGACTCTGGCGCAACAGATATAGTCCATCACTCAGCCCTCCTTGCAGCAGGTAATCTTCCGCTTCTTCACGTGTAATATTGCCAAAAAAGTAGGGCAGATGGTTAGCACTGTTAGCCATGTTGGTGGCCATGGCTTTTCCTTTTGATCAGCAAGGACTAATGTTTTGTACCTGAAAGGAAAGAAGGAAAAATAAGCATCCACTGGAAAAAACAAAAGACGACACTTTGAGGAATTTGGTAATAATCCTTCCCCATTTAAGTCAAAGGGAGTTTTGCCATTGGCTTCAACAGGAGCAGGATGGGGTCCTAACTGTTTTGTCACTGTACTACACAGACATGAGATTACCATTTTTTGGACCAAAAAGGCATAAGGCCATTTCCTGCAATGTTTCATGCAAACCTCCCATCAAACTCAAAGGGCAGTCTGCATATGGGATGATGGCAGAACATACCCTAGAACCAATGGCATGCAGTCCATGTATGCAATGCATGCATTGCATGCCCTGGGAGTGGCTAGGTCCTCAGAACAATTTTGTCTGGCCCCTGAACCTGCATGAAGGATGCCATTTTGTATATTTAGGTTTTTGTTTGTTTTTTTTTATAAAGTGACTACATTGAAATTGCTAAGTCTTGCACATGCATCATGAACTCATCATCTGAAAGAAAGCTGAGCACTTTGAGTTTTAGAGTACAAGATTACTGAATATGGGGGACAACATATGTTTATAAATAGCAACATACAGACATTACATTTGAATAACTGTTTCCCTTTTGCATATCAAATGCAAATACTTCAAATCTGTATTGACAGAATCACGATTTATTTGATTTTTAATTAAAGCAGTAATATTTTTTCTTAAAATAAGCCAAAGGACACTCATAATAACAAAGGACCAAATTCTGCCCTGAGACATATTTGTGTGACCCCCATAGTTTTAAACTGGTGTTGTATGCATGTAACTGAGGGCAGATTTTGGTTCTTGATGTTTAAACAATTTATTAATAATATTCATTTGATACAATGTTTCAGTTTTTAAAAGCTAGTGTTTTGTTAGAAGTAGAAACAATGGGCCATGCTGAAGTTGATGGAGTAATGCTGACAAACGTACACCAACTGAGAATTTGACTCCATGTTTAATCCATAGTACTTACACTGGGATGCTGTTTTACAGCTTTACTAGTCTGTCTACAAATAAACAGTGGATTTTATAGGCTAAGGTAGACCAGCCTATTGCATTACTTTGGACCCTGCTGTGCCAGGTTATTTCTGGCCAGTTCAAAGATATCATCTATGGATCCCACTGGACTGTGACATCTACAGAAGAATATTCAAGATTACAGATGCAGAAAGACACCTCCCACTTTTCACTTCCACTTTGTTCCACTATGAGGGACCAAAAACTAGGTGTTGCACTTTTAAAACTAGCAGTAGACTATATATGACATGACCAAACATGTCTTTTTATAGCACTGCAGCTGTGGTTATGATTTCATGAGACTCTTTCATCCAAGTTCCTATTTTCAGGTGCTTACAATTTTCAGATAAAATATATCCTTTGAGCTAATTTTTATATACTTATTTTCAGCCCAAATGTGAGATATAGAAATGTAGTGTGACTGCTTCTGAGATAGCCCAGCACAAAGAGAGGAACTTATTAAGAAAATTTTCCCCACGTATTTTCCCACATTCATTAATAAAAAAATGATTTTGTTTAGAGACTACAGCCTCAGTGAAGAAGGGATGTTTTGTTAAGTCTGAAAAAAACAGCTGTGAAATGAAGCGGTTATAATTTACTGGTGATAGCATGCTGCATGAATGCAGTACATCCTTTTCTTTAGGCCGTGTCTATAGTACAGCCACTACAGCATCACAGCCACATCCCTGAAGCTGTGCTGTTATAGTGCCGCATGAAGCTGTTATAGGTGCTTCCTATGTCTACACTACAGAAAGTGTTTTTCTGTCAATTTAGTTAATCCAACTCTCCAAGAGACAGTAACTAGGTTGATGGATGAACTCTCCTGTTGACCTAGCCACATATATACCGGGGGATTAGGTTGACCTATTTGGTCAGGGCACAAAATTTTTCACAGTCCTGAGTGATGTAGCTAGGTCCATCTAATTTTTACATGTAGACCAGGCCTCAGAGAAGGGCAATTCCTGACTCTGTTGCTGTGCAGGATCCCCAGCAGCAGAACTAGTGCAGTTTCAGTGTCAAAGGGAAGGGGTAGGATTCTAGGGAGTCTATACAGGGGGTCTACAGCCCTTGCTTAACAGGGTTCAGGACTCATATGGGACTGGGGCCAGGGCCAGGAGATCTGTTGCTATGTGAATCTTCTTGTCTTCACTTTGTGCCAGGAAAGGGGCACGTTGGAGCTACAGAGCTACTACAGCCCCACATAGCATAGTGACATGCAGCGCAGTATTTACTACCCTGGTTGGTCTGAAACAAAAATCTGTGGTTTAAGAGAATCACTTGCTACACATCTCTACTTAAACCTTGCCTGGGATTTTTGGTCACCCACAGTGCTGACAGGTTCCCTACACTTCTGAATAGCCTGGTGTCTGGACATTTATGTTCTTAATCTTAATCTATTAATGCAGTTTTTATGCATTAAATATGAAAAAAAAATTAAAAGAAATTAAAATGGCATAAAATCACCAATGAAAATTGAGAATTGAGTTAAGACCAAAATAAATGGTGATGTATAAGGGGTATCAAACATTGATTTCATACAAAATAACTATTCACAAGGCTAAGACTGTCTGCACAAGATGAAAACTATGAAGGCCTTTCTTCAAGGAATTGAATCCATTGGGCATCTAATGATAGACCCAAAGCTCCTAACATTGAATATGTGAAGTCACTCTCATATAATGCATTCAGTAAACAGACATTTAGGTTAATAGATGCTTAAAAGTTGATTTTTTTTTGTGATTTATCATTTCAACAATATATTTGCTTCCCACTCTTGCTCTATTTGTTATACTTTGGGTTCATTAGACCAGTGTCAGAGCCTGCTTTCTGAATTCACTGTGCAGTTATTAAAATACAGTTATGTTCTGGGAAACAGGATATACACAACATGGAAAAATAACAAAACAAATTAGGATGAAAAAATGAAAGGAAATGTAGGGTAAATAAAATAGAGCAAAAGTAAATTTGAATTTTATCTTGTGCTTTAAAGTATATGAAGAGTTTCTTTCTTGCTATCTACACCAGAGACCACTCTAGCTATAGGCAAACTAGGCCGCTGCCTCAAGTAGCAGATTTCTGGGAGAAGTGATTTTACGGGGTGCCACAAACCGGTCTATGGAGATATGAATTGCAGAGCACCTTAACACATAGCGCTTTAATGGCCCCATGTCCGTCAAACTGGAAAGGCCCCTGCACACACACACTGCAAAGTGCTAGATTTGAGGGTGGAAAGCAGCAATGGGGACGTGCCTCTGATTTTTCTGGGCTCAGTAGCTATGAGGCAGGGGCAGCTGGGCACCTGGTAATTGCTCCTGACAGGGATGTGTGCAGGGGAGGAGGTGAGAATGAATCAGGGATAACTCTGCTTCTCCACCTCCCACCCTCCTATAGGCACCCACCATACACCACATGCTTCCTCCAAATACCCCCACCTCCCACACAATCCCCCCAGTCTCCTGCAAGCACCCATCATGCACCCCCTGCTTCTCCAAGACACCCTCCACCCTCAACCTCCCACACTGCTGGTGAATGCTGCAGCTGTCATCACACTCTGTTGCACCATATAGGCTCTCTGGACGGGGGGTGGGTCCGAACTGCTGGAGCACCAGATTGTCTCGAGTGGTCTCTGATCCACAGACATAGTTGTTTTAGTTATAACAGGCTACAGCAGACAAATATAAGCCAAACACATTTATATAATCCATTATTTGCTTGTTATAAAGAATTTTGTGTTAGAATAAACACACTAGGATTTATAACTATTCTGAAGTGTTGAAGGGCAAAATTTCATTTCTTAAAAATAATTAATTATCTAAAACAAAGCTGTAACTATTTTACATTAAAAATGCTCTAAACTGAAAAATTGGATGAACACCCATTAGCACTAATAAGAATTTCCAGGAATAAATCATAATATTTATTTCAACTGTTTATATGATTAAACTAAATACAAAGAAGAGTAAAAGAAGAGTAATAGCATCAAAAACATACCACACTCCCAAAACAGTGAGTTACAGACTTGTCAGAGGAATGAGAAAAACGAAAGGGAAATGTCCCCAGAAGGTGTCAGATATAAGTCTACTTAACTAAATAGAACTAACAGAGGTAAGACAGCCAGCAATGGACTCTTCCAAGAGCTGGTTCAGCCAAAGACCCTTGAATGACCCTTGTCTCTGCCTACAAGCACCAAAATAAGCCGACCATAATTAGCAGGCTGTTAGGTAGGACAATCATTCAAGGACCTAGGGCAGGGGTGGGCAAACTACGGCCCACGGGTCGGATCCGGCCCGCGAGCCATTTTAAACCGGCCTGTGAGCTCCAGCCGGGGTGCCAAGTCAGGGGCCGCACCATGTGGCTCGGCCCTGCTCCGGCGCTCCAGCTGAGGCACCACGTGGCTCAGCCCTGCTCCAGCGCTCCAGCCGAGGCATCGGGGTGCTGCGGAATGAACCTGCTCTAGGGCGCATGATCAGGGGCCGTACCACGCTGCTCCTGGAAGCAGCGGCATGGCCTCACTCCAGTGCTCTAGCAGGGTCAGGGCTGCTCCACATGTAGGAGCCGGAGAAGGGACATGCCACTGCTTCCGGGAGCCACTTGAGGTAAGCATCGCTCAGAGCCTGCAACCCTGAGCCTCTTCCCACGCCCCAACTCCTGGCCCCAGCCCTGATCCCCCTCCCACTCTTCAAACCACTTGATCCCTTCACAGAGCACTGCCGCTCAGTGGTTAGCTGAGAAACGGACAGAGTGGTGATGTAGCAGAATCTGACATGGCACTTTCCCACTGCCAAACAGTGCTACTGCTAACTCCAAGCATTCACAAATCAGAAGACTAACCAAAATAAGCCCATGTGATTCCCTTGTTAAGAATGGTGTGGTGTTCTGCAGTGATAGCTCAAAACACTGCAGTAACATTATTGCCAGCTGTAGCGTTTGGGGACAATCAAAGTAGAACACTCTAGTATATTTTATAACGATTTATTTCCAAGCTGAAATTTACATAAACCTTGTTTCCAGTGTCTTTGCCTCATCTTACATGCATTCATTACAGCACCATTTCTAGTAGTATCATGTTTGAAAAGAACAAAAAAATACCCTAGCGTGGGAATGGACAATGCTGAGCTTCCTGGTTAATTAAGGGTATGATCCAATGGCTACAGAAGTCAAGGCTGCCTGACACTATGATGTCAAGTTTCTACGTTGCTGTTAATTCAGAAACCTAATTAAAACAAAGCTTCAGAAAAAAATCATTTTACTCTTAAAAAGTAGTAAAGAATTCTGAAGTCAGTCACATTAAGTGTGTAGCAGTCACAGGGCCAAAATTTTCAAGAATGCCTAAGTGATTTAGAAGCCTAAGTCTCAGTGAAAGTCAGTACTAAATGCAAATACAATATGCTGGTTACAACAGACACTGCCTTCAGCATATCTAGATATGGAAATGTAGGGTGAACTTCATAAAGACCAAGATTCTAGAATGATTAAAAACACATTTTTTTCCAGTAAAAACAATGGATATAAATTATGGCTTTTTATTTTAGCTGCCTGAATAGATTTCTGGTATCAAAGTCCAAAGGGATTTTTTATATATGGAAAAATTATAGGGACCACTCAATATTCTGCCTAGCAAGTATGTTTTTATATCCATATATATGTAATCTTATTTAAATTCATTATGCAATCAAAGAACATACAGTACAATTTGTAAAAGCAATTTTCTACTAAAGGAAAAAGAAGAAAAATATCTTGGAACTTTGTTCAACAAACGCTTAAGCAACTGTTACTTTAAGTATCACTAAAAATATAAATTTGCTGCTGTCTGTTCTCCCTTCAGAGCTGATGACACATAACACCATTAGCTTCCTTTTAAATAAATCCATTATGGACCGTCTATCTAGATGTTTTATTATCTGAATGAAAAACAGCTAGTTAAGACTCAACTCAAACAAGATAGAGGTGCTGCTTGTGGGTAGAAGAAAATATTTTGAGAATCTAGCTGGTGGCTTGTGCATGCTTATTATTCAGGAAGTACAGCTGTTACTTTTGAGACTGCCTGAATTTGCGGGTCACCCTTGACTACCTTTCTCAGAATGGAGGCCAGTGATGCAATAACGGTCAAGAATGCTTATTGCCTTATATTTCTTAACCAGAAGGTCCACCTGCTTCTCTCTGATACACATCTCACCAGCCATTTATCTCTCTATTTTATCCAGGGTATGCTATTGTCATGTGTTCCTAATTGGGTTTTGCTTGAAATTGATAAAAGGGTCTACAACAGTTGCAGAATACAGCAGCTCACTTATTTCTCAAGGCCCTTCTTCAGCAGGCCATCCCTATTCAGCAAAGCCGTACATAGGTCATTAACTTCAGGCATGTGCTTAAGTCCCACTAAGAAGACTAGAGCATGTGCTGAAGTGCTTTGATGAAGAGGGATGGACTTAAGCACTTGTTTGTATACTTTGCCGAACTGGGGCCATACATCTTAGAATAGGAATGAAGGATTTATTTACACCTGCTCTCCAAAAATCTAAATTAGCTGCTGATACACCATAAGATACATTTTATAAGTTTAACTTTAATACACTCAACCATTTATGTTGTATATATCATAATTTACCTTATTGAAATGTAATGAAGTTTTCCAATTAAACATTCAAACTAGTCCTTATATCACTTTTTGAACCATGGTATTAGTTTCAGATACAAAATGTTACACTTTCAGTTTCATCCCAGTACAAGTTAAATGAAATACCACTATATACTCATACAAACTATGGCTCAACTCTCCAGTCACTGCATGACCATGACCCTGCAAAGTACATATGCACATACTCAACTTTAAGCAAATGAGGATACCAAAGTACTGTAAATGGGATAAATCCCATGCTTAAAGGTAAGTTTGTGTATAAGTGCTTTGCTGGATCAGGGGAACAAGAGCAACTCCCAATGGAGTCAGTCCCGCAAACATGCCCAGGAATAGTTCTACTGAAATCCATGGAATGACTCACCTACATAAAGTTAAGCACATGTGCGTCTGTAGATGAGGCCAGATAGTATACTGGGCCCATAGTTGCAGGAACTAGTGGTGCAGGGGGTGCTTCTGCACCCCCTGGCTTGAAGTGCTTTCCATCATATACAGGGTTTACAGTTTGGTTCAATGGCTCTCAGCACCCCCACTATACAAATTGTTCTAGCACCCCTGGCTGGGTCCTGGAACTACTTGTGCTCATTCCTGGGTTTTCAACAAAATAAACTCTTATTCGTCCAGTTTAACTTGTCTCTACTGCAAAGAAAAATCATTATACACGCTGCATTTCTATTAGGTACTTGGAGTCTAAGAAACAAGAACCAGAGGAAATTCTGCTTAGTATTTTGCAGTGAACAGATAATATCACTGTATACAAGTGAATATAAAAAAATTCATTAATTAAGAAGGAGATAGATGCCTCCTTTTCTTGTCTTTTCTTTTGCAAAGAAGGGGAAAAGTAATTTAATTGACTGTAAGGACTGGTATCATGTCTGCTCATCAGAAGGAAATGAAGGCCCAAATTCATCAGCTTTATAATTCAAACAAAAGTTCAAGGCTTAAGAAATCTCTCGGGCAACATAGGGGATTATGTCAACATAATCAAAACCAAGCAAAATGATATGTGAAACAAGCTGCAAAGAATTTCATCTACCATTGTGGGCAATTAAATTACATATCATTGTACTAGCTGTTTAAATACATCATTCTTAGAAGCTTTGGAATGCAAGTTATTAAAAGATTAATGAATATATAACTTTGTAGAAGGTAAAACAATTGAGAGGGAAAGGATACCACAGGGCATAATCAGCATTTAAGGCTGCATCTTCCTGTGCACAGCTTTATTTCTGCATTCTTTCATTTCAGAACACTGTCTTCTGTATTACCCAAGAAAACATACCAGACCATGTACCTAAAACCTTCCTCAACATAGCTTCCAAAACACACCTAGGTAATATGTGTTGTAACTTTCATTAATTTTGTGCAATTCCACTTTTGTATAAAGGTTGACAAATTATTACAGCTGAAAACAGTATTTAAGAAAATATACTTTTTTTATATTGCACTTGTACCAATACAGAAAAACAGCTAGAGGGTTTCCCATTCCCACCGTTTTATATGCTTTAAAACCCAACTCTTGCACGTGCTCTAAAATCCAAATGGTTAACTGGACTGCTATGAAATTTGATGTGCCTCACGGGGGAGTGCTAGACATCCAAATTTTGGGTAATTTCACCAAGGGGTTCTCAAGTTACAGCCCACCCCGAAAGCCCTAGTTTCCTTTTGCTGCCTTGTACTGTTAAACTGAGAGGTACTAATGACTGGATGAATGGGAGACCTCTCGCTTGCTCTGAACTCACCCTTCAATTAACTAACTAAGGCTAGGTTAATCACACGGCCCCATCTAAGACAAAAGAAGTTTCAACTGAGTGGCTAGAGCAGGGGTAGGCAACCTATGGCATGCGTGCCAAAGGAGGCACGCGAGGTGATTTTCAGTGGCACTCACACTGCCCGGGTCCTGGCCACCAGTCCGGGGGGCTCTGCATTTTAATTTAATTTTAAATGAAGCTTCTTAAACATTTTAAAAACCTTATTTACTTTACATACAACAATAGTTTAGTTATATATTATAGACTTATAGAAAGAGACCTTCTAAAAACGTTAAAATGTATTACTGGCACACGAAACCTTAAATTAGAGTGAATAAACGAAGACTTGGCACACCACTTCTGAAAGGTTGTCGACCCCTGGGATAGAGTGTCAGCTGACCAGGATGTGAGCAGTCTAGTCTAGTGGTCAGGGTGGGCATTAGGAACCAAAGCCAAGGGTCAAAAAGGAAGGCAAGAACCCTCTCTTTGAAACAAACCAGCTGAAACGTACATGGTCTGGGATTTCACATGACCTTGAAATTCACGAAGGTTTGGGGAACATTATTAAAGACATGGGCAGACCCAGAACCTTCTCTCAATCTGCCTGGACTCTTTCATCCAGCAGACACTATCAGCCATCTGCCTTGTGCGATCTACTGGCATAAGAAATATCTCTAAGTATAGATCAGGTAGCGTGCCCATTTCCACAAGCACTGGGAAATGGTCCTTTTGTTCTGCTGCTATTTGTGAAATGCTCTTTACTTTATTCTGGGGCCAATGAGCCCCCCCCCCGCCCCCCCCCACACACACATATTCTCTCTTACTAAACTGACATGTTTCACTGGAAGGTTCATTTGGAATTTCTCTGTTCATATGGACCTGAAAACTCCAAACAAACTTCAAGAAATATGAACCTAGGTAAACCAATTCTGCCAGATTAGGTTCAGCAAAAACTAAAAAATTATAATCCCAAAGCAGTGGATTTCACATAGGCACGTTTAAGTGATAACTTTCACAGTGGCTCAGGAAAAGCTAAACATGTCCAAATGTCACCTGGCTACTAAAACACATCCAGAACACAGCAAATATCTGCTATATATTCTCTCATATAATTGCCATAGATACAGAATAGTGACAGAATTATTTGATGAAAGTAACTGCAACTTGTTTTATTTATTTTGCATTTGCCATTACCATGTTACTGTTTTAAAATCAATAAAGGTGTTCTAAAATTAAATAAAAATAAAGGCAGTATTTTCTTGGTATCCATCAGAAATTTCAGATAACACACAGGATTAATAAACAAATCTATTAGTGCTGCAGTATTTCAGTTACTGACATTTCTTAGCTCGTAAGACTTTTAGCTATAAGACAGGAGTCAGTATTCTGAATTTATGAAACCCCATCTCTATGAAAATTCATCTCTGGTAATTTTCCCAGGATTTAGTCAGATCTTACCTGTCTGATTTTAGTATCTTATAAAAGAGAGATCTCCTTTCAGTGAAGATGCTATATGCTGTGAAGATGAGTACTTGTTGTTGGCAAAGGAAGTGATTGGCTGTACAATCACAGTATAGTTCCTACTCTAAATTAGTCACTGAATTGGTTTCTTTTTAGAAAATGAAGTACATGTGTTTAATACAATTTAGTAATAGGTGCATTTTAAACATAAAAATTGAAGAATGGGAGATTCTCCAGGTCACTTTCACTAGTGTGGTTAAAGCCCAACATAAAACAAAAGACTGAGTTGGAATTCAAATGAAGGAAAAAAGTATGAATCGAAAGGAAACTACCGTATATACTCGATCATAAGCCGGTTCATTTATGAGCCGACCCTCCCAAGATGGATAAGTAAAAATGGAAAATTTTTATGACCCGTTCATAAGCCGACCCTATAATTCAGGAGTCAGCAAACTTTGGCTCCCAAGCCATCAGGATAAGCCGCTGGTGGGCTGAGATGGTTTGTTTACCTCGAGCGTCCGCAGGCACAGAGGTAAACCCAAGTAAACAAAGTGTCCCGGTGCGCCAGCTGCTTACCCTGACAGTCTGGGACAGCAACTGGTGGGGAAATTTTTTGGGGGGGGGGGAGAAGCTAGGAGTCAGGGGAGTAACCCCTGTTACCACTCCCACATGACCCCACCTCTAGCCCGGGACCCCCACACTCTCCCCATCCCATCCCTTCCCACCTTATCTGGGGAGGGCCTGGGAGGATGTCTCTGGCCTGGCTAGAGCTGCTCCGGCAAGCTGGGCAGCGCGGCCGCAGCCTGCTCCGGCGGGCCACACCGGGCAGCGTGGCCGCAGCATGTTCCAGTGGGCTGGGCCGGGCGGCACGGCCGCAGTGTGCTCCGGCGGGCCGGGCAGCGTGGCCACAGCCTGCTCTGGGGGGCGGGGCTGAGCGGCAGGGCTGCAGCCTGCCAGCCTCGGAGCTGCAGCTGTTTCGGAGGCTGGGGGGAAAGCAGCGTGGCCAGATCCGGAGAGACTCTAGCCCCGCCTCTTCCCTTCTGCCTCGGCTGGCTGTGCTGCCTCTCCTTGCTCCCTCTGTGGGGGGGTGCGGGGGGAGGGCCTGCGTCCTACCTCTCCCTCTCTATACCCGTTCATAAGCCGACCCCCTTCTCTGGTGCTTCCCTTTTTACTAAAAAAATTCAGCTTATGAACGAGTATGTACGATAAGTTCAGAACCAGGACTCATCCCTTCTGCTATACCTACAAACGAAACACAAGACTTTGCTAGCTTGTTGGGTTTTTTGCAGGGTGGAGGGAATATTTAAAGTTATATTTAAACCTATATCATTCCATCAAGAAGCATCTTTCAAAGGAGGTGAGAAAGGAAACATTCTTCTCCTTGCTCTGGAAGGAGAGCAACTCACAAGAGCCATCAAACAGGCTTCACATCTACTGGAGAGCAGAAGCTCTCGGGCTATGCAGCTATATGCTACTTCTAAAGGGGTACTTCCGCCTGGGCACTGACCTTGGAATAATATTACCTAGCCCCTGTATAGCATTTTTATCATGCACATTAAGTATTAGAAAAGGGCCTGTGGCAGCCCCATTCCCAGCACAGTCACGAATTCCAACTGGCTCAAATATCATATGGCAACTGAGCTCAGGGGAATGGTGTTGAAGGATGCACTGAATGCTCTTTGGTTTGTCTTTCCTCTTGCAACCTCCCAGCGAATACTTAGGATCAGACTGTGACTGGCCCAGTGCAGGTGTGCAAAGAGAAAAGAGGGTGCAAGAAGCCTTCCCCCCAGCTTTGTGTAGCTGTGCAAGAGCCAGTCATTGAATGGCTAGAGAAAGTAGGCACTGCGCAGAGCTAAACCTCATCTGTGGCACAGGACTCCCCAAAAGGCAGTGCCCCTGCCACCTCCCTCAGGACTAGTTAGCACAGATGCTGGGCATGGAAATGAGCATATGCTAAACCCTCCCTTGGGGTGTCAGAGCTGGGGCAAGGGTGAATTATGGGAATGTCTACCAGAATTCCTCTTGAGGAGTCCCTCACATGCCATCCATGGAGGAATGTGGCTTTGAGTTAAAGTTAAGCCCTGTGTATCTCCCCCAGTAGTGTGAGGGAGCACCAGTGAGGCAGGGAAGAATTATGAATTGGTTGCAGGATTACAGGCCAGATTCTCAGCTATTGAGTATTCATATAGCTCCACTGACTTTAACAGAGCGATGCCAATTTATATCAGATGAGGGTCTGGCTCTAGATCTCCTCAGTGACAGCTCCATCCAGAAGTATAGCCAGGAAAGAATGAGGAATATTAATACTATACAAAGGAGACTGGGGCAGGGAGAACCCTCTTCCCAGGTAAAAATTATGTCTCATTCTTTAGGCCAAGATGTGATGATCTGTCTCCCCATTCAATTATGACTCAGATCTGTGGAAACTCCCAAGGATTTCATGGTCACAGAATGAGGAAGACAGGCCACTCACAGGTTAGGAGGTGAAAAGTACAAGAGACAAGGAGCTCATTCACATGAGCTCTCTTCTCCTCCCAGGCAGCTCTACAGCCACTTCTCTCCAGCAAGCTAATATTTCCCCTCAATAAGTTGGTCCAGTGTGGATCCAGTATCCTTAACCTTCTATAACCTGGATAGTGTGGAAAGCCATGAAAATTACATTCTGGATAGGCTTTCTATATGAGTAAATGCATAAGTTTAATGTAGATAATATTTGAAACAGGAAGTTTCTTATAACAGTTTCTGTGAAATACCCTATTGAGATTTGATTGGTTACTCTCATAATGTCACCAGTGCATTGCCTTTCTGCATTTAGATGTTTATCTGTCCATAGATGTAACAATCTCACAGACCTTTCCATTTCTCACTGCAGCTGGTGGACACTCAAAAGCCACATAGTTTAACCAAGAGACAGCTACATACTCTGCACAGCTGCACTGTGAATGGCTGAAGACAGAATACTAGGACTGACCTCAGGGACATAGCATTAGTTCTTAATTTTTTAGAAGATGAAATAAAGATTGTTAAAGCACACAAAAATAAGAAGCTCCATTAAACAAAAGCTGAAGATTTCTCAGTCACAACAGCAAGAATCCTTACAGGCCTCTTTAATATTTATAATCCATTTATTCATAACTATAGCATAGAATCACAAATTAGACATGAGTTTGCAAGGTGATAGAGTTCAGTGAGAGTTTCTTCGGTTTGCCTGAATTCTTCTTCAAGAATTGTTGGGAATATTCAGGTCAAGTGACAATTTTTAAACGTTTGATATAATGGCACATAGATATGCACTGGTACAAAAACTCACATGCAAAGCTCTAGACAACTTCTCTCTCTGGAGTTGTTCCTTGTATAGTGGTTTCCTACAAAACTGACTTGCCTTTCTTTCTGGGATTCAAACACAGTGGTAGGATCAACAATCCAGTAGCAACTAAGAGAAGTTGATTATGGCACAAATCTCACCCCTCCTCCTAAACCACTATACAGTAGGAGGCCAGTGTGTTTCCCTTGAAATCATTGCTTGGCACCCCACCAAGATTCCATCCAGACTAATGTGGAGTGGGGGTAATGGGCAATGCCAGGACAGGCTAGGAGAGGTGTGAGGGAATGGCCAGGGGATGCATAACAATGTAGATACACCAGACCAGAACTCCATGCAGAGGTGCACAGGCAAATGTGGAGGAGAGCCAGAGAAGATCTGTCTTCCCCAGTCCCCAGGGAACTATACTGTGCAAAGTCCATTTACTTAGGGACGGATTCTGGCACTCTTACTCACATGGAGTAGTACCTTAATCCACAAGTAGTCCCATTTATTTCAATGATCTACTCATGGCATTAGGCACTACTCAGCATGAGTAAGTGTGTCATAATCCTATCAGTCTTTTCACAGGGGAAAGTATTTCAGCCAAAGTGAGAAGGAGAAAAAAAGTACCGTAACAGAGGGCAGGAATACATAATGTGTGACTTTAGAGCTAGCTGCAGTCCATGACCCCTAAACTGCCCTACCTATGAAACAGCATAGTGAGGACCAAGCTATCAAGTGTGGTGTTTTACTTATGGTCACCCAGACAACAAGGAGTATCAATTATTGTGGAGAACAGTGTTAATCTGTAACAATTTTATAAATGTGTGACCTAGCTATTAAGATAGCCAATGCAGAGCCAGATGGGGTTATTGGAATGTGTGACTAGACTGGGACAATTCAGTAGCCAGTATTGGCCTGTTGGGAAACAAAACAATGATTATAAATAAGATATTGGAGGTGAGGGGGGTGAAGCAGGAAAAATAATTCAAAAGTCCTTAAGAAAAAAAATGAGTGGGCTATTAATTGGAAAGTGCCTACCCATCCCGGGCCTTGCTCCCTTAAGATTAGCAGGCTTATATTTCCAGGCTGGGGCCTAAAATCCAAAGGAAACTGAACTGTAAAAACCC
Organism: Terrapene triunguis; assembly: GCF_002925995.2. Lineage (NCBI taxonomy): Eukaryota > Metazoa > Chordata > Testudines > Emydidae > Terrapene > Terrapene triunguis. The sequence goes on along the minus strand of NW_020664464.1, from coordinate 25,326,146 downwards.
CTGCCAGGGTGGGGGAGGAGTTTGCAAGGGAGCAGCAGCTACTCAGGGCAGACACTGCAGGAGAGACACTAGGATAGAGAAACTGCAGCAGGGCAGTCTGCCCCCGCACCTTCAGCCCAGAAGTGGGGGTACCTGGGCTAAGTGGCACTTACCAAAATGTGCAAGGAAAGGAAAAGACCCAGGCTTATAGGCCTTTTGTTATTTTAACTCTCTGCTCGCTTGTTATATTGTTTGGGTGAACAAACAATACATTGATTTTGAAAAAGCTATTGTGAATCATTTTAATCAGCTGCTGGCCACAGGCTCTGCAAGAAAATTTCTTGCAGCTGCCAAATACAGTTAGGTCTGTCAGGTTAACACAGTTGGGAAATAGGGGACTGCAGCCCTAAGATCCAGTCTAAGAGTGACTGAATCACAGGATGAGAGGTGAAGGAAATGAAGCCTGTTACCAGAGGTCTGAGCTTAAGCGGGATAGCAAAGAGGTCTAAGGTACACCTTGCGCTGTAACTGTGACAATGATCTAGCAAAGAAGATAGACGTATACACAAATATTATGGTTGGTTTAAATTTTTTTTAAATGTAAATATATAAGCAAATTAGGTGCCACCACAGGTGGCTGGCAAAGTTGCCAGTAAGGCAGTCAGTGTTGCTGTACCCCTGCCATATGGCAAACAGCATAACATCAGGGAAGTAGGTCTTTCCACACAGACTGAGACCATATACACATCCAAAAAGCAGAAATGCAAAACATAAATTATACTAGAGTTTAGTGGCACATTAATTAGTCACAGATAAGACTAATTTGGAAGAAGTTACAGGGGAGCTATGTCTGTGTTCCCTCCCCATTATGACATCCATTATGTCCACCTATTGCCTCTTCTACTTAGGGACCATCTTTTTGTGATATGTTTATATAGTAACCAGCACAACAGGTCTGGCACCTATAGATGCTACCAGAATACAAATAATATGAAAATCAGTAAGGAGGAGAAACAATAATGCTGAAAGAAACCTGGGGACAGCAAGTTAGTCTATTCTTGCAACCATAATCTCAGGAGTAAAGGAACTGAATTGTGAGGGAATATTAAAAACGTGGCTAACTGGCAATAAAGTGGGGTTTTGCTTGATAAAAATCTGTAAATATTTGAATAGCGTGAAAAACAAGGGTGTAGAGGAATTTAGTGTAATGCACAAGGATACAGCTGGGAGTAATAGGATGAAATTAAGAAAAAGGAAGATGTAGGCTGAATATCATTAAAAAAAAAAAAAAACCAAACTTCCTACCAACAAGATGTAGCATGCTGCAATGGTCTTCCAAGGAAGTAGTGGGAACCCTTATAGTTTGGAACATTTAAAACTAGACTGGACAAAATGAATATATGCTGACAGGGACAAGCCTATTTTTGCAAAAACATCATTCAATAGATCTTTTACACCTTTAACTTTCACAATTATCTGATTACATATTGAAGAGAAATTTGAACAGCATTAGTGTACAACTTTTTCCTGAAATATTTTATGCACAATGACTGCCTCCTATATTGCTCTTCCAAACGAATTAGATACTGATTTTGAGGAATTCCTTTGTACTCTAAATGATAAATCAGTATATGTAGGATTTTGGCCTAGTTAATATTCTTTCAAGCAAAATTAGCTAATCTGCAAAGGGTACTCCAATTTTTGGTCTAACAACTAGGTGTATATTTTCTCCTTATATAATACCCATTAATACTAAAAGGAGTTAAGCGTGCTTCTAAAGGAGAATATATACTTGGTGGCAGTTTCAAGACTAGCTGATCCAGCTGTGCAAGTTTCATACCTGCTCTGCATCAGCCTCTATTCTGTAGTGAACTGGTGTGACAGTTCATTAAAAAAACAGAAGTGATAGCACTTTGCTATTTGTAAGTAAAAGGAGCCAGATCCTCAGCTAGTGTAAATTAATAGCTCTGTTGAAATCAATAAAGCTACTTCAGCAGACACCAGCTGAGGATCTGGACCAACATGAAATACACAGATATTACACATCACTCTGGCCTCACATCAGAACAACCTGGTTAATACATTAAAGTCCATAGACTGCTCTTGATCCATGGACAGAAAAGGTGTAGTAAGATTAGCATGCAAGGGAGCACCCGCAATATAACATTTATAACACACAAGGATAACAACGTCCAAATATTTCTAGCCATTAGATATCTATATCTGTGAGTTGTGTGTGGATTGAGGTTACTATCTAGTCCATAGAATTCTTTAATACTATCTTTGATGCTGTTATAAATTTGTTGTAAATTGGGGTAGTTACAGAGGTGCTATAAATCCATACTTATTTTTTTCCACTTTGAAAGCAAAACCTTACATTTTTACAGTATTTTTAACAAGTATGATGGGATTTCAAATATCAGTAAGTCAATTCTCATTTCTCATCTTCATATTTTTGACACATGACATATGACACAGTGGATGTGTTATTCCTTGACTTTAGCAAAGCTTTTGATACGGTCTCCCACAGTATTCTTGCTGCCAAGTTAAAGAAGTATGGGCTGGATGAACGGACTGTAAGGTGGATAGAAATCTGGCTAGATCGTCGGGCTCAACGGGTAGTGATCAATGGCTCCATGTCTAGTTGGCAGCCAGTTTCAAGCGGAGTGCCCCAAGGGTTGGTCCTGGGGCCGGTTTTGTTTAATATCTTTATTAATGATCTGGAGGATGGTGTGGACTGCACTCTCAGCAAGTTTGCCGATGACACTAAACTAGGAGGCGTGGTAGATACACTAGAGGGCAGGGATCGGATACAGAGGGACCTAAACAAATTAGAGGATTGGGCCAAAAGAAACCTGATGAGGTTCAACAAGGACAAGTGCAGAGTCCTGCACTTAGGACGGAAGAATCCCATGCACAGCTACAGACTAGGGACCGAATGGCTAGGTAGCAGTTCTGCAGAAAAGGACCTAGGGGTCACAGTGGACGAGAAGCTGGATATGAGTCAACAGTGTGCCCTTGTTGCCAAGAAGGCTAACGGCATTTTGGGCTGTATAAGTAGGGGCATTGCCAGCAGATCGAGGGACATGATCGTTCCCCTTTATTCGACATTGGTGAGGCCTCATCTGGAGTACTGTGTCCAGTTTTGGGCCCCACACTACAAGAAGGATGTGGAAAAATTGGAAAGAGTCCAGCGGAGGGCAACAAAAATGATTAGGGGTCTGGAGCGCATGACTTATGAGGAGAGGCTGAGGGAACTGGGATTGTTTAGTCTCCAGAAGAGAAGAATGAGGGGGGATTTGATAGCAGCCTTCAACTACCTGAAGGGGGGTTCCAAAGAGGATGGAACTCGGCTGTTCTCAATGGTGGCAGATGACAGAACAAAGAGCAATGGTCTCAAGTTGCAGTGGGGGAGGTCTAGGTTGGATATTAGGAAACACTATTTCACTAGGAGGGTGGTGAAGCACTGGAATGCGTTACCTAGGGAGGTGGTGGAGCCTCCTTCCTTGGAGGTTTTTAAGGCCCGGCTTGACAAAGCCCTGGCTGGGATGATTTAGTTGGGAATTGGTCCTGCTTTGAGCAGGGGGTTGGACTAGATGACCTCCTGAGGTCCCTTCCAACCCTGATATTCTATGATTCTATGATTGCTAGTAACTTTCCTGTGCCTAGGCATTTAGATTATATTGTTAATTTCGTCCAGGATTACCTTTGTTTTCACGGTCTACTATAAAAGTGAGTTTTTATTCACAATAAGGAAAAAGGGAAAATTATCCAGAAGTTGAAGAACATAGTAGCTGTTTAATAATATGCAGTTTAGGAGAGTAATTGAAACTCAGCCATGCAAACTAGAATGACTAATTTTTCTATTTATTACACAAAATCCCTGGGATCCTTAATGATCACAAATGGTCAAGAGTTTGATTTTATATCTAATCCAACAGATGGCACTTCCTCACAATGCCCCTTAACATCATGCTGGAACATAGTTCAGTACTGATTCAGGGGAAAGAGTGAGCTCCATAGAATCCACAATACATTTCGTGTAGCATACTGGGCTTTCCTTGGAGGGCTGACAGTATGGTGACCAGACAGCAAGTGTGAAAAATCGGGACGGGGGTGGGGGGTAATAGGAGCCTATATAAGAAAAAGACCCAAAAATCTGAACTGTCCCTATAAAATCGGGACATCTGGTCACTCTAGCTGACAGCATTATGTATGAAAGCCTAAGGCAGTATGTCTGCAAACTTCACCCAAGGCTTCTCCACCCACCCCTCAGCCTGCAGCCCCCTCCCCCCCCCCCCCCCCCCGCCCCCGCCTGCCCGCCCAAGTCTGGTTTCCCTGCTCTCACTGGCAATGAAGGTAGCTTTATTAGGTGGTAGATAGAGATCTTACTCTTGACCCAACATAGCTCCCGACCACTTCCATCCTCTTTGATCACTTTAACTACTATGCTGTTGTTTCTGACTCCAGTAGCATCTAACTTCTATTGCAAATGTCTAATTACTCTTTATTTGTCTCTGCCGTTGATTGTACTTCAAACTCTAAGATACTCCTTTCTTGGGTACCGAAAACTTTCCTTATTGCACAGCATGCTGTCCTTTGCGCTTCTGATTGTTACATTCTGAAAGTCTATTGATAACCCTTACAGCAAGTTCCATTTTCACCAGTGCCTCAACACTTACTCTACTTCCATACTTTTGAGATAAAAATCATCTTGTTTGAGGGGTACTCTTCCTGTGCATTTTCACATTTTAAAGTAGTTGAGTTTCATTACATTTGCCCTTAACTTTGAATTGCTTAGATTTCTTGTGGTTGTTTCTAAGCTGTAAATGTTCCTATAAGCCTTTAAAAAAAAATCAGTTAAGATACTGATGTGGATTCTTAAACATAACTCCAATTTAATTAAGTTTTGGTCTGGGAACAGGACATTCTATATGCTGACTCTTATACAGAAGGAGATCTTTGAATAGGGTGACCAGACAGCAAGTGTGAAAAATCAAGACGGGGGTGGGGAGTAATAGGAGCCTATATAAGAAAAAGCCCCAAATATCGGGACTGTCCCTATAAAATCGGGACATCTGGTCACCCTATCTTAGAACCACTAGTCATATGTTGGACCCAAAGTTCCTCTTTACTGATATCAATGGGAGCTTTGCCATTGACATCATTAAGAGCAGGAATGGGTTTAAGGTAACCTTGAAATTGGCTTAAAAATAATGATATGTTAAAGAAAATGGTTTCTTTTGTATTTGCCTTCTGGTCTTTGAGCCTTTTGCATTCACATTGTCAAGCTTTTCTCTGCAAGCACATAGGCTAGAAACTTCCTTTTTATTTTAAGTGAAAGTTGAGATTCTCATGCAATCAGATGACTCCAGGAGATGGGGATTTAAAAAGAAATAGCACATATCAGAAGAGTTGACAACACTGCTCCTCCCCCAACAGGGTGAGTAGAATTTCCTGTTTTTTTGAGAGCTCTCCTGGCGTCCCAGTTTGGGTTATAAAAAATGGGACTGGTTTTGACATTTATAAAGCTGCTTCAGTGCCACTCCTAGTGCTTCTGGGCTGAGGCTGGGGAGAGGAGAGAGAGGAGCAGAACCTTCCCCCCTCGTTTGATCCCAAAATTCTTCCACTTGAAGCTTCACCTCCCCAACAAGACCATGACTGTTGGACTCTTCCCATCTCCCTTTAACAGGTGTTGGTTTGAAAATCGGGTCATCCTAATCAGGTCCTTTAAGAAAAATAAGTTATTGAAAAATTGCCTGGCATTTGTGCCTCACATAGTGAGTGTCCCCTTGATTATATCTTTTTTCAGTGGGGCGGGAGTAGGGCCCTACATTTCCTTTTACATTTAGTTTAAAATATTACTTCTGATTTTTAAAAAACAAATCACATATTTAGTGGTTATTAAATCATCTTTTTGCCACCTGCCTAGAGAATACTTATGCTGCCATGAAGCAGCCAGTGCCTCTGGCAGAAAGATGCCCTCTATGAAAGCAAACATTTCATCTGTGACACAAATTGCATCATTTGGATAGAAGGATGATCCCTTATAGGCAAACTGATTTTCAATGCATGGTACCCACTCTGCCAGCTTCCAAAATTAGGACCTAATGGGGATTTGTTAATGCTGAATGCAAAGCATTTGAGTTATTTTTGGTGGACTGTCCTGTAGACTGGCTACTCCTCAATACTTGCACATGAATGAGATTTTCCTGTGCACTGACAATTAAACAAGCATATCAAATATGCCAGTACCACAGAGATGTGTAATGGGTTTGATACTAGACCCAGTGCACAGCTTGAGTAAATGGGGTGGAAAAGGAACAGGATTTGCCTCTACTTGCACACACAGAACTCCTATTGACTCCAGCTGTGTTGTGTGTTCACAATGATTACAGAATAGTAATAATGTTTATTAACTCTTATTCTATTATCAAGCTGACAATACTGACAAAGCCTGTATTGGGGAGCACAGTTATATAATCAGTTCATGGCGCCAACAGCCAACCTTGATGCTTAAAGAATTATTGAACTAAATTACAGTACAGGGAAACCCCGGTATAACGCACCCAAAAAAAAAAAAGGGGGGGGGGGGGCCGAAGCACCGCCGAAGCGCAAAACAGACAAAAAAAGAAAAAAGAAAAAAAGCAGCCGGAGCGCCACCGAAGCGCCCAGGGGCAGTGGTCAACTGGGGGCCCCCCGCGCCTCCCTGACGGTGTCCCCAGCAGAAGGTGGGGAGGGGGCAGGGGAAGCCCCCAGCGCTCCAACCCACCCCGGCAGAAGCACAGGGGGTGGCGGGGGAAGCCCGAGCACTGGGACCCCCCCCCCCACTGCAGCCCCGGGAGGCAGCCTCACAGCTTGGGGGGTTGGGGGGGCTCTCACTCCCCACTGCGGCCTCAGGCTGTGACGGGGGGACAGGGCATCTCCGGTCTTGGGGCCGCAGTGGGGGGTGGGGAGGACATAAAGTAGCAAATGGGTTGAGGAGCTGCAGTGGGGGGGTGGAATGGGGGGACCCTGAGTGGCACCCCAGGGAAGGAGCAGAAAGGGGTGGAACCGTGGGCGCGGAGGAGCCCGCAGCCCTGGAGCTCTCTGTCCCCAGCAGGCGCGGGGCCGCGGCTCCTCTTGAAGCCAGAGAGAAGCCGTGGCCCCGCGCCTGCCGGGGACAGAGAACAACAGGGCTGCGGGCGCCAGTGCTCACTGTCCCCGGCAGGCGCGGGCCCGCAGCTTCTCTCCCCTGCTGGGCACTAGGCGGCGCACATCAATGCACCGCCTTGGGGACCACTGATGGGCTTGAAACCCCGCTATACCGCGACCCCGCATTTAGCACGATGTAATTTTTTGGACCCTAAACATCGTGGTATAGCGAGGTTTCACTGTATATGCAAGCAAGGATTTTTATGGTACCTTGTGTCCATTTTTTGTTATGAATTCAGTTCCACTGTAGGAAAAAAAACGTGTTTTCTAAAATTGTTAATTTCATACACGGAATAATAATACTATACACCTCTACCCAGATATAACGCTGTCCTCGGGAGCCAAAAAAATCTTACCGCGTTATAGGTGAAACTGCGTTATATCGAACTTCCTTTGATCTGCCGGAGCGCGCAGCCCCGCCTCCCCCGGAGCACTGCTTTACCATGTTATATCCGAATTCGTGTTATATCGGGTCGAGTTATATCAGGGTAGAGGTGTATAATGTAATGAGCATAATTACATGTGTATTGTAAAGTCTGAGAATATATATACAATTATGGGCCCAATTTTGCTCTGGTCAAAGTCATAGGGAGAGCTACCACTGACTTCAAAAAGAGCAAGTTCAGGCTGACTGGGCCTGATCCAAAATCTCATGTAAACCCATAGTGAGTATTTGTGGCATAAACTCGTATTTTAAGATTTTAAATAAAAAAGACAAATGTTTGCCCAAAGCTGAATCTGAATATATAATATACTATAGTTCCAGAGAGAACTTTTCAAGCCAAGTTTAGTTTAATACAATTAATTCTATGATACAGCAAGCACTTGGAGGCAGAACACTGTAGAGAACTGTACAAAAATAATATGAACATAAAAACATAAGAATGGCCATACTGGGTCAGACCAAAGGTCCATCTAGCCCAGTATCCTGTCTTCCAACAGTGACCAAAGCCAGGTGCCCCAGAGGGAATGAACAGGACAAGTAATCATCAAGTGATCCATCCCCAGTCGCCCATTCCCAGCTTCTGGCAAACAGAGGCTAGGGACACCATTCCTGCCCATCCTGGCTAATAACTATTGATGGACCCATCCTCCACGAATTTATCTAGTTGTTTTTTGAACCCTTTTATAGTCTTGGCCTTCACAACATCCTCTGACAAGGAGTTCCACAGGTTAACTATGCATTGTGTGAAAAAAAGATAATTCCTTTTGTTTATTTTAAACCTGCTGCCTATTAATTTCATTTGGTGGCCCCCAGTTCTTGTGTTATGAGAAGGAGTAAACAACACTTCCTTATTTACTTTCTCCACACCAGGCATGATTTTATAGATCTCTATCATATCCTCCCTTAGTCGTCTCTTTTCCAAGTGGAAAAGTCCCAGTCTTATTAACCTCTCCTCATACGGCAGCCATTCCATAACCCTAATAATTTTTGTTGCCCTTTTCTGAACCTTTTCCAATTCCAATATATCTTTTTTGAGATGGAGTGACCACATCTGCACGCAGTATTCAAGATGTGGGTGTACCATGAATTTATACAGAGGCAATATGATGTTTTCTGTCTTATTAGCTATCCCTTTCTTAACGATTCCCAACATGCTATTTGCTTTTTTACTGCCCCATCACATTGAGTGGATGTTTTCAGAGAACTATTCACAGTGACTCCAAGATCTCTTTCTTGAGTGGTAACAGCTAATTTAGACCCCACCATTTTATATGTATAGTTGGGATTATGTTTTCCAATGTGCATTACTTTGCATGGACCAGATATAGCCCAGATGAAGTTGCACATGATAGGAGGAGACAATACAAGGAGCTTTTCTGCGGCTTACTAAGGGGCTAATCAGCATTCCATGGGGAAGCATAGTCCCGTCTCCATTCTCATGCCCCCTGTGCCCACTGGTCGCTTGAAAAGAGGTAGAACCACAGTTCCATCATTGCACTGTCCAGCAGAGCCATCTACATGTAGAGAAGGAAGTATGCTGCATCATTCTCAGGGGTGGGGTCGTTGCCACACTGGTGTGTGCTCCCTGAGAACCCTCAAGAAGAAATCTTGCTGAGTAGATTTTATCCTGGATGCTCTGGATGCTGTATGGCCTCTTTGCACCCCTTCTAGTATGCTTAATGATGCCTAGTTTGCCATGTTTGAACCCACTTGATTTCTGGTCATACTTTGGTATAAAGTGAAGTTTGTCCTCTGCTGTTTTCTATGCCTTATGTTTAGGCACAATTTATCAAAAATGTAAAGTACAGTAGTACAGAAAAGAAAAAAAAAGCAGCAACTGAAAAAGATACAAGTAAAGAGAAATGCTAACACATAAAAAGTGAAAATAAAACAACATAGCTGGGATGCTAAACATAGAAACAAAAAGAAGCCATTACAGCAGAGCGGGGTGAACTGTGAAATGAACTTGCAGAATTGGGAAAAGCAGTTTAGGAATTAAACAAGAACTTTCTCAGTACATTTTCAAGGAGAAACACTAAAAATAACCATAACTGTCTATCCAATGCCCTGGATATTTTCAGGATCAGTCATGCAGTGGCAGTAAATATGTTAGTGAAGCACATTTCCAGATGGAGCTTATTCTCCTTTTAGAGGAGATTAGGATTGTAATCTTGAGGCCATTATGACAAACCAATAAGGATAAAATACAAATCAAACTTTCACCCAAAATCTTTTATTAAGGTTAACTCTAAAGAAAATTGTTTGATGTACCCCTGTGCTTCCTGGGTTCATGCAGGAGAAGAATCTGAAGTACTGGAATGCTGTAGGAGAGGAACACTCAATTTCCAGAAAGGCTAACCTTGGAGATTTTCAGCCTGATTCCCAAACAAAAGAAATAGCCACAATGCTGAGCACCTCCTTATAGTGCTATGCGTCCTTAACTCACACAGATTGCAACTGGTGTTGTGGCTGCTTGGCCTCATTCAGGATCGACTCAGCATCTTGCAGGCACAGGCCCTACATTTGGATATGTATGCACACCATCCCTTCAAACACTGGGTTTGACTCATCTCTGTTTATGACATTCTAGCATGGGCTCCAGGAGACTAGCTACCCCTCTGAACTCAAATGTTTCAACTCTGGAAGCTGAGGCTTCCTAGTAAAGGAGGCTCTCACCAGAAACAAAACAGGAGATGGGAGAAAATACAAGCCCTCCCTCAAAATGAGAGGTGCTCCAGCAAAAGCTGAACATCTGCTTACTTGAAAAAGAATTGTTCAAGGGCATCACAGTGGGTGACATGCATGCACCGCCTTATTTAAATGTAGGCCGAGGGCAAAATTAGTGGTGTATCATTTAAAATTATTCAGTGCTACAAGGATCATTTAGAAAAATTTGGTTGGAATAACAATCCCATTCCTTATAATAATACACTGTCCTATCTGGCTCAGCAAAGGGTTTCACAGCATCTTTTAAACTAGTAGTTTCAAGCTGAGATGTTCAAAGTTGCCTAAAGAATTTTGACTCCCA
>NW_020664464.1:25258491-25315490 GCF_002925995.2 Terrapene triunguis | reverse complement strand
GTTTCAAGCTGAGATGTTCAAAGTTGCCTAAAGAATTTTGACTCCCATTCCCCTACTCAGCTTTGAACATCTCAGCCTTAAATTCAGTTCTAAAAACTATAACATAAATAATAGTGTTCACCTTAAATAAAGAGCTATTATCAACCACCATAACCATGTATTCTTAAAGTAAGAAGGCTTAAATCATACACTATTTCATTCATTGCACTGAAACTTGCTGTTAAACTATTTTCTAAAGTGTTGCATCTCTCCAGGTATTTTTCTTCTTTGGGTAGTCTCTCAGATCACATCAAGCGAGATTAATACTAAACTAGACAGACATCTAAATGAGCACTTTGCTCACTTTGGGCCCATTTCACTGTCCTTACACTGAGAATTAACTTGCTCTGTGAATAGTCATATTCGACTAAGATGCAACTCAATGCAAATACAAGTGGCAGAATCAGGCCCTTTCCTCATTCAGACAGATGTCACTGGACACAAGATCTATACTGATAAACACAATTTGCAGTATCTTATTTAAAAGTAAGTGCAAAACTAAGATGGGACTTTCACGAACAAGTTAGTCAGCCTTCTCATCTCCTAGGACAGAAAGGATTACAGTACACTGAAAAAAGCTTCTCCATCAATATTCCTGGTAAACTTTGCTGAAGTATACTGAGTTAGTCTCATTTTTCTAAGATTAAGGTATCAACAGGAAACAGGTGAGATTAACCCTCACTGGTATAGAAAGGGTGCGATTTACATTTCCCCTGTGTCCATGCAGACAATCATGCTGGCAGACAAGTTCAGACCCAAAGGAAAAGGTTCCACCAAGAAAGAGCCAAAGAAAAAAAAATAATAAAAATGTTACTAATAGAGGATGTTATACTGGCTAACAGTTAGTCAGATTGTGAACATTAAGGGTTGGTTTCTTAAGCAAAGCCCACATAATGGCTTCCGTAAGAGAAGCCATCAACCTGCCTCCCTAAAAGAGGCATTTACACTTTCCTCCAACAGTGGAGCCAGTTCTTCCTGGCTGGCCTTCAACCAACCAGGACACATATCTGAAGGACATGTTGTGGAATAAAAGGCTTCTAACCACTCCTAGTACTTCAGTATGTCACTAGTCTAAACTATTCTAGAGAAGATCTAGCTTTGTGTCCTCCAGACAGCATTCTGTATTCACAGAACAAACAGCTCAGCTAAAACTGCTGAAATTTATTCGCTTTATTTTATGAGGCAATCAAAAATAGTCTCACAATGGGAGGAAAATTTCTCTTGATAAAGGCCCCTTTCTCATTCTTGGCAGAAAGAGGATGCACCTGGCCCCAGAGTGTTCTGGGCCAATGGGCAATATGTCTCTAGTTTTTGCATTGCTGTTGCTATAAGAAGCTGCCAGATTGGGAAAATATTTGGTAGCCAAAAGTGTTCTCTTGTGCTGTCTTCTCAGCAATATTAGCTATTGTATTGCAAAGTGATCTGAATGTAAATGACTGTACAGTGCCCACTACATCAGGTATGGAAGAATGACTAATACTGGTACCACTGAGGTTCATTATATCCTAGCTGCTGGATCTGGATCAGAGTATTATGATTACCTGACACCCGTTAGATCTCCATATCCCTTAGCTTCTAAAATATTCTCTAATATCTATGATACCAGCTGCTCTTGTTTTCAAAGCTGCTCTTGTTCCCTCATCCTCTAATCCATGCCACTCAGAACATCTTCACCACTGATTAGCTGGTCACTTGCTTTTTCTTTCTCCTGGGCTTATGATGGTTCTTTTGGTTGCCTGCCCTTGAGGTCATTGAGAGTTGCTGGAACACCAGGTCTGGTTACTTGCTGACTTCACTGTCAGTGCAGCTTGACACTTGCCAGAAAAAAGCCAATATAGGAATTTGCTTCTAGAGTACTGATGTTATGGCCGTTTGCCTTTGTTTGGGCATGGGATGTCTCTACTAAACAGTATTCATGCCTACTGTTGCTGCTACACATAAAAATATCCAGTGGATATTATAGTGGAAACTGTGCCCTCCTCTTTTGGCACATTTTTCTGTATCACTTTTGTGGGGATTTTTATGTCCATCAGACCCTTACTATTCTTTCTGTCCACTCATCAAGTCCAGTTTGCCCAGGCATTGCATGACACACAAAGCCCGTGTCAGAACTGAGAATAAAAGATTTACCTGTCACTCCAAAAGAGTTCCCTCTTTACCAATCACTTTTTCCATACATGGCTTCCTGGCACCCTGACAACCTCAGACTAGGACTCTATTTTAAACAAAAATTGGTCATAGTTTGGATAAAAATGACATATTTCCTGTCAATGTATTGGACATTCCCTTGATCTAAAAGACAGCTAACCCAATTATCTGATTTACAAAATAATTGCCACACGCTACTATCTGTTTTACAGTCCTCCTAGCAAAAGGCATCCTATTGAATTCACATATCTGCTTTGATGTGCAGTAAAATTTTCCCTTTTAACTCAAGCATATACTGCATTAATTGCCCATTATCTTCTTTAAAATGTATCATATGTAACAAGGCTTAGATGTTGGAGGAGATTTTATATTCAAAAGTTCTTCCCACCATGTCAAAATCATCCTTTTCATTGAGTGAAATAAACGGTCTCAGTTCACACATCAATGATCAAGGGCCACATTTTCAAAAGTGGGAGTACTGAAATGCACAAGAGCTCTAAGAGCATGTACCTGCACTGGTGAGTGCAAATCAAACTACTGCGCATTTTCCTGATCTTTACACATAAAACTCCCACACTGGATTTTTAATTTAAATGTTGCTATATCAGAATATAGTACAACTTTGAAAAACCATCTGTACTTTGTGCCAAATTCTACTCTCAATTCACTAATTTAAATTAAAAGTAACTCTAGAGAGTCAGTTTCCCTCTGTGACATCATTTTAAATTGACAGTAATTCCATCAAAGTCAATAGAGTCCCTCTTGATTTAAATTTGTGTAAATGAGAGCAGAATCTGATTGCTTTACTCAGTGGTGTAATTTTAAATTAACTACCTTAAAGTCTGATTCTGCTCTCAGTTACATAATTTTAAGTGGAGAGGAACTCCACTGACTTCCAAACGACTGTGTAGATGAGGCCAGAATATGGATCTTGATCGTAGTCTTATCTCACTTACCCCAGCAACTTAAAACAACACATAACCAAGGGGATTAAAAAAGAATGTGTATATGTGGGGGAAAGAAAGCACTGCTAAATGTGATGAATCTGTACTGTGAAGTAAAGGTTTTAATGCAGTTTTTTAAAAGGTTTAGAAAATGCTTCTGTGCTTTATAATCCTTAAGTATTTGTATAATTCTATAATACTTATTTCCCTGGTACACTTTTTATTCTTACACTTCCTGCCATTATTGCACCTGCTTCCCCAACCTATCCCCACCCACACTGGGGGTTCGTGACAGGGTAAGCTGCATTACCAACCTAAGAGCTGCTTCACAACAGGCTGAATTTTCATATTGCAATGCTACAAATCTCACCGCTTTGCAAAAGGATAAAAACATACAGCGGCAAAAGTGCAAGCCAAATGAAATCATGTGCAGTTATACAAAAATGCAAACCATAAAGTTAAAACACTTTTTCTTCTCTATGCTTTTTTGCAGCGCTCATCTAGTCAATTTGACTATATGGACAGGAAGTTATAACCTATTTTTAACTTTGGAATGTGAACAATAATCAAAAGAGAGGCTAAAAACTTTATAACGTAACTTCATTCCACTGCAGTAGGAGATATTTTGTATCAAATGTATGTATATTTCTCCATAATCTTATAGTGAGATCTGGATTGATCTCTCTGCCCTACAGAAGCAAAACTTGCACCTCCCTGCAACAACAATGCCTTGTATACGCTTAGTGGATTCACCCCCAATGAGCGAATTTTAGTTTCCACTAAGGTTAAAACATCATGATAATGAAGTGTTGCAATTGCTCACTTAAAATTACAAAAAGTTTGGGAATGCAAAAATGAGGGGTCCAAGTGCAACATTAATTCAGCTATAAAGCACACATAGAATTTTGTCTTTTTTTTCTCATTAAATGCATATCTTCTTTGTGTTATAAGGTGTAAATCATAAAAACATATACCATACGAGCAAGTTAACGTTGTTGGAAGCTTAACTTCAGCATTTTATTTCTGTAATTTTAACTATACCTTTGCAACAAAATATCTGTTTGCATTTCCAAAATTATACTACTAACAAAACCAGTAATAATTGCTCAGTGTATTCCTCAAGTGTTCCACTATGCAGATAGTGTGCAGGGTCCGATCCTGCAAAGCTTAATCACATGATTTGTCTTTACTTATGGGCGTAATCAGTGGGATTACTCATATACCAAAAGAGAAGAGAGGATTTTCAATAACTGTAAGGTGATACATTTAAAAAGATGTTCTTGTTATTTCAAATGAAAATAGGATTTGTAATGTGAAATTTCTTTTCTTATAATAAAACAATATTTTTCAGTTTACAACTAAAGGACCTGACTCTGCAAACCCTTGTCCATGTGAGAGAAGTCTTTACTCACACGACTGGATCCACTGACTTACATGGGATCAACAACTCACACTGATAAGATATTACAGGATCAGGCCAAAACTGAATAAATGATCATTTGAGGTAGACTTGATGAGATAAGTTTCTAGGGCCTGATCCTGAGAGGTTTTAAGCACTTTGGCCCCAATTTACAAAGTACTTGAGTAGCCTCATTGAAATCCTTGGCTAATTAATTATGCAGGGCTCAGTTCTTTGCTCAGTTACACCAGTGTGTAAATATGGAATATTCCATTGCTATTAGTGGAGTTACTTCAGTCAAATGAGGGAAATGGATCTATAATATTCCATTAACATTCACATATTTTCTAAGGGCCAAATTTTGCTCTCTCGGTTACGATAGTAGTTTGATTCATTTTCTTTACTTCACTGGGGTTACTCTGAATTTAAACAAGTGCAAATGGAGGAAGTATTTGGCTTAGTCACTCCCTGTGTTCCTCTGCCTCTAGGGCCTGATCCAAAGCCTGGTGACATCAGTGGGAGTCTTTCTAATAACTTTATTAGGTTTTGAATCAGTCTGTAGATTAGGCACACTTACAAAAATCAAAATTAACAAATAACATTCTCAAACAGCATCAGACTCATACAAAGAGAAAAAAGGAATCAAATGCATCAGTGCCATTATAGTGTAGTCACTAAAGTTAAAAACATTATAACGTTAGCACCACTCTTAATTTTTTTTTTTGGCTCCTTGTACTTTTTAAAAGACGCCTATTAACTGCTTCCAAAAATAACCCGCCCCCCAGACTTTAGATCAAATTCTGCTCTCAGTTACATTAGTACAACCATGATGACTTGAAAATAGAAATGTAACCGAGTAAAATTTACATTTTTGATTTTACTGGGCTTTAATATTTTTAGTAGAAACAAAACCTGAAAGCTTTATAAAATACAATTATGGATTTTAATGATTCCTTTAACTGAACATGAAAATAAGAGCAAATATTAATCATTAGTTTAGTCATTCTGATCTTCCTAAAATGGTTTTAAAACATTTATTCCAAGTTGTTTTATCTATTCAAGATGAGGCCTTCCTCCTAACCTTCCTCTCCACAAAAAAAACTGTCAGAAAATAAAAACACTCATGTCTCAAGCTTCCTTATTTCTGCATTTATCAGTCTTAAGCTTAACGAATGGCTGAGAAAGGAAAGCGTCATAGTTCCTGTAAAAGTACCCACTCCAAGTGCTCTCAGGCTGTAACAGTTTATGGCCCTGATCTTCTTATCAGATCTGTGCAGGGTCAATGCATGTGGATCAGACTGCACATTTGGGTCCAAAGGTCCAGGAAATTTAAATACTTTGTACCTGGAGGGCTTGCAAGACAAAGCCCAAAATAAAGGATATTAACAAAAATTATGAGTGAAAATGTAAATGGCTTGTTGAATTATGGGGGAAAATTTGTCATAAGAGGGAGATTCTTTCCAAAATTACCATATAATTAAACCAAATTAGGGAATGTGATTTTGGGCTTGATCCTGCTCCACTGAAGTCGGTAGTATTTGTGCCTAAGAAAGGAAATGCTGGATTGGCCCCAAAATTGGCCTGACATACCACTTGCTATACTCGGCCAGTTTTATGTACCTGTGACTCTATTAAAGTCAATGGAGTTTCACTTTTGTAAAACTGAAAAAAATAGTGGTGACTGCATCCAACTCATTTCAGTGTGTCTAATAATATTCTGCAATTTTTTTTTCTTGGAAAAAAATCATCAAAGACATTTGACCAAAAAAAATTGTTAGGCTTTAAAACCCTGAATTAATATATTGTATTTAGCATCCCTGTAACTTCATCCCATGCAAACCGTGAGCATTGTTTGTTATGTTCACTGAACAAATCAGTTTCACATTCATGTATCTAACTATGCTCATTTACTTAAATACTGGTTTGTGTCGATTTTAAAGACAGTTGTAATTTACAGAGTTTTTTGTTTGCTTTCAAACTGGTAAATTTTATTTGTTTTCATAGTAAGCAGTTTAGTGGAATATGCCTCCTTATATTGCTTTTTGGTGTTAAAGTATTTTTTTAAAGTGTCAGTAATAATTTTGACTGACTAATTTGTATTTTTGATTTGCCGTGGTATGGTGTGTATTTTTCCCTATATCATTTACTCCACTGTTTTTCAAATTATACATAAAAAGTAAGCATAGGATGTAACAAAGAAACCTAGTTGGGCAAACTTGGCTTTTAGGTGTGAAGGAAATGTAAATGTTATTTTAGGGTTGGGCCCAAACAAAATTGCAGATTTGAACACCTCAGAACTTGGGGGGGGGGGGGGGGGAATGTGAATTTTGCAACTTGGGGCCCCTCTCTACTAAATGTTGTTACTTGATTCAACCCAAACGTGCTTGGAACGGGGCAAAATATCCTCCCAAGCTGTATTTAAAGGGTGTAAGGAGATGCTGAGCTGTTAGTTATAAAGCACCTTGAAAGCGAAGGCGGAAGAAATTGATCCATGCTATGGGTTTGTTCATCCCGTGCGTGTCCCTTTCCTAACGTGTTACTGACAACTGCAGCCCAGTCTAGCCGCGAAGCTTCCCCGCTCTCAGATCAGCGAGTGACAGACTAGCTGCAGGGCCACAAAAGGGACAACCCGTGTCTTTGCTTTCGGAGCCAACCGGACTCCCGAGCGTGCCCCTGCCAGCGCGTCTCGCCCAGGGCTCCCTCACCTGCCGGAGCAGGCAGCGGCTCTTACCTAGGCACGGCGAATGGGGAGCGCCGCGGGCTGTCAATCCGCAGGGATCCTGGCCGGGGGGAGGGAAACCTCCCTGGGTGCGGCGCCCTTCCCCGGCTGAGCGAGGCGGGCTGGTGGCCGCGGGCAAACTGCGGCTGAGCCCCCTCGGCGAGGCTGCCGGAGCGTCCACACCTCAGCTGGGCGGGTCCCCCGAGGGGACACCCCCAGCCCAGGAGCAGCACAAAGGGAAGCGGAGGGGCGGAGGCAGCAGCCGCTGTGCCCTGCTGCGGGGGTCCCGGCTCGGCTCCAGCGCGCTGCCTCCCGGACCTGCGTTCAGCGAAACCTTCGCTTCCTCATTTTCTGCGGCAGCCTCGGCTACTTCCTCCCAGCCTGGTTTCAGCTCACACACTTCCTCATTGGGCAGGACCGCAGCTGCTCCCCCCTTCATTTGCTTAACAGCCTTGACAAGTTCAGGGAGGCCACCGGCTTCCCCAGCCAGGATGCACCAGCTCGGCGTTGGGTGGCTTTGCCGCAGCTGTCTTCTTCTCCCTTTCCTGTCTGCAGCCTCTAATCCGTCCCTGTGAAACACTTCCCGCAATTCCACACCTCCCTCTCTTGCCTTTCCCCCAGGCCAGTTTCATTAGGGATCTGCAAAATAATCCTTCCCACTTTCCTTTCTAGTCCAAAAGAGTTCAAGGGAACCCACCCACACTGGGTTTCATAGAATCAAAAAAAAAAAAAAAAAAAAAAAAGACTGGAAGGGGGAGGTGGAGAGGTTATCAAGTCCAGCCCCCTTGACTGAGGCAACACCAAGTAAACCTAGACCATCCCTGACAGCTGTCTTCTAACTTGTTCTTAAAAACATCCAGTGAGAGGGATTCCACCACCTCCTGAGATAACCTTTTCCTGTGCTTACCTAGCCTTATCCTTAGAAAGTGTTTCCTAATATCCAACCTAACTCTCTTTTACTGGACATCCAGCCCATTACCTCATCTTACCTTCAGTGGACATGGATAACAGTTGATAACCAGCCTCTTCATAACTGCCCTTAATGTATCTGAAGATTCTTAGCAGGTGTCCATCCCCAGCCTCTTCTTCTTTAGAAGAAACATGCCCTATTCTTTCAGTCTTTCCTGTTTTCCAAACCTCTTATCCTTTTTGTTACTTTCCTCTGGACTCTCTCCAGTGTTCACATCTTTCTGAAGGTATGGTGTGATGCCAAAAACTGAATATGATACTCCAGCTGACGCTTCACTAGTGCCAAGTGGAGTGGAACAATTACCTCCTGGGACTTACAAATGACACTCCTATTCTGACATCTCAGAATGATATTAGCCTTTTATGCAACTGCATCATGTTGTTGATTCATATTCAATGTGTGTTGTATGTGGTCTACATGAAATTATTATAACATGGGTGCACAACTAGTTGGAAAAGTGTACCCAAAGAGTAGTTATGGGGTACAGTGGGGGCTGTCTGTTACTATTCAATATTTGCATTAACAACTTGGATAATGAAGTTGAGAGTACACTTATAAAATTTGCAAATGACAAAGGTGTGAGGAATTGTAAATATTTTGCAGGATTAGAATTCAAAATGACCTTGATACATTGGAGAATTGGTCTGAAATCAATGAGATTTAATAAAGACAAGTTCAAAGTACTGCACTAAGAAAAAAAAACCCAAATACCAAATGGGGAATAACTGGCTAGGCAATGGCATTGCAGAACTGGATTAAATCATATCTTTTAAAACTGTCTACTCTTGTCTTGAGAACTCCAAGCAATGGTGAGTCCACCACCTCTTTGGGTGAGCTATTCCAATGTTTAATTATCCTCAGAGCTAGGAAATTGTACCTTATTTCAAGGCTGAATTCGTCTAACTTCAGCTTCTAGCCCTTGAATTTGTTAAGCCTTTGTCAACAAGAATGAAGCGCCCCCACTATCAGATATGTTTTATGTGTAAGTGCCTAGACACATTGATCAAGTCACCTCTCAACCTTCTCTGTGATAAGCTGAATAGGTTGAACTCTTCAAGCTTTGTAATGTGAGGCTTGATTTCCAACCTTTAGATCTCTTTTGTGGCCTTCCTTTGAACTCTCTACAGTGTTTCCATATCCTTCTTGAAATGGGGGTACCAGAACTGGACACAGTTTTCCAGTAGTGATTTACCAATGCTATGTACAGAGCAAGATCATTCCCCTACTCCATCCCCCTTTTTATACATCTAAAGATTGCGTTAATATTATACTGAGTTCATGCTCAGGCATTGTGTACAATGACCTCCAAAGTCCTTCTCTGAGTCACTGCTTTCCAAGACAACCTCCCCGCCTGTAAGTGTAGCCTGCATTCCTTGTTCCCAGATGTATTACCTTGCATTTAGTGGTGACCACTTAATTAGGCTATTCAGATCACTCTCTAATAGTAACCTTCCCGCTGGTGAAAGCTCCTTGGGAAGCTCAGAGGTTTCTTCAACCTTTCACACTTGCTGCCTAGTGGAGGGAACAGGTTCTTATTTTCTATATAGGAATCTACTAACTCTTTTTTTATCACAACATGGAAGAAAAACCTTACAAACCTTAGAGCCTGAAAGTTCTAAATTCTGGCATCTCCTAACTCAGGGGTGGGCCCACATCCGGCCCGTGGGACCGTCCTGCACGGCCCCCGAGCTCCTGGCCTGGGAGGCTAGCCCCCGGCCCCTCCCCCGCTGTTCCTCCTCCCCCGCAGCCTCAGCTTGGGGGCAGCGCAGCTGCAGAGCTGTGGTCTGAGCTGCGTGGTGGCGGCGGTGCAGCTGTAGCGCCGCCAGACACCAGTGCTCCAGGCATCGCAGTAAGGGGGCAAGGGAGCAGGGGGGGTTTGTATAGAGCAGTGGTCTCCAAACTTTTTTGATCGCGCACCCCTATCAGTAAAAAAAATTTGAGCACGCACACCCTGCCGCGCCAGCTCTACCATTTTTGCCACAGCAAAAAAAGAAAAGAAAGCCGTTTGGACTCCCGCCTGACGAAGAAAAAAAAAAGGCGCTCCTCCTGCCGCGCACCCCCACGGATCCTCTTGCGCACCCCACTTTGGAGACCTCTGGGATAGAGGGCAGGGGAGTTCGGGGGGTTGGTCAGGGGACGGGGATGTAGATAGGGCTCGGGGCGGTCGGGGGGGGAATAGGGGGTTGAATGGGGGCAGCGGTCCCAGGGGGGCAGTCAGGAAGGAGGGGGGGTTGGATGGGGCAGGGGTCCCGGGGGGGGGCATCAGGGAACAGGGGGGGTTGGATGGGGCAGGAGTCCGGGGGGGGGCAGATAGGAGGTGGGGGCCGGGCCACGACTCCCTCCTCTAACCGGCCCTCCATACAATTTCCAAGACCCGATGCAGCCCTCAGGCCAAAAAGTTTGCTTGCCCCTGTCCTAACTATACTAAGGAGGGTATTTATCTGAGGAGTATACCTCTGTTTCTGGTTCTTTCCTATTGGGCAATCTTCTGGCACTCACTGTGCTGTAGGCCCATTGCCCATAGGTTCTGCCTAAACTATACCCCAAAATAAATAAATAAATAAATAAATAAACTATTCCAAGAAACCATTTAAAAATCCTGATTATAATTTTGGATGGCACAGTCCCACCCTCCCTCTGTGAATGGAGCATAATCTGGTTAAAATGGCTTTTGAAAACCATTATCAAGATCAGGGGGCATATTGTACCATTAGCTTTTAAGCAGAAATCCGCATTGAAATATATGGTACAGCATGATCCCAGGTTATGTATGAGCAACATAGGAGGATTCAAGCAAAGGAAATTGGAATTCCATGAGGCTGTCTACATTTTTACCCCTCTATTTTTTAAAATCATTGTTAGCACTTCACATGAGACTTAATGCAAGTAAATGTAAAGATGTACCTCAAATACAAATATATTGACTTTTTTGTGGGTGGAGTGGAAAATCTTCAAATTTGTTAACCAACAAACTCTTTCTACTATGTACTATTATACTCTGTGCAAAGGATGCCAGCTATCAGTCAATTCAAATCATTCGTCTTTTTGTGGAAAGTGTGTAGCTTGCTAAAGAAAACACAGTATGCATGGTGCTTCTGAAAGTATTTGATAGATGTTAGGAATCTGTGACCAACTAGTTCAATGTGAATGCACAAAGGGGACACCAGTATAACAACATAATCAGTAATTAATTTTGTATTTCTCATTACATTTCATCTGCAGGAGGAAGTCCCAAAAATCCTCTGTCCTTGCAACCTGATCCAATTAGACCATAGCACTCAGGGCTGATTCCATCAGGCTGTACCACCTATGATTGCAGTGGGCCCCAGCTTGGGAGATGCCCCCACAGGAATGCAGAGACAGTTAAGAGAACACCTGCTCAGCTCTTCACTTTGAGATAACTCTCAGCAAGCTGAGCCTCATTCACTACCTTGAGCAGCCAAAGCCACATAAGCCTGGCCAAGAATGTGGAGCTTCTTAGAGAAGAGAACCTATCTTCAGTACGTACAAGTATAATGGGAGTGGCATCAGTGTCCTCATTTGCCCATTGCACCAGACCCTACTTCTAGCATTGTCTTGAGATGTTCTTCTGTTCTTCCCATTTCTTCTGGAGTTGCTCCTACTCCCCATGGCTTCTCCTACTCCAAACTGAGTTTCCTCAACTTCCCTAGGAGCTGCTACTGCACACAAGCAGGGCTTCCTTTCGACATCCCCCCTCCCCCCATTAAAGGGCTGCTCCTCATTTATCTCCTCAGCTTCTTGATTTTTTGGCTCTCTGGCAAAACCAAAAACAAAGTTTGTTTTGGGTGAGCCAAAGCTATTGTTGTTCAACTTGGAACAAGTTGTTCAACCTGAAACAAGACAATTGGTTTGGGGTGTCTTTTTTTTTTTTTTTTTTTTTTTTTTAAGAATTTTAAAAAAGAAATTAGGCAATTTTTGAAATGAAACCTTGAAATATTTCATTTTGAAAGTGAACATATCTGGTATAGCACTTACTGTGGTGACTAGCCCCATTTAAGTCAAAGGAACAACTCATGGGAGGAAGCTCTATGCCAGTAGTAAATGTCAGCAGGATTGGGCTCCATTGAGTGTACAGAGGAAGAGAGAAGCGACTCATTTTGATAAGGAAAAGAAAATTTAAATAAAATTTATTGAATTCAATCACATCCTGTACTATATATATGTCAGTTGAGAGTTATTAACTACTGAAAGAAGCAGTAATTCACTGTTAGTACAACGGTAAACAAAATTGGAGAAAATTAAAAGCTGATAGCCTGAAAGGGACATTGTCGCACAAAAACAAGTGTGCTGTATTAGAGTCAGAATGAACGGAGTTTTGGACTTAGATCACAAGGAGCAAAGAGTAATGATTGGATTCTCATTTACACTAAGGTTTCTTTATGCTGCCTGAGCAATATAAAAGAGTCTAACTGTAAATAAGTAACAGGCCCTAAGAGATTTCATACATATAAGTACTAACTTTTTATGTTGCTATTGGGATTTCACCTACATATAGCTGGATGGGAGGGGACTACAATGGTGGCAGTCTAAAGGGAAAATGAAATGCTGTTAAACAAGAATTAAAGTGAGGAAAAACAAAAAATGAATCCCTCAGCCTGCTAAGATAGATAGGCAATTTAACTGTCAGTGTGAAAGCCTGTTGATTATAGAATCATAGACTTTAAGGTCAGATGGGACCATTATGATCATAGAATCATAGAATATCAGGGTTGGAAGGGACCTTAGGAGGTCATCTAGTCCAACCCACTGCTCAAAGCAGGACCAATTCCCAACTAAATCATCCCAGCCAGGGCTTTGTCAAGCCTGACCTTAAAAGCCTCTAAGGAAGGCGATTCCACCACCTCCCTAGGTAACCCATTCCAGTGCTTCACCACCCTCCTAGTAAAAAAGTTTTTTCTAATATCCAACCTAAACCTCCCCCACTGCAACTTGAGACCATTACTCCTTGTTCTGTCATCAAGTATCACCGAGTACAGTCTAGATCCATCCTCTTTGGAACCTCCTTTCCGGTAGTTGAAAGCAGCTATCAAATCCCCCCTCATTCTTCTCTTCTGCAGACTAAACAATCCCAGTTCCCTCAGCCTCTTCTCATAAGTCATGTGTTCCAGCCCCCTAATAATTTCTGTTGCCCTTTGCTGGACTCTTTCCAATTTTTCCACATCCTTGTTGTAGTGTGGGGCCCAAAACTGGACACAGTACTCCAGATGAGGCCTCACCAATGTCGAATAGAGGGGAATGATCACGTCCCTCGATCTGGCAATGCCCCTACTTATACAGCCCAAAATGCCGTTAGCCTTCTTGGCAACAAGGGCACACTCACTGTTGACTCATATCCAGCTTCTTGTCCACTGTAACCCCTAGGTCCTTTTCTGCAGAACTGCTTCCTAGAACTGATCATCTAGTCTGACATCCTGCACACCGCAGGCCACAGAATCTCACTCACCCACTCCTGTATCAAACCCCTAATCTATGTCTGAGCGTTTGAAGTCCTCAAATCATTTAAAGACTTCAAGGTGCAGAGAATCCTGCAGCAAGTGACCTGTGCCCCACGCTGCAGAGGAAGGCGAAAACCCCCCAGGGCCTCTGCCAATCTGCCCTGGAGGAAAATTCCTTCCCATCCCCAAATATGGCGATCAGCTAAACCCTGAGCATGTAGGCAAGACTCACCAGCCAGACACCCAGGAAAGAATTCTCTGTAGTAACTCAGATTCCACCCCATCTAACATCCCATCACAGGCCATTGGGCATATTTACCGCTAATAGTCAAAGACCAATTAATTGCCAAAATTAGGCTATCCAATCATACCATCCCCTCCATAAACTTATCAAGCTTAGTCTTGAAGCCAGATATATCTTTTGCCCCCACTGCTCCCCTTGGAAGGCTGTTCCAGAACTTCACTCCTCTGATGGTTAGAAACCTTCATCTAATTTCAAGTCTAAACTTCCTGATGGCCAGTTTATATCCATTTGTTCTTGTGTCCACATTGGTACTGAGTTTAAGTAATTCCTCTCCCTCCCTGGTATTTATTCCTCTGATATATTTATAGAGAGCAATCATATCTCCACTCAGCCTTCTTTTGGTTAGACTACACATGCCAAGCTCTTTGAGTCTCCTTTCATAAGACAGGTTTTCCATTCCTCGGATCATCCTAGTAGCCCTTCTCTGAACCTGTTCCAGTTTGAATTCATCCTTCTTAAACATGGGAGACCAGAACTGCACACAGTATTCCAGATGAGGTCTCACCAGTGCCTTGTATAAAGGTACTAACACCTCCTCATCTCTACTGGAAATACCTCGCCTGATGCATCCCAAGACCACATTAGCTTTTTTCATGGCCATATCACATTGGCGGCTCATAGGCATCCTGTGATCAACTAATACTCTGAGGTCCTTCTCCTCCTCTGTTACTTCCAACTTATGCATCCCCAGCTTATAACAAAAATTCTTGTTATTAATCCCTAAATGTATGACCTTGCACTTTTCACTATTAAATTTCATCCTATTACTATTACTCCAGTTTAAAAGGTCATCCAGATCTTCCTGTATGATATCCTGGTCCTTCTCTGTATTGGCAATACCTCCCAGCTTTGTGTCATCCGCAAACTTTATTAGCATTATGCTTGCTTTGGGTATATATAGATTTGCTGATGTGAATTGATAGTGTGGGGGAAAACACATCAGAGGCAATATTGCTTGCTGTATAACGTGGTTGAAAATCCCATATTTTCTACTTACCAAGATAGAAATGAATGGGTTCAGAACTAATGCTAAGTTTACATTTACATTATTTTGACTGCATACAATTATGGTCATTTAAAACATACAACATTCTTGACTAACCTCAAGTATATTTATCCAAACCTTATTGATCTTAGAAAGCATCAGGAGTAGTTGGTTCAAAGTTAGGGCAAAAGTTTGGGCCAGTCCCTATTTTATTTCTCTGCTTGTCCACTATCCCTATTTCTAGTTGTCAGTTTGACTCATGTGGTTGTAGCAATTATAAGAATATTTGAAACAAGATCAAAATATGGTGCATATCTTGAGATTAATGAGTGAAATAATTAGAAAAAAACAAGATATGATAAGGACAAACAAGCAGAGTTTATCTGCCTGTAATCTAGTAGAATTTTTGGAGTGTGTCAAAAAAATTTACATAAAGGGGAACTGGTAGATACTTGGACTTTAAAAGTCTGTGACAAAGCCCCTAACAAGAAGCTATTAAGAAAACTAAGCAGTTATGGAGTCATTGATTAGAAGTTGGTTAAAAGACAGAAAATAAAGAATAAATAATCAGTTTTCAACATGTCACAAGGTGGGTTTTTCCAACATACTTACTAGGGGCCAGATTCTCAGGTCCCTATTCTGCACCTAGCACTGCTTAGGGGGTAGAATAGGAGCTGTGAAGGCTTCCTGATCCTCAGACTCCTGGTGGCTGGTCTGGTCTCAAGGAACAATGTAGAGCAGCCTTGGGGACCAAGAAACCATTCCACTAGCTGGGGATTACCTGAGTACAGAGGCATTCCAGCCATGCCCCTTTTCTCTCAGCCATTCCTCTTATGTTAGGGCATGGCAAGGAGGTGGCATAGAGCTAATTTTCTTGGCCCTATTCCATTTGGGAATTCCCCTATGCTGGGACAATCCTCAACAGGCTGGTTAAGCCAGTTTTCTACCTCCTAGAACTGGTGTTGTATAAGGTACATTTTGGTGATTGGAAAACAAGCATGAACAATCAAGTGACAAATCTGCAGATGAAACTAAGTTATTTGGGATAATCAGAACTGCAAAAGACTGCGAGGAGAATGAGAAGGACCTAACAGAGCTGAATTTGTATCATGATAAAAATAATTCTTAGTTTTTCATCAGTAGAAATCAAAGTGTTTTACAAAGGAGGTCAGTATCATTATCCCCACTTTACAGATGGGGAAACTGAGGCATGGAGAGGTGAAGTGACTTTCCCAAGGTCACCCAGCAGGCCAGTGGCAGAGCCAGAAATAGAACTCAGGTCCCTGGGTCCCAGTCCAGTGTGCTGGACACTAGGCCACTCTCTATTAATGACATCAGAAATGTACTGTTGACAATTGCCAGATCGTACACTTTGTAAGGAATCATTTCAACTACTCATGCATATTGCAGGGTTCTAAATTTAGTGTTACCACTGAGGAAAGAAACCTAGGTGTCATTGTGGACTGCCCAATGAAAACCTTTACTCAATAAGCAGCAGAAGTCAAGCAAGCAAACTGTTAGGATGCATGAAGAATGAAATAAAAATAACACTGAAAATAGTACTAGCCCCATTATATAATTCAACAATATATCTTCACTGCAAATACTGTTTTCAGATCTGGTGACTATCTCTAAAAGAAAAAAGTTACAGAACCACTAATGAAAGGAAATGTATTGTGGGGAAAAACGTATTAGCCTATGGAACTCATTGCCACAAGGTATCATTGAGGCCAAAACTTTAAAAGGATTCCAAAAATGATTAGATATTTATATGGATAATGAGAACATCCACAGTTATGTTGGGGTCAGGAAGTCAGTGAATACTAGTATAGCTGGAAGAAAACTACAGACACCCAAGATGAAGTAGGTAAGCTAAGAATGCAACCAATAGTTTTCACAATCTAAAATAACTAATGACATGTGGAGCTTCTTATCCTTATTTTTACTTTCAAGTGAAACATGATTGACTTGCCTAATTTATAAATATGAAGTAGGCTTTAAAACTCCACACACACTGAGTTTATTTCATACTGACTTAAATATTGTCAATCCACCATCATGAACTAGTTTTCTTTCTATATTCAGCATAGGATTTTTCATAATACACCTCTACCTCAATATAATGCTGTCCTCGGGAGCCAAAAAATCTTACCGCATTATAGGTAAAACCGCATTATATCGAACTTGCTTTGATCCACCAGAGTGCGCAGCCCTGCCTCCCTCCCACCGGAGCACTGCTTTACCGCTTTATATCCGAATTCATGTTATATCGGGTCGCATTATATTGGGGTAGAGGTGTAGTAAGAGTCCAGACAGATCATTTCAAGGTTTCATTGTCAGTTTTGGTTTGTTTGCTTGCTGCTGTCAGGTAACTGAAGGCATGGTTTCCTGAAATTTTGTGATCTTGAGACGTGAACTTCTATTTATGTCTTTTAGTTGATTAAATAGCAGTTTTCTTCTGCATTTTGGTTTCTGAAGCTTGATTCAGTATTGAAAGAACAACAACTGATTGCTAGTCTCAGAAGTTTCCAAAAACAGTTAAGTTATAACTGTTATATTAAAGTTTATATATATAAAGTTATATTAAAGTTTATTTTACAATAAATTTCTTCCTTACTATTAAGAGTGCTTTGAACACTACAATCTCTTCCCTGTAGTGGAACTGGTTTGTTGAGTTTCCCCTGCCATTAAATATTGTATGAATCCACACATGCCTACAATTTGTGGGAGGGGCAGAAAAATATACTTTGTTAATCTGTCAGAAGCCTGTTCTGGTGAGTATGCTGATTATACAGAGTCATTCATTTAGTCACATTTGATGAGTCACTGAGATTCTTCCCAAAGGGACAATGTGTACAGTGTGTATTTAAAAAAAGGGATGTCTTAAAGAAGGCCAAACTTTAATTCCAGTCAAATGTTACTATCTCTGAAATTTTAGTCCATTTCACTGCTTGCTTTTTGTTCCACACCATAAAAGCGAGAGAGAAAGACAGGAGGACAGAAAAATGGTAAATTATAACATGCTTTTCTCTGTGTGTAGGTGCACACACTTTAAGCTTTTATCTGACTAAATCATTTAGGGCTCAGTGTGCCTTTAAGGCATAGCTTGCTGTTGGCAGTAGGTAGGGGAACTTTGGGAGGAATTATTCCCCCTGTATAGCCAGCCAGCTCAACTGTTTGGTGCATATGAGAGACAGAGAGAGCTGGAGTTAGAAAGATGGTGCTTTTCCTTTTTCTTTAGCACTAGAGATTAGTCCTGGCTTGCTTGTGTGATTATAAATAGCAATGGAGAAAGAGGAAGAGTCAAAGACATGCAAAGCTATCCCTACAGGGCTCCAGAATGGAGCTAGGAAAGAGTCATTTCTAGCTCAAAACATGACCCAAATATGACAAAGTTAAAAAACATTTTGAGTGAACCTTGAACTGGAGTCAGGTACTGGGTGAATTTTTTCTTTATTCACTTCATGAGCGCTGGGGAAATTGACTAAAATCTGAAACTGCAGAAGAGTTTCACTCAAAGGAGGTGCAAACCCATGCATAAAACATCTCCTTAGCTCCCTAAGAACCAAAACTGCTGAGAGTCTCATAGCTCCACTACTGTGTCCCTTGAATAGGAAACAAAAGTAGGCCTGATTCTGATCTCACTTACATTGGTTTTATACAAGTGTAGCTACTGTGACTTCAGTGGAGTTTCTTCTGATTTCCATGGAGACTTAGTGACTGTAATATAGGAGATTAGAACAGCCATCTCTACTACCTGTAACAGGACAATAATGCTAGCTCTTGTTTCTATAAGAAGTATTTCAAAAATTGACTGTGCTGCCTTCAGTAAGAACAAGTTGTTCAGATATGAAATACAGCACTAGACCTTAGAAGGAAGGGCTCTCTCTAGCTCTCGCTGTTAGTAAATGATAACCAACATTAATGGTACCATAAGGAATATCAGGTTTTGCCCTTTCAGACTGGGACAGTAGTTGATTGCAGTATGAATGGGCAAATGACATCTGCCATCCACTGGCAATCTGACCTGCTGAAATATAACATGTGGCACTGTGCTGGAAGGGAAAGGAACAAACATTGAATCCCTTTCCTCCTTCATTCCTCTTTCATCCTCAGCAATGGCATTCTTCTTCTGCTGCTATTGCTTCACTCGGTGATGAAGCCCTAGTATTTTCAAACAAGGAGGAATGATGGTGGTTAGGATGCTAGATTGGGACTCTGGCGACACACATTAAATTCTCTGATCCACCACAGATTTCCTGTGTGACCTTGAGCAATTCATTTAGCTTCTGTGTTTCAGTTCCTCCTCTCTAAAACGAGGATACTACTACTTTCCTACTTCACAGGGAGCTGTGAGGTAAATACATTGAAGATTATGAGGTGCTTAGTCATGAGGATCATATAAGTACCTCAGACACACAGAACCGCTTTCTTTGCTGTGTATGATAAAGGGACATGCATGAAAAGATGCAGTTTGTGTTTTGTTGGCACAGATAAGCAATAAAAGGGACTATGCAAGTCCAAGAGAAAATATCAATCTAGGTTAAAAAAAGTCACATAGCTGATGGACACTATACTGCGGAAGGCCCTGATGAGAAAGGAAGTAACACAGTCTATGGTATGTCCAGCTAGCTTAACCACTTGTGAGGAATATCCTTTCCTGTGTGCTTGGGTCCTCACCACAGCACTGCTACAAACCTGCAAGAGAGAGAGAGAACCTCCAAAGGGGTTTAGACAGAAATGCTTCAACACTTGTTTTTGTTAATAAAAGGGTGACAGATACATACAAATTAAAGATGAATGATGTGAACCGCCCTGGACTTTGGGGTTATTTAAAAATCTAGATTTGAATTTTTTAGTTTGGTCCCTAATATGGGGATGTGTTGTTACATTCTGTGCTTAGTAATGACACTTTTCATTCACATCGGACTTTTTATCCAAAGGGCTCTACAAAGGTGTGTAAGTGTTATTTTTATTATTCCCATTTTAGAAATAGGGAAACAGAAGCAGAGAGGCAGGGATTTTCAAAGGAGTTTAAGGGAACTAGAGGCTACATTTTTAGAAGTATTTAGGTGGATAGTAGAATTTTCAAGAGTGCCTAGGCATTTAACTCAGACTTAAGTGCCTAGGTGTGTTTGAAAATCCCACTAGGAACTTATCTGCATCTCTAGGCACTTGAATACCTCTTAAAATCTGGGTCTAGGTGCCCAAATCTCATGATTTACAAATGAGTTGGGTGCCTAACTCCATTAGGGTCCTTTAAAACTGCTAGCATAAGTCACTTGTCCAAGGTCTCACAGCCAGGCTTTGACAAGCCTAGAGCCCATTTTTAACACTCTGTTCAGTGTTCCAACAACTAGACTACATAGCTACAAGACTCACTAACTCTGATGTCCCCCTTCACATCTAAAGGAGAATAGACTGCTCTGAATTTCAAAAGGTTATATTTATAATACTGCAAACTGACCCCATTGTCCTAGATTATATTCTCTCACTCGTTCATTCTATAGCTTTCAAAGTAATTAAAAGAATATGAAATTCAGAGACCAAAAAAGAAAAGGTTAATAGACAGATGCTGAAGGATAAAATAATTTGCATTTGCAGGATTTTAGGATACAGCTGCAAGCAAGATGCACCAGCCACCCCTAGAACATAGTATGCTAGTGTGAACCGACTGTTTGTTACATTCTCAGGATTAACGACAGCAGTGCACACTGTAAATTTATTCAGCTCCAAAGTAGTTTCATGTCCACTGCATACCCAACTGCAAATATGTTATTTTTTTTCTTTTTTGGAAAATTTAATTATGTTTTATATTAAAAACTCATGCTTATCTATGCTACAAAATTTGCAGCAAAATTACTATTTTTGTACCCAATTTATTCACTGTCTTTTTTAAAACTAGAGGAATGTATAAGGAATAACTGCAAGGAGAGTGCCTGGGAAGCCAGCCAGCCCAGGGAGAACCTGGGGAGCCCACCTGGTGAGATGCCAGGGACCCAAGTAACCTGGGAGTCCTGGCTTCCCAACAGCATGCCAGGTGGGCAGGGGAGCTGAGCAACCCAGCGGTCCGCTGTGGGAGGGGAGGAGCGTTAAGGAGCCGGGTATCTCAGGCAGGCAGATAGGCTGGCTGCTCAGCCTGCCTGATTTCTGTCAACATTTTTGATGGAATCTACACAGTCCCACAATATGTTTTGATTCCACTGAATCAGCATTTTAGGCAGAAAATTTTCAACCAGCTCTGCCTCTGGCCCGGAGACAGTTATTGTTCCAAAAAAATAACATCCTTGCAACTTGCATCCTTGTAGTTCTCAAACACCGTGCTAACGCTGCCCTAATTTACTGTAAGTACAGAGCACTGTAACTTTCCTATTGCTACATTTACCATTAACTCAGTTTGGCACCCTTGTAGCTAGAGGTTTGCAAGGCTGCAAGTAGCATCTCTTAACATATGATAATTTTGTCTGTATGTATCTGTAATGATACCGTGTGTTACTATACTTTCTGCCAGTGGTGAAGTTAAACTGGAAATATGAGAATAGAGATGGCTGATTAACTGTTTTTTGTTTTTTTTTTTTGGTGGCTGCCTCTGTCTGCAAACACCTATGAAAACTTGTTTTTTCCCTCAGCATCCAATGCCTCTGACCCCCCCTCAACTCACGGCTCATTTTTAGATTGAATGTTGAGTTTTGGCACCATGAGGCGACAGTCATCAGAGCCTAAGAGTGAGAGGCTGTGGGAGTGCAGGAGAGAGTTGGATAGGCTCTCACACTTTACTGCACATAGGGCTACCATACAAACTAGAGCTGGCCATGCAGACTGCTTTGAAATTGGTCAGTGTACACAACAGTAGTGGAAATTAGAACTAGAACAATGTCAGCTTTCCATAATGACTTTTTTGTTATTTAAGTAATATTAGCCTATTTATGACCATCTCAGTGGCACCATTGAGAATTTTCACTGTTTATCAGGAGAAACGTGCTTCATATTGAAGTACATTTCCCATGGTTTTTTTTGGAAGGAGTCCTGCCAACAAGAATTTCAGTCAAGTATTTGTGCTTCAGGTTATTATTATTAAACTATAAAATATTGTTTCCTGCAGCATGTCATTGATTGCTAGCTGGGTTACACCTTGTCCTTTGGAATTTTGTTAAGGCGTGGTGATAAATCGCAATCTGACTTCATGCAGTATTTGTACTGCTATGCAGTGACATGGCCAGTTGAAAGAAAGGAAGAGATTTGCCAACTATGCCTCAAACTGAGCACAAAGGCTAACAGTAATTCATTACCACAGGGTTAGCAGAATTGTAGACATTAGTCAACAATTTCCTTCCTGCCATTTAGGGTAAAGGGTTAAAGTTCAAGTGTAACATGGAAAACCTAGCTTTGTAAGAGAAGATGCATGGGGCTTACAGTTAATTCTTCCCTTTTTTGCTTCACTTTGTAAATTAATTTAGGCGCAAATCTTGTGGCTAAATTCTGCCCTTGGATGTGTGCACATCTCCCACTGATTACAGTGGAAATTATATAAGACCTTTAGTGTATATAAGTAAGTAATGTGTCTTTTGCAAGAAGGGTCCCATCTTGGTAAGACCCATTTACATAGTATGAGCCACACAGTATTTCTAATCTGAATATTACACCCCCAAACTTGCTACTTTTAACTTGGCCACCATTGTAACACCTGTGTCACAAAAGGAGTGACTTCCATACTCTAGTACTGTACATTTCAGTGCCTGGATAAATAAATGTTTCTGTACAATCCTCTTCACTACATTCCTTTTACATGTATCATCTATTGTTGCTTTAGAACTTCTGTCTCGAATAGCATCATATGTTGCATTAGACTGGCTAGCAAAAAGTTTATTTTGTATTTGTTGAAAGAATTGTGTAGAAAATGCTAAGCAAAAAGCAAATCTAGGCTTTTTGCAGTTTTATAACATCAAATCAGCAAGATCCTCACTAATTCAGAAATTGTGTGGATCATAGGAGGATTATAATATGAGCCTGTAAACCAGAGAAGCTTACTTTATTACTAACTATTACCATCGTTATTAATGCAGCTCTACAGGGGTGTATGGCACTTTACAGACATACAAAGCCAAAACCACTGCGATGGTGGGCATAAAACCTAAATATCACAAGTAGCAAATGAACAACAAAACACTATAGTAGGTGCATAGAGAAGGAGAGAACACCCACAAAAACACAGTATTGTTCTTGGGAGAATATTGTTCTGTAAAGGCATATACGTTGCTACACACACAATATTAAAGTTGCAATGTCTAGCACTCAAATGTTTGGGCATTTCCTAAGTAAGATTGGCCTTAGAATCATAGAATATCAGGGTTGGAAGGGACCTCAGGAGGTCATCTAGTCCACCACCCTGCTCAAAGGGGGACCAATCCCCAGATAGATTTTTGCCCTAGATCCCTAAATGGCCCCCTCAAGGATTGAACTCATAACCCTGCTCAAACCACTGAGCTATCCCTCCCCTCCAAAAATATGGAACGCTTCATGAATTTGCGTGTCATCCTTTCACAGGGGCCATGCTAATCTTCTCTGTATCGTTCCAATTTTAGTATATGTGCTGCCGAAGCAAGCACTGCCTATGTAGGAGTTGGAAGGTGTGTCATCCTGAAATCCCTTGCCTCATTCATGAAGTAAAAGGATGATCTCATGGTTACAGTTGAATGACACACTGGAGAACTTGATCCTCTCTCTATTTCTGCCACAAAATTTCTATGTGATGCTAGACAAGTCACTTAACCCAAACTTTTCACAGGTGGTTGTTGTATCCTTGGGGGCAGTAGTTTTAGGAAGAAATCACTTGAGACACAAAGAGCTGTGAACCTTAAAAGCAGCCATTTATTTCTATGCACTGAACTAACCAAAACCAGCCAAAACTGGCTGGGCTATCCCCTAATAATCTAACTCAGTTGCCATAGCAA
This sequence comes from Terrapene triunguis, assembly GCF_002925995.2. NCBI lineage: Eukaryota > Metazoa > Chordata > Testudines > Emydidae > Terrapene > Terrapene triunguis. Next base: position 25,291,575 of record NW_020664464.1, on the reverse strand, counting down.
CAACAAGGTGCTATTACCACGACAACCAAATACACAACATATTCCTCCCCCCTAAATAAGAACATCCCCTAAATAAAACAAACACTAAACTAGAGAAGGAGGGTAGACTGCCTCCATTCCGAGCTAAACCCCGGGGATTATTTTGCCCCATAACCATGGGTTCGCCCTAGCTAAAGATCCAGCCATTGAGGAGATCTTCTGTCTCTAGGTGGATTACGGTGAACTTCTGGTGTTGTTGCACCCGGAAGTACCTTGGGCACAGGCCTGACAACGGGCTCAGGGTTTGTAGCGCGAATGGGTGAGGAGGTGGTATCAGCTCGTTCCGGGCAAGGGGGTATCTCAACCACCGGCAGTAATGGAGGATAACAGTCAGGAACAGGTGATTCTTGATTCGGTGTCTTGACAGAAGAGGTGAAGTCAGACAACTCAACTGAAGATATGTCCTGAGGACTGGTACTCTTCCAGTCTTTGTAGGGTAGCCTCTAAATTCTTTAAGTGATCCTCCTCATTCCTTCCAGTGACCAGGATGTCGTCCAAATAGCAATGAACTCCTGGCAAGCCACACAAGATCTGGTCCATAGCCCTCTGGAACAGGGTGGGAGCAGACGTTATTCTGAAGGGTAGGCGACAGTATCGATAAAGCCCCTTATGCGTCACAATAGTCAACAACTCTTGGGACTTTTCATCAACGTGCATCAATAAATATGCTCAACTCAGATCAATCTTTTTGAACTTTTGTCCCCCAGCCAGGCCCGCGAAGAGGTCATCAATGCAGGGAAGCAGGTATTGCTCTGCACACAACACCGGGTTGACAGTGACTTTAAAAATCACCACAAATCTAGAGGGAGCCATCTTTCTTCACTATTGGAATGATAGGAGTCACCCATGGGCTATGGGTAACTGGTATTAGCCTCCATTGGTGTCCAGGCGCTCCAGGTCCACTTCAATTTTCGGCCTGATGGCATATGACACAGTTCGGGCTTTCAGATATTTTGGTTGACTGTCAGGTTTAATGTTCAATGTCACAGTGATTCCCTTCATACTTTGCAGATCCTCTCCAAAAACAGCAGCATGTTTCCTTAGTATAGCGGTCAGACCGGTTTCTTCTTTAGTCATTCGGTGCACTTCTGCCCAGTTCAGCTGAATCTTCCTAAGCCAAGACCTACCCATTACGGCTGGATAATTACCTCTCACCACAAACAGTGGCAATTTAGCAGCCTGTCCATTCACCTTAACATCAATAGTGCCCAACATGGGCACAGCTTCTCCAGTATAGGTCTTCAGAACAGTTTTTGTTGCTTTAAGTGGAAGATGCTGTAGCCTTTCTTTATACACAGTCTCGGGGACCAGCGAGACGGCTGCACCGGTGTCCAGTTCCATACATATAGGTTTGCCGTCCAACAACAGGGTTACCCAGTATTCATGTGAGCCCACTGCCAAAGACAAAATGTGGAATGGCACTTCTTCTTGCAATGAGATGTCACCTTGATCATCCTGGGTCTGCTCTAGGTATGCAGGTTTCCCTTTTTGGTCAGCCAGACCACAAGCCTCTTTTTCTTTTGTTTACAGGCACACTCAATATGTCCCTTTTTGCCACAGTGTCGACACACCAGGTCCTTACACCAGCATTCTGATGCATGGTGACCCGGCTTACCACAGCGGTAACATTCCTGACTCCCCACAGTTTTGTGAGTAGGTTCTTGTCAGGGCCGGCTCTGGCTTTTTTGCCGCCCCAGGCAAAAAAGCCTCCGGCCGCCCTCCCCCCCCCCTGCGGGGGGGGGAGGGCGGCGAGCCCCGGCGGGGGCTCCGCTCTCCACCCGGCGGCCGGGGGGAGGGCGCCGGGGGGGAGGGCAGCCGGAGCCCTGGGAGGAGGGCGGCGAGCCTCGGCCGGGGCTCCGCTCTCCCCCCGGCGGCCAGAGCGCAGGGGGCAGGGCGGCGAGAGGGCGGCGAGCCCCGGCCGGGGGGGAGGGCGGCCAGAGCGCCGGGGGGAGGGTGGCGAGCCCGGCCGTGGCCCCGCTCTCCCCGGCGGCCGGAGCGCCGCGCCGCCCCCCTCCAGGTGCCGCCCCAAGCACAAGCTTGGTGGGCTGGTGCCTGGAGCCGGCCCTGGTTCTTGTGATACCTTATGCACCCTAGGGGATGCACCAATGTATTGCACCTCCTTTGTAGCCAGTTCCATGGAGGCTGCAATTTGAACAGCCTTTGGTAAGGTAAGCTGAGCCTCTGTCAATAGGCGCTTCCGTATAGCTTCACTGTGCAGGCCACACACTAACCTGTCACAAAGGGCATCATTTAACATCTCCTTAAATTCACAGTGTTCTGCTAGCCTTTTTAAAGTTGCAACAAATTGTACAACTGTTTCATCTTCTTTTTGGTCTCTTTTGTGGAACCTATATCTTTCAGCAATTACCAGTGGTTTTGGAGAAAAATGGGACCCCAGGATTTCCACAATGTCACTGTAAGATTTGGTATCAGGCTTAACAGGGTGTAGTAAGCTGCGTTGCAGGGAGTAGGTCTTAGCTCCTACGACACTTAAGAATATTGGCACCTTCTTCTCTTCTGTAATGTCATTTGCAATAACAAAAAGCTCAAAACGCTCAGTACACACATGCCATTGCACTATAGTCTCCTCAAAAGGTTCCAGTGGCCCTGTAAGTGTAGCCAAGGTTTTAGTTTCAGGTTTCCCAGTCAGTGCAAACACGCCAGTTCTCACTCCCTTCCAACAGCAAAAAGGGGTTTTTTTTTTGGTACCTTGACTTCTACTTCCTTCTGTTGCTGGGGCAGCACAGGAATCCTATCCTCATCACCACTTTGTTGCATCCTTGGGGGCAGTAGTTTTAGGAAGAAATCACTTGAGACACAGAGAGTTGTGAACCTTAAAAGCAGCTATTTATTTCCACGCACTGAACTAACCAAAACCAGCCAAAACTGGCTGGCCTATCCCCTAATAATCTAACTCAGTTGCCATAGCAACAACAAGATGCTATTACCACGACAACCAAATACACAACAGTTGTCATTGTGTGTTCATTTTCTGGATGCCCTACTTGAGACCCTCCAGTAGGATTTGCAGATGTGCTGAGCACTCACAACTGCCACTGACGTTAATGGGATTTATACTTTGAACACAGCAAGTGGTATATAATGCTAAGTACGCCAAAAAAAGATCTTAGTGATCTCAAATTGGACACCCAAAATTAGTGGACACCATCTCTCTGTGCCTCAGTTCCCAATCTAATCAAATGTGGATAATTATTTCCCCTCATCTTGCAGGAGTATTGTGAAAATAAATTAATGTTTGTGGAGCACACAGATAGCACAGATGTGCACCGTTAAAAAGAAGCCCTGAAGAAGCTGTTAATTCTGTCTTCAGAGCAGGATTTGGATGATGGTCAGTAAATAAGGTCATAGGCCACACACTGAACCAGGAGAAAATAAAATATTGAATGGCTATTCAGTAAGTGAGCACTATAGATCCCGTGCACTGAAGGATCCAGGGTGCTATGGAAAAAAGTATGTGATCATAGAAATGTAGGGCTGGAAGGGACCTCAAGAAGTCGTCAAGCCCAGCCCCCTGCACTGCAGCAGGACCAAGTAAACCTAGAACTTCCCTGACAGGAGTTTATCTAACCTTTTGTTAAAAACCTCCTGTGACTGGGATTACAATCCTTCCTTCCTTCCTTCCTAAGTGAAGTATTTTGCACTTGTCTTTATTGAATATCATCTTGAATTCAGATCAAAGTCTCCACTTTCTCAAGATCATTTTGAATTGGAGGAATTCTGTCCTCTAATCTGCTTGCAACCTCTCCCTGCTTGGTGTCAAATTTTATAAACATACTCCCCACTCCATTATCCAAGTCATTAATGAAATATTGACTAATACCATACCCAGAACAAACCCCTGTGGGATCCCACTAGATACACCTTCCCATTTTGACAGCAAACCATTGATGACTACTCTTTGAGTATGGTCTTTCAACCAGTTATGCACCCACCTTATAATAATTTTTTAGACCACATTTTCCTAGTTTAAGAGAATGTCATGTGGGACTGTGTCAAAAACCTTATTAAAATCAAAATATATACAGTGGCATAGCTGCAGCATTTTAAGTGTAGACCTACCCTCAGTGTCCTTGCCCACCCTGTCCCAGTCTTCCCCACAGGTTCTTTGTCCCAATTTACTCTCTCTGCTATCTCCCTCCATAGTTTGAGCTCTTGTCTTTTCTAAAACTCAGATCCTCCAAACTGCCTCTTCACAGCATCTGGAGACCACAGGGCAGATAGTTTCCCGCTCTCAATTCTGGTGTCTGGCAGCACAGCAACCTGGAGCAGCAGTTGCAACAAGTCCTGCTCAGCCTCTGCAGTCCTGGGATGGAGTATGCTCAGCACAGGTGGCATAGCGAGTTTTGCTGCCTAAGTCTAACAAATTTCTACTGAGCATGTGCCAACTAAGGGGTTCTTTTAGAAGCCAAATTTGGGGGGAAATTTTCACAGCAAACGGCACACCCCTGACACAAGGCCAACCACTCTGCAGAGTTCCAAGGTTTTGTTCCAAAAGCATGATGGCACCTGAGCTCATCAATGAAAGGTTATAAAAGTTTTCCTTCACCCTCTCAGATTGGCAAAACATTTTTGCCTAATATCCTTTTGGGGAATGGGCAAACCATTTTAGCTGAAGCTTAAATTATATATATATTTTAAAAATGACAGTGTGAGGCAGACACTGGGCATGGAAAAATTCAGCCTGAATGATTACAGTTTAATAAAGTTTTAAGTAACTGACAAACAAGTCTTATAATTAAAAGTGTCAGGCAACCTTGAATCTGTGTAGCACTACCAACTCTGCTTAAAATTGTTTTGTTCCATTTCTTGTTCTCCCTCCTGCCCCCAAAAATATTCAAGGATGAGAATAGGAGTAGAAAGTGCCAGAGTTGAAAAGTGAGATAAATTATTACATTAATTTCTTTCATTCACACATTTTGTAACCTTTTTCCTCTGTAACAAAGTCAGGCCGGACAGCTACAGGAGGGTCTGGGAAAACAGGTATGTTAGCCCTAGAATGCTAAAGGCTCTTTTTCCTACAAGCTGGGAAGGGGTTACTTCAGGTCAATTAGGGACACCTGAGTCCAATTAAGGGCTACCTGAAACCTGTTAAAATCTCTCTCCTGGGGGGGGGGAAGACAAACTGCTTCAAGGCTAGAGGCAGATCGGTTTTCTCCAGTGTGAGAGACTCCTCACCATAGGGGAGACACCCAAAACCCAGAGCCTGTTTAGGGGAAGGACTGACACCCCTGGGCCAGCGACAGGACAACACCTGCCCCAGTGAGGGTCCAGGGAAATGTAATCCCCTTTTGTTTCAGTGCGTTATAGACTTTTCCCCTTTGTTTGACAGAGGAGCACTCCTCAGTCCTGCCCCGAGGCCTACTGGGAAGGCTCTGAGAAACAAACCCCGAAGAGGGAAGACAGACACACTCCAGAGTGGGGGGCTGACTTACCCCAGGTCCTGTCCCTATCAGAGGAGGGAGCGCTAAGTCTGGCGAGGCAGAAGGGGTGCCCTGCCACACCTCTTATAAGACTGTTCTTAAGCAGTCAGTGCACCTTCTTCTTCTCCTTGATGCCAAATAAAAACAGTGCTAGCACCAAAGTGGTTCAGTTGCATATGAACAATTCACTCCCAGAAATTCAAGCTACAAGAGACAATGTACATATATATCAAGTAAACATGGGTAAGAAACACATTTTTGATTATACTGATTTAGTGTCTCATTGATTTGTCTGTACTGCTTAGACATAGACATGTCTAACTTGCAAAGGAGGCCAACATCCCTAGGACATTTGTTCAAATTCAGCCTAAATGGGTGGATGGCAAAACACTGGTACTATCTGATTGCTGTTTGATGGCTTACGTGGAGTTCTTAGTCCACTTACCAATGGCCGAGTATCTACAAAATGAAAGCCAATACCTCCACATTCGGTTTTAGTTGGTACCTTTCTTGGCAGTCTCAGCAGAGAGACCAAAGACTAAGGGGCATTGGGACTGAATTATTTTGACCTCCAGAAATGGTCCAGCATGAGAAACAGTACCGAGAAACTTTAATTTGTCATAGCCCATGCTGTACTGATCTGCGAATAAATGGAAGACTTAATTCCCCGGGACTGCCAGCCTAGCACCATTCGTGACCAATATATTCATACACATTTTTTTCAAATGGACTGCAGTCTGAGTTTATTCAGAGAGAAGCTCAGGGAAAATGTCTTGAAACAGCTGAGGGAAGATTGGACAGAACACCATGCTCTCCTTTCCTTTGTATTTGCTAAAAGAGGTTTGCATTTAGTCAACACAATATGGCAGGGTACAATAGTCACCTACACAAACATTCATTAATCTGGAAAGTGTAGGAGCACACAGTCAGCTGCTGTGACAAGCAGGATTCCCTTTCAGACTAGAACACCCTGCTGACACTTCCACCTATTCTGTAGGATCATTACAAGAGGCTCCGACAGATGATAGCTGTCCTCTCACTGCCGCACACCATTCTGTAAATATGCTCTGGTGTGAACAAGATTGCCTCAGAAATGCCAATAAGGCTGAGAGCTTTTATGACACAGTAAACCTCTATAAGCTATTGTTTTATCAATCAAATGTGGCAGCTGGGACTGAGAAAGAAACAGTTTGGACAAAATAAGATAAAGCTAATCTGTACAAACAAGAAATTCTGAAACAGTCACATCTTGCCATATGGTAGACGTTTAGGCAACTCAGCCTGTAATTGACAGTTACAAGTGCTGTATATGGACACAGCAATTGCAACAAACATAGATGGATGATGCTCCAAATATTTATGGAATTCTACAAGATCATAAAGATGAAGCATAGCCAACATCATCATTCAATGCAAGTATAAATTTCCTTTCCTCCTCCAGCCCCATATACCTATCCCTATAGCCTCCCCAGTTTGTATGTTTTTTCCAGCTGAGAGATGGGTGAACTTGGAACGGTGACTGTCTGAACAGCCAAGAAAATCCCATTATCTATTGCTAACCAACATCTTCCCATTAGAAAGTTTAAGCTACACAGCTTGTATCAGTTGTTCACCCCTAACAGCATAGTCTCCTGTCAAGTATATGAACTATCACTTCTGATGCCTGCTACTTATCAAAGCCCAATCGCCTGTAAGTGTGAGTACACATATGCATGTGTGTTTCTGGCCTTACAGGCCAAATTTGAGAGGACATCTGGTATTCTGGCGATGTCTGCTTCCAACTGCGGTTCTCCTTTGACAGCTATTTCTGATAGCATCATGAATCTGTGCTTTTGGAAGCTCTCCTACAGTAGACCCTGTTAGCCACAACCTTTCTGAGCACCAATCTTGTGTCACTGGGCTTATCCACTTCTGACCCTTTGTGGTCTCACCATGGGTTAATGATATCTCCAGCTGAAATCTATTGCCCCTTTAAGGATGGCTGAGACTCCCACCATTAAAGATTATACTTCCATCACCTGGTCTCACTCCCAGCAGTCTCCATAAGTCTGGAGAGGAACTTTCCCTTTAAGAGGCAGCCTTGAGAATTGCTCTCTGAGGTCTCTCAATACTGATTTTTGGTAGCAGCCCAGCTAGTACTATTTCTGTATCTACCAGCTAAACTCTGCAAATGCTGTTCAAGGCGGGACTGGATTATGGCAGCCTGGGCCCCTAGGCTACAGACCCCACTCCAACCAGGGCTCTGCCTCTGTAGCCTAGCCCCCATGCTGAGTGACCCCCTCTCCCCAGATTGGTATACATAGTCAGACTTCAGTCCATGCCTATTACTGTAAGTATGAGTTGGCTATTTGTTTATTTTGACAAACAAAAGTTTTTACTTAAAATCCACCAAAAACTGCTTTAGCAATTTTCAATTTATACCTTTGGTTTTATTTATTTATTTATTTTTAAAAACTCTTATGCCACCACTACAAAGATATTGGGCTAAATCCCGCAAATCTTTACATAAAGTGAATTTCCATTGAGTTTTAACTAACTTTAGGCTTTACCATATTGTTAGAAAATGGATAGTTCATGGTCATAAAACTGTGTGCATTTTGATTTACCCTCTATGTCCTGTAGAGGGTAGTGCAATTCCATGCTCCTTTATTTTCTGTTTCCAGCAGGTGGCAGCTGTATTGCAGGAAATATTAAATACAGATTAGCAAAATAGTTATGATTCTCAGCTTTTGTTGATTTCACCTGGAATGAGCTTTTGGGTTGTCCCAGCTTCTGAAATACAAGCCACATACTGTTCATTTCAATGTACAAGCTGTGCAATGCTGTCAAACAGTTTTTAATAACCATTTCTTATAAAGTTATCTCAATGCACAAAACAAATCAAATAAACCTTTGCCTTTTCCATAGGTAGTATGTTACTTTTATCAGAGTTTATCACAGTAGTTGTGCAGAGTTCTTTATCTGAAATGTACTGTACCTTGATTTTAAAGAACTGCAACCACATTGTAACTGTGGAGCCATATTGCTGAATGACAGTCATATTCAAAGTCTGATGACCGTTTAGCATTCAAAATATCAATGAACTCTTCCAGTTTCACCTTGTAGAGTACCTGGTGTCACATAATATTAAAGGCCAGCACTAAAGCATTACAGATGTTAAATTCAATGGTACCTAGCACCTGGTATGTTCTTACCCACTTGTACTCTTATCCAGTACATTAAGAGATTTTTATTAGAGCTGGAAGAAAGAAAAGGGTCCAGATACCCATGGTCGAAGTCTTAATTACAGGAGTACACACAGAATAATCCCTAACTAAATATGTATAGCGAGAATGCACAGCTAGCCTTACTCATTGGCTCTAGAACCCAGCATGCCCCTTGCAGGCTGAATCTTTCTTAAAAGCAAACAAAATCTTTGGAGTTTGAGGTAAAGTAAAACAAAGATGTGTGAGAGCAGTATCCTGGCTTCACTGAGATCTGAGAGTCAGTTTATCTCATCTCCTTCCCACTCATCTTGGTAGTCTATGGCTAATATAGTTTAAAGAGTTTACCTGGCCAGTGTGGATTTAAAAACACATTCCATTCACAGAGTTCCAGTGCCATGTGTGGAAGACACTATAAGGCTCAACCCTGTTTAGAAGGAGCACTGCTGATATGACAGGATAATTTGTTCTCCAAACACCATTCATTGCTTGGCTTTTCTTCTAAGACTGCCAGCAAGGGCACCAGATGGGGCAATAAGCTATATGCTATAAACACCTGTCCACTAACAACCAAATTGAAGCCACCACCACATTTCATGCAGATCACTGAAAAGTCATCAGTTGATACTGCTTTAATTTTGGTACCAAACTAGGTTGGACACAAATTGGTGAGGCTATAAATTCCATTTATTATACCAATTATTGTGCCACTCAGTTGCCCCAGAAATTATGCACACATACAAACACATTTGCATTCTATATTACATATGCTAATGAAATCCATTGTTATTAGTGCCCCTAAATGGAGAAAACTTACAACTAAAAAATAAAATCAGTTAAATTAGCACAGTGTAAATGGCTGCAAAGCTGAATGCACAGGCACAGAATTAGTTACTCACTTCAAAACCGTTTGAATGATTTTGTCTATCACTGACTACGAAAGCACCTTTTTCTTCCTGTGCATAGCAGTATGTTCACTGTAGAATGATACTGCCCTAGCAAAGTGAACTGCAGGATAACTCCTAAATGCATATATCTAAATAGTAACAGTAAAAAGACTGCACTTCGTTTGCTATACAGTTCTAACAGCTTTCTAGAGAGGAAGACTAATGGAGCAGATGAACAGAGTAGTAGATTAGTGCATTAGCCTGACACACACGAGACCTGAATTCAAATCCCAGTTTACTGGTAGGTTATAATAAGTGAACATTAATGTTCCTGTTTTAACTTAGTCCACAACTGTGTACATCACTAAACCACCACGTGACTGGCAGCCTCTGCCCTAGAAAGGCCAAAGATTGGAAAAAAGGTGCTGCAGGTAAAGACTAGAGTAAATTGGCAGAACTCTTGTGGAAAAACCTGCCAGTCTATTTGACATCTATCTTTAGGTATAAGAACTTACTGTATTGCTGAGGTAATTGAAGACCAAGCTATACTATGCCTAGTTCAAGCAAGTTCTTTAAATCCTTTTATCCCAGCACTGAGGCCTGCTTTTCAAACCATCCATAAACTAGGACTGTATGCAAAAGTGTGTGCACAATTGCATGTAAAAATGCACATGACTCCATACCTAATTAGCACTACAATTTGAGTAAAACACATATTTATGTGAAATCAGCTGATTAAAAGCCTATCATTTATGTGCACATAGATCTTATTTATATGTGTGGTAAATTACACGTGAAAATGAGGAATGTCTCACATTTTGCATATAGTTTTGAAAAACAGGACCTACATTCACTCAGATTTTTAGAATACAAAGGACTCCTCCTCCACGTGCAATGCAGATGTCTAAGCAAAAACAAGACAAGCAAAACCAGCAGACATCAATTGTAAAAATCAGTTTTTCACACTTTGGTTCACAAGATGCAGATACATCTCTCTTTGATCAAGACAATGAGATTCCTTATACTTCATACATGATTTCCTCAGAAAGAGAGTTTTGGGCTAAATTATTGCAGACAGACTTGTCAAGGCAAGAGAGTGATCAAGAATATATAATTTGACAGGCTTTAGCCCAGTGAAGTCAGTGGGTTTCACAGATGTGAGAACAGAATGTATTCCTTAGTCTACGTGAAATGCTGGGGATGTTCTCCAGTGATTAACGTTCCATGACCATGTTTATTTTCTAAATGTCTAGAAAATCTCTAATAATAAACCAGGCTTAAGGGTTACTAGAGTACCATATTAAAAATGCACATAGTATTTATTTAGAGAAATATTGTCATGGTTATAAAGCAAAGTATGCAGCCTATTTTTAAAATGAAACAAATTATTCTGTTGAGCTCCTAAAAAGCTATGAGGTTGCCTAAAAGCAAGAGGTCAAATTCTGCTCTTGGTTACTCTCATGAAATCTAAAGGAAGGCAGTGTAGTTGTGTAGGTGTTGCAGAGCAGAGTTAGACCCCAGGATTACGACCGTGATATAATTCTAGCTTCTCAACTAGGAGGATCACCAAGAACCAACCCAGTTTCTTGATGAGTGCCACAGCATGCTAATTCTTCATTCTGCCTGCCTGTTCTGTTTTTATGAGCATTCGGAGTCCTCTCTCATGAAATACTGGAAAGCAGGATTCATGCACTTCAATACCCTGATCATTAGAGTGGAGTGCATGGGGTTAACTTCTCTTCCCATGGATATCAACAGGGAAACTCCCATTGACTTCAATAGGGCCAGGATTTAACCAATAGAGTAGAAGGGGCAAACAACAGGCAAATCCAGTTTTAAGCAAGCTTAGCACCTTGACAGCATCCCTTAAAGAATTACTGTTGTTGCTAGTGTTGTAATAGACTCCTCTGCACAGTGTTCCCATGATTGGCATGGTACATCAAATCCTTTCAAATACCTGATACAGTGCTGTGTGGCCTACAAGCTGAAATGTTTGCATTGTAGATGCTCAAAACACTAGGCCCTATAAAATCTGGCCTTCCTAGTAAACAGCTGCACACACATAGCACGAGTTGGAAAAAAGAGTATAAATATCCTCGGTACAAAGTCTTAGTTAATACTATGTTTTTTCGATACATTAATGTAATACCTATCAGAGCCTCTAGGAAGAAGTCCAGTAGGAGGATACAAGACTATCATTGTCGTTAGAGCTTGTTTGAGACCCTAAAATTCATGTCTCCTCTAGGGTCCTTAGGCTACTCACTGTGTCCATCAGAATGCAGCTTATTGCACAACACCTTTATTGGAGAGGATGCTGATCCATTCCATTTTGACTGAGACATGGAATGAGCATTCAGAACTCTGTTCTGAGGGTTATTTCTTCTCTTTGGTGTGGCTTGAAAGAAATTTACCAAGCAATGGTCTAAGACTCAGACAGTCTCATTATCCATCCATCTTAGGGTTTTATAGTGCCACCCATCAGTGAAGTATCTAAGTACCTTCCACATTTAAAAAAACAAACACACCCAAACACAAACAACGTCTGCTTGGGGTATTTTTTCGATTGTTTTGTACAGGGGTTTTTTTAAGGGGGGGGAATGCAGGGAGAGGGGTAGTTGGTTGGATGGTGGTGTCAATGTTGTTATTTAAGTGAAAATTTAAGTACACCTCTACCCCAATATAACGCTGTCTTCGGGAGCCAAAAAATCTTACCGTGTTATAGGTGAAACCGCGTTATATCGAACTTGCTTTGATCCGCCGGAGTGCACAGCCCTGCCCCCCCAGAGCACTGCTTTACCACATTATATCCAAATTCGTGTTATATCGGGTCGCGTTATATAGGGGTAGAGGTGTATTGAGTTACAGCATCATTGTCCAGTGATAGAATAATATGGTTTCCTTGTTACCTGCACAAGAGGCTGTAACTAATATGAAGGCAGCATTGTCACTGTCTGGGAGAGTGGCACCTTGTGTCATTTTTCAGCTTCCCCCACTTTTGGTTGACTGAAAGATCAGTATTAATAAGCTGTACTCAGGACTTTGGAGTTTAAGACAAAAGAGGAGCAGTCCTAGACATAAGAAAACAGAAACAATCATATTAAAACAAACAGCCTGCATGACATACTTGGCTTGAATACTGAGCAAAGCTCAGCAGGGTAAGCTTATCTTAGCTTTAGTAAGTTACTATGAATAAGAGAAACTTCACATTTCCCTGGAGAGAACTCCCTTTTCTAGTCTCTTCTACTCTATCCTTCAGCCAGTCACTGCTTTACTAGGCAGCATTAGACATGGACACATTTTCCTTCTGTGTCCCAGAACACCCACTCTACAGCTACTTAAATCACATCTAATCCTTTGATATTCAAGGTGGTTACGGAATTTCTCTTCTCCAGCATGTTGTGGGAGGGGGGAAAGGGTGTTTCCCCTCATGGTCTGGTTTATCATCACACCAGACAGCCTTCTCACCAAGGTGATGTTCACTTAGATGCATTCAACATTGTACTCACTATCAGGCTGCTAGTTCCCTCCCGCCACAATTCTCCTATAAAGGTAAACACTTGCAATATGTGTCTCTGTAAACTGCTGGCATCCCCTAACTAGTGGGCTTTTCTACACTGGGTCATTAAAGTGTATTACAACATATTTACTAACACAATGCTAAACACAAGTTAGCATTATAGGGTGAATCCTATTGGTAACCCTGACTAGCTGATGTGATGTTCAGCCTGGAAGTATAGTCCAAACAGTCTCCTCTCATTCCCCATGTACCTAGAAGAAACTAGCAACCAGCCCTGCTCCTTCCATCATATCTGCCTTCAGGGAAGAAGAGGCAGGTTATATGCTACCTGCCTTCATAGAATTTGTCGTGATTGGCTGAGAGAGAGGAAATCCACAACCCATTTGCACTACCAGGGCCGGCGCAACCCATTAGGCGACCTAGGCGGTTGCCTAGGGCGCTACAATTTGGGGGGCAGTGACCGCGGCGGTATTTCGGTGGCGGGACCTTCCGCCGCCTCTGGGGGGGGGGGCAGCATTTTGGGGCGGAACCTTCCACCGCCTGGGGCAGCAGAAAAGCTGGCGGCGCTCCTGCGCACTACAAGGCTCTAATTCTGAGCACTACTCAGAATAATAGCCTGTTACTCTAGGACCACCTCCTCTCTCCCAGTGGTGGCTTTTGTCCTTCCTGGCCCCCTCCCCCTCTCTTTCTGAGCTGAACTCCTAGAGCAAGGTGGCCTCACCCCTAAGGGTAAGTCTACACTGCAATTAAAAACCCACTGCTGGTCAGTGCCAGCTGACTCAGGCTCACAGGGCTGGGGTTAACAGCAGCATATATGTTTGTTGGGCTCAGGCTGGAGCCTGGGTTCTAGGACCCTGCAAAGTGGGAGGATCCCAGAGCTTGTGCTGCAACCTGAGCCCAAATGTCTGCCCTGCAGTTAAACAGCCCTGTAGCCTGAGCCCGAGTCAGCTGGCACAGGCCAGCTGCGGGTGTCTAATTGCAGTGTAAACTTACCTTAAGACTTCCCTCTCTGGTCTTAAAGTGCCAGACTACCCTGTGATGCTACTCATTTATAGTTCATTCAAGCAGCCTGGAAGACCATTTCTACCCTCCAATATTAGCTGCTTTACTATATCCAGAGGATGTTGTTCTAATATCTACTCTTCCTCCTTAACCCCTAGGCCTTTCCTCAGGGCACTCTTTTCCTTGGCTGTTGCTGCCCATGTTCCTAATAGATACTGAGGGCAGGTTTACACCACGGGCTTAAAATCAACCTAAGTTACGCAATTCCAGCTATGTGAATAACGTAGCTGGAGCTGATGTAGCTTAGGTCGACTTATTGTGGTGTCTGCACTGTGCTGGGTCAACGGGAGAAACTCTCCTGTCAACTTACCTTATGCTTCTTATTCCAGTGGAGTACTGGAGTTGACAAGAGATCAATCTGAGGTCGATTTAGCGGGTCTTCACTAGACCCGCTAAATCGACCCACGGTGGCTCGACCACGGTAAGTGTAGACATACCCTTAATAGAGAAGGCTTAGGAAAGTTATTTGGGTGGGAGGCTGGGGAAGCAGGGGAGAGGATTATGCTTTGTCTTTCAGATTAGATGTATTAAACTTTTCCTATTTTACTGAATGACTCTTTAGATTTGGACATCACAAAAACAAGAGACTGGACCTGAGCAATTGAGGGTGAATGGGTGTTTTAGTCAAACAGTTTCAAAATTTTAGTTTTTGGTATATTTTATGCATTTTTATACCTATTTCAAGTCACTCAAATACTTGAGAGAAGAGCAGTGTTTGTGAAAGATTGAGTTTTGGGTATAAAAATCTCCCTTTCCTGCAGTCTAGTCTTACAGGGTATAAGAGGCAAGACTTGGTATCTCTGATACTTCTAATGTAAATTAATATTGCAGAATGGGGCCCATTCTCATTTGCTTCCAGACTCTCTGCTTTGCAATCCTGAGAGACCAAGACAATATGTAGGGTGCCATCTGATTCTTTATGTCTCACATTTACCACAACAAAATTATTGCCCAGATTGAGGTGAACGGTGTGTTTGGATTGAACAGGGGCTTGTGCTGTTTTCTTCTCAGTCAGTCATCACTGTTAAAATACATATCCATATCCGAACTTGGCATTAGTCTTTTGAATCCAAAAGACTTTATTATAAAATGAAATATGTTCAACATTTGGGATCATGCGGCTCCTCCTTTTCAAAAGCCCACAAACTGAATTATTGTATTACATGCTATAGTGAATGATACAATATCACCAGCTGCTGTGAAAAAGACCAAGACAAAGAAAGCAATGAGCTGCAATACTTTGCAGGGTCAGCATTTACTCAGGTGCATTAACATTCCCTTCCACATTAATTGGTATCAGGGATACATTAGGTGGGAGGCATATCAGTTATGGCATTCATCTGAATTCTTTGTATATTTTAATCTAGTGTTGATTATAATATACTGGAATCAGAGGTTTTCAAACTGAATACCTACTACCAAATCCTGTGTTGATGGTCAGGGCCGACTCCAGGCACCAGCGAAGGAAGCAGGTGCCTGGGGTAGCCAATAGAAAGGGGCGGCAGTCCGTCCATTGTTGGGGAGGCATATCCGGGACTGTGGCGGCAATTTGGTGGCGGGTCCATCAGTCCTTCGCTTCTTCTTCGGTGGCCGCTCAATCAGGTTTTTCTTTTTCTTTTTTCTTCGCTGCCGCTTGGGGTGGCAAAAAAGCTGGAGCCAGCCCTGTTGATGGTAGAGCAGAGACAAAATCAGAATCTCCATCCTGTGGGAAATTCCAATAGCAGGACTCACTCCACTTTTAGCAGCCCATGTCTCCTCTGCTTTACCCATAAGACTTGCTCAGAGACATCCTAAAGGTCTGCTACAAGTGTGGAGAGCTGCAATGAGTGCCTGCCCAGGGGAGCTAGCCAGGAAAGGGCGGGGGGGGGGGGGGGGGTGCAGACAGGATGGGGTTTTTCCTAGGGTCCAGTGCAGAGTTAATCCAGCCCTGTATATATTGTATGTGTTTATATATTTAGCAGGTGCTCAGATGCTACAGTGATGTACACTGTACAAAAGACAAGATAGACAGAGGAGAATCACAGTCCTTAGCTTGTTTGTAGAATTCCATGTCCTGGAGTTCAAAGGAATCTTTTACTATAAAAGTTAAGCTCTTATATATGGTAAAGCTAGTCAGAGAGGCATGAGAAGTAGGTTCTGAGACAGAGTGATGCTCTCGTTTCATCTGGCTGTTGTAGATAGGTCAAACAGAGGGGTAAGAGCTGACCTTACGATTTCTTTCCTGTAATTGCTAATTCTCTTAAGGATAAAAGCTTAAGCTAGAAATAGTCCTGTGTCATGTGGTTATTATGGAAATATTTTTAAGTTACCATTTTGCTGTTGTATGCTATAACCTTGTTTTTGTATGAAACTGTATTATACATGCTGTATTATTTATGCCAGCAACTGGCTCCATTTTGAAGGGGCTTTCTAACTGAAAGAGACATTATCTAAAAGCAGAGCTGGTGCTAGCCCACTGGGGGCTCTTAGGAGTAGGCTGACCAGATGTCCCAATTTTATAGGGACAGTCCCGATATTTGGGGCTTTGTCTTATATAGGCGCCTACTACCCACCATCCCGTCCCGATTTTTCACACTTGCTGTCTAGTCACCCTACTTATGAGGAGTATTTTGCCCCCCCCAATACTAAAACAGGCAAGTTCTTATAATAAAAAGCAAATAGGGGGCCTCCCTTGAGCTGCTTGGGGCCCTATGTAATTGCTTAGTCTGCTTATGCCTACCACCGGCTCTATCTAAAAGTAATCCTTCTACAAGTGATCTGTGGCCTTAAAACAAAGGCGGAACTGGTAACTGAACAAAAAAGGCACAAGCTAAATGACACATTTCCAAAGCAGAGTGCAAAGGAATGCCTGTTTCTGAGAACACAACGAACGCATACACATTTTTTGAAGGTGCATTCACTGCTTTGAAAATCTCCCTAGGGAGGTTAGATGGCAGCACCGGACTCAATAGGAGAGAGCATGTGGGTAAATTATGGTCATTGTCATTGATGTTGGCAGTCCCTTGGTTTCCCACAGACCCAAAATGCACTATGCTGGAGAGCTGAGTTAATTGAAAGACCCTTTGAAACCTGCTACCAAAAGTCTTTTAACTTGCAACTGCAAACACAATATCAGAGGGCACTTATTTTGAAAAACCTTCATAAGCCATCCTTCAGTAAATGGAAGTAACAGAAAGTGCAGCATAACTGGCTGTGAGCAATTCACATTTATAGCCTCTCCTATCTCCCCATAGGATTCAGCCTGAGTTACACCCACAGTTCTCCCAATATTTGCCATTCCTCTTGTATTATTATTGTTTCTGTTGGTGCTCACAGAACCTTGCCCACCCACTCCTGTAATAGACTCATAACCTCCGGCTAAGTCACTAAAGACTTCAAGTAACAGAGAATCCACTATTTAAACTAGTTTAAAGCTGCAAGTGACCTGTGTCCCCTGCTTCAGAGGAATGCAAAACAAAAACAAAACAAAACAGGGTCTCTGCCAATCTGACCTGGGGGAAAATTTCTTCATGACCTCAAATATGGTGATCAGTTAGACCCTGAGCACGTGGACAAGATCCACCAGCCAGACAACTGGGAAAGAATTCTATGTAGTAACTCAAAGTCCTCCCCATCCAGTGTCCCATCATTAATAGTTATCAAGAATATTCCTTCTGCTCCACCAGCAATTCCAAAGGGGCAATGCGAAAAAACGAAGTCAGCTAAGAGTACGATTTCTTAGACTGAAAAGTCTTTGAGGGTCCATTTCTCTTATATGTTTGTACAGTGTCTTGCACAACAGGGACATAAGTAATCCAAATAATAATAGGGGGAGGATAATTATGTAAGGTCTTGAAAGTGAGGGGAAGCTTAAACTTGATACAGCAAAGATGGCGTTGTCCCTGGAGTAATTCAAAGGTTGTCAGATCAAGGGGCAAAACAACAAGATCTTAATGGCAACATTTTGAATGGACTGAAGAGGGAAATGCTGGTGTCAGGGAGACTAGAAAGGAGGCTGCAGTTTTCAAGATGTGAAATGATAAGGGCATTGGATGAGAATTTTTGCTGATGTGGAGTAATGAAAAGATCAGATTTTGGAGATGTTGTGGGCAAGACGCAATAGGATCTTCAATCTGGATGTGAGAAACAAAGGAGGAGGGAGAAATCAAAGATCTGTACAGACTTGAGAGACAGAGTTGGTGGTGGTGGAGTTAGCTATAGTGAGAGAGAATGGGGGAGTGGAGGAAGTTGGAATCTTATTCAGACACCCAGATACCAAGTTGAAGAGGGCTTTATAAGTACCTAAATAGATCAGACAAATAGATTGTTCACTTTTAGCTATGTTAGTCCAGATCCTATCTTGCACCAGAACTCCAGTCAGCTCTTAGGGAGATGAAGAAAGACAATAAGGGAGCAGGTTACATCTCCCTCTCATACTCAGTCTCCCCTTAGACTTGCCCAGCAACTCTAATTTTTGCCACTGACAGATGGTCCTTGTCATGATAGTGGAGGATTGGCATAGCAGAATTCCCCACCATCATCTCCCCTGTGTCCCCTCAACATATCCCTACACTGGCGGGTGCCAGATCTAACACAGTTACACTAGGCAGAGATTTCTGCCTGAGGAATTCTCTGCTGGGAATATGTGGATAGATTACAGCTACTTCTGCCACCTGAGTGGAGTAAAAGGGTCATAACTCACTTGAGAATTGAGCCCTTGAAATAAGTTGATGGCAAGATATCAACAAGCTGTTTAAGTGGCCGAAAATAAAAGAGGTAAGGGACTCCAGGCAGGGCAGTATATTCACACACTAGTTTTGCACTTCTAAAGTCCTGAGTTCGGAGCTCATTATAGCTCATAAGTGAAAATGCATTTGATCATCTCATTCTAGTTTATAGCGGTGTTTTCTCACATCACGAATTCCCCACGCAATATGACATGACTAACAGTTTCTGCTCAAGAGGCTCAGGATAGGAACAGTGGAGGTGTTGTATTTGGGACTGAGATGTACTGGCAGAGCTGTGTGGGGATAGCTTATGCACCAGGCTATGCAACTAGTTTTTGATTTTTGTAAGCAACAAAAATCACACACGGAGTTTTGTGGGTGGAGAACAAGTGCACATTTGGTTTACAATAAAAAAAATGAGCCTAAAATATAACAGAAGATCTGCACTAGGGAAAGCCAGCAAGAAATTCCATTATTGTTATTCCCCTTCTCTCATCAGCCAGAATCCCCTTTGTAACTCCTGACTCTCTTCCTCTTCCCTGTCTGTTTTAACTGCTGCATCTGCAATTTGGACCCAGAGTCCGAATTTCATGTCTCTCCTGTCTATTCAAATATCTTTGTTAGGTCCCTGATGTTGTGTACAAAAACAATCATTCATACTGTCCCTTCTCCTTAAACTCTAATCTTACTTTTCCCCCCCCCATCCACATACTATACCAATTATTAACTACTACATTGAAAAGGAGCAGAGGGTCAGATGTTCTATTTATCTAAACCAAGCTATTTCTTTGAACCTATAAAATTCATTTTCCTTTATCTGTATGCAAGTATATTCCAAAATAAACACGTGAGCAACTACTGTAGTCTATGGCTTCAAGTACCTGTTTTGATATTATTTGCCTTCATCTAACTCTAACCAGTGTCTAATCTGTTTCAATGTATTGAAAAACTTTTGCCAAGAAGGTTGTTGATATAAGAAATTTTTTGGAGGAAATATTCATTGGAGCTGTGCCAGGCTGCGCTTAACAATGGTACCACATACTTGTTAGGTGCGTGGGTCATGATTCTCCGCCATCTCTACCCTTGTTGGTGGTCACTCCAGTGCAATGGTGATCTCCTTTCCAGTAGATACTGATTTGGCTTTCTGGCCAAGTCACCAGTTCAGTCTTCCCCCTTCTGAGGCGCAGGAATAAGGGAGTCCAAAAATATATATGTAAGTCCAATGTTCCCCACAAAAGTCTTCAGCCCATGTCCAGATCTCTGTGGGCGGTGCGTCCTAACCTCTTACAGTGTATCTGTTCCACTTAGCTCCAGGAGGGATAGGATTTGTGCCCCCTTTGCAGGATGGGGGGTTCATAGAAGAGCCCAGGCCCAACCTCACCACTGAGCTCTGGTCCAGGGTCCTCCAAGATGCAGCAATTTCAGACACCTACAGGCTCTTCAGGACTGCCTTGCAAGCCACTTTCTACCATTTACCCACCCAGTCCAGGGTGTGATTAAAAGTCTCACAAATGATCCACCAGAAGATGGAGTGAATGGTTTCCTAGTTCTAGGGAAGGGATAGTGCCTCCTCTAGGGCTTGGGTTAGCTGCTGCTTGTAGCCCTCTCCACTGCAGCCAGGAGTCTAGCTGGATCCTTATTCAGGAACTCCCAATATAAATCTCTGCTACTATCCTGTCTGCCCCCTTCTCAGCTGTCTCGCTCCCTTTTAAGTTCCTCCTCCAGCTGGCACTGGCTCTGCAGGTGCAGCAGGGCAGAGCCACCTGGGCCCTGCTATCCCAGTGTGGGGTTTATATACCCCATCACAGGAGCCCTGACTGTTACTGATTTAGTTACAGACACTTGCCTTCTTGACATGAGCAAATAAAGGCATCCAAGGTTAATTTACTCAGAATCAACATATTTTGCATGTCTCCGCTACAAAATAAAAGAAAGAATAAGAGTTTCATAGGTGGTAATTTAGAAATATTATTAAATGATTAATCTGAGACAATTACTGTAGATGAGTCTCATCATGTAGATGTTGATTTAAATGGATTTGCATTCTAATTTTCATCAAGTTTTTCCTAATCAAGGAAGTTCAAGTCAGGCTTACTGAACAACACAGTTATTTCAGAATCACAAAATAGAGGATCATTTCTGAAGATCTCTGTCTCATTGATACTTAGTCCCCAACAATTAAAAGCCCTTTTATAATTAGATGTAACAGCACACAGGCACAAAGTAATCATCTTGTCAAATCCTGATATAATATCAATACATTGTAACATTGCCTTGTTGTTAAATCCTTTCTTTTGTCCCAAGAAGTGTGGTAGGGAAGGGGGTATAACCTACTTTGGGACTCCTCTCTCTCAGTGGGAGGAAGGGAAATGGAACTAAAGGGCTAAGTTTCCAAAGTGCACATGAGGGTGCAAAATAGCACATATATAACCATGGCATTATTAATAGAGCTTATTGAAAAATTGTTAATAGAACAATTTTCTGTCAAAAAATAAAGTTTCATCAAAATTGAAATGTTTTGCGAGAACATGTGGATTTTGACAATATTTTTAGATGGGCAAGAGTCAAAACATTTTGTTCCAAAATGTCAAAAATTAATTTTAATAGTGTTGTTTTGATTCATTTTGTTTTGACTTTCATATTGCATTAAATTAAATGCCATATATATTATAGGTACATAATATGAAATTGAATACAATATATAAATATAATGTAATCTTAAAATTAATATTTTAATAATAGTCAAAATGAAATTAATTGAAATGACAATGTTGTTCAGCACTGCTGAAATGAAGCATTTCCGTAGTCCCCAGTAAAAAAAATTTCAGATATTTTGTATCATGGAAAATTTTGAAATTTCAGCTCTTTGTTCTGATTCATAATGAAAAAAATATTTGAAATGTCAGAATTCCCACAGCATGAAAATTCTGGTTCCTGACCAGCTCTAATAATTAAACAGTTGCCATAGGGACTTGGGCTACACTGCTGAAAATAACCTCAAAATGCTGGGGGTGCAGTTTTTGCATGTCTACACATGCTTAACATGTGCTCTTTCAACAGCTATCCAACAATGGCCAGACAATAGACGACAAGCAAGCACACTTTTAAAACATATTAGTATTGTAACACAAAGATTCCAAACACTGTACTAACACTCCTCCCTACATTTACTCACCATCTGCTTCATACACAAGTGACAGCAAAATATACGTTTCTAGGACTATGTCATCTACAATACCTATGGTATCTACTGGGGTCAGGTAAAAAATGTTCATATAGTTGGTGCTACTGAAAAAAAATCCCCTAATATTTATCTCTTCACTGTTCAGTATTTGCTCAGGTCTAGATTGTGGAACATATGCCGTTGCCCTGTGTGATGGGAAGCGTGGAACTTCATTGCTTCAGGAGCACTGAGGACACTGTGCCTCAGCCAGATTGAACCTCTTTGGGGCTGCTCCATGCCTCAAGGGTGTATATGTACCGTCTCACAGCTTACCTCACTGTTGGTGCCTGTTGCTCCACTTAGGCCAGGTCTACACTAGATAAGTTTTACCAGTATCACTACACTTGGCTATACCAGCAATCCTTCTTACTGGAGAAACAGCTTATATCAGCAGAAAAAGTGCTTTTGCCAGTATAGCTTATACCAGTTCCCTGAGCAATATAAGCTATATCAGCAAAACCACTTGTACACTGCTATACCCAGTGGCACTCGCAGCCCTACATATTACTCACACTACTTACCATTGGCAGGGGTCTAGGGTTGCCATCTGGCCAGTTTTTCCCCTCTGTTTCCAGTTGCTACTTTCCTGTTGAAGTGTGCTGTTTTTTTTTTGTTTTGTTTTTGTTTTTTTTAATTATTTTACAACTTTACTGTTCTAGCAGCAGGAAATACCACAAATACCCAGATTCAGCCAAATATAAAAGGAGAGAGAAATGTGGACTTTTTTTTGGTAACTACTACCTAACTATATTGAAACATAAATGGTAATTCAATGCCTTCAAATTCAGAGATGCCTATGATTCATTGACTACCTAAACATATTTTTCATCGGTTTCATTCATTCCAATTATTTTAAGCCCGCCTGGATAAATAACTCCACCTTTCAGCAGTGAAAACAAACAAGCAAACAAAACATGCCAGGGCATTAATAAAAGTAATTTCTTAACACTAAACTTAATTAGAGAACAAACCCTCAATTTGTCTCTGAGCTCTGAGGCAATAAAACTCTTAACAGCACCTACTATATAAATCTAATTGAAATTCAAGATAAATAGTGTGTTCTCCTTGATTTTTAAAACAATTTTGATTGAAAGGTCAACATCATGGTTTGATACAAAATTAATCCATTTGAACTTCACAAAATAGATGGTATGAAAAGTGATTAAAACAATTTGTTTAGATAATATAGAGAGTATTCATATGTAAAGGTCAGCAAAACAACTTCCACCAGAGTGGTTAGCTGGTTGTCCTGATGTAATGCAATCCCTACAGAATGAGGAAGTTGTGCTTATGCAACTGAATAAAGCATCTGGCTCATTCAGTTCATTGGGGGAAGATCAGAGCACAATTATTTCACAGCCTCCACAACTTCTGCTGTGCTGTATATCTGTGCCATCAGGCATAAGTGTGCTACAAAAACACACACATTCATCTTTGTGCTTGTCCTCTGATACATTTGAGTCTAAGGCCTAGGCAGAAGCAGGACCAGGAATTGAACATTAGTCTGAGGCAGCCCTCTCTGAAGGTATGCCACTGAATATAGCTTAATCTCCTGGGATATCACCACATTCATTGGAACAATGAATTGCAGACTCACTGGGACTGAACCAGCAAGAAGAGCAGAGAAATAGAAGCAGCAGAACTTCCTCTAAAAATCATAGAACCATAGGGTTGGAATCAGGCAAGGCTACTTATCTGAAGGTCAAAAACAGAGAAATGCCTTTACAAACTAGGCCCTTTCCCCATACAGCTAATAATCATTGAGGAAGTGAGGGTTCATTAACACTTCCTTCTTTCTGCTGAGGGTTCAATGTTCTATGCTCCCTTTCCACTGAAGAAAAAAAGAGAATGCTGAAGAGTTATTAACAGAGCTGTGTACTGAAGAATGGGTCTGCACTCAATGCCTCTAGGATTAAAAGTTTTGGGGACTATGAAGGCTCTTTGGTTTACCTTTTTGAGGTCCTCCTTCAACAGATTAGAGCCCTGGGAAAGCAATGATACCAACTTCTGACTTCTTATGAAAACTTGAATTCCACCCCTTGTGTCATTCATATCTGCAACCTATGTGGACCTTAGTAGCCAGGCAGGCACTGTAAAGCTCTAGCACTGATAAATGCAGCTAGGGGTCTAATATTTGATATCTGTCTGTTAAGTCATAGCCAGGCATGATCCCTGAGGGGTAGACGAGGTTTAAATGGATAGCCTGGTAATGGATAATGAAGTGTGAATAACAATTCTAAGAGCCACTGATGAGATCTCAGAAACCTCTCCCAGTGATGCCACTTACCTATTGATTGTATTTTAATAATAGCCATAGAATCAGCAGGGAGAGCTGCATTAGAGAACTCAAACACCATGGGAAACAGGAAAAGTGAATAATCCTTGGAACCAGAGGTCTAGGTTGAAAATGAATTATGTGATTGGACACATATATAGGCTAGATTTCTCTACTCCCCATCCAAGGAGTAGCTGGGGATTCACCTGACACAAAGAAATCCTCTGGTAGTGTACAGCTGGGTTCAAATGAGCTGGATGTCAGTTATATTAAACTTTTGTTGCAGATGCAAAACTTTTGTGATTAGCTAGTTTTCTAACCAGGAACCAGACACCATCAGATTAGGTAACTGGAGTGTGACTTTCAGAAATCCATCTTGCTGCTAAATACACCATTTCAGAACAAAATATAGTTTCTTAGATACTATCTCTTTTGGGGAATGCTTACCTCTCTGTACAGCATCAAGTATAATGATGCACCCATCCTATTCTGCGCTTCTGGGCAGTATCATAATAGAATTATTAAATACTAATAGCAATAGCAGGCCTCCATGATACATGAAAATAATAGGTACTTTCATTCCTTTTGCAGATTTTACTTCTGCTCTTTCCCTTTAAGACTGACTTAGAAGCAGGTGAGCTAAGTATTGGCTTGTTCCATCACATATTAATGACTGTTCGTTAACATTTTCCAAGGATACACTTTTGCATCAGAACAAAACTGGTTGTATTTTATTTTTGCATTTTTACCAGATTACAGTTGACCTTTTATTGTATAAATAGAACAAAGTGGTTTTGAAAACGAAAGACTCTGACAAAGAGTGGTGATTAATATCTTCAGATGTGACACTTTGGCAGCTTGATTTTTGTGTGTGTAAAAGGAGCTGTTGCAAAAGTGCTAATTTTTCATGTCTTGATCTGGATTTTAAGCTCTTCAACATTTAGTTCAAGGAGGGCGTTTTGTACATCTCATTCATCCCTGGTTATGCACTTGATAATGGAGACTGCTAATCTCCATTGTACAATAATCAGAAGAATATTTTATGATTAATTAAGAGATGAGAAGAATGTTTAGAAAATAGAAGGTAAATGAATCCACAAAATTGTAATTGCTGCATTTTGTTTTGCCACCTTAATACATTTTCAGTACCACATAATCCTTTTCTTATGCAACAAAATATCTCTGCCACTAATTTGTCCAGTTTAATTACAACCAGCAAGACAAGGTTGATTTAATATGGGATGAGGAGGGTATCTCAACCCTTACGTTGCTGGAATGAAGCTCTGTTTATAATTTATGGTATAGCATTATTTTAAATGTACAATGCTATATGCCTTTGGATTTACTAATATTTCTGTTCAAAAGACATGTTTTATATGAAAGTTTGCCATGCAAATAAATTAGTTGAATGTATAATCTAAAGCAGCACCTTCTTCGGAGTTAATTCTGACATCCTATGCTTTTCCAGGCCATGTACATCTAGAGCAATCCACCCTATAACACTCAATACTATGTTTCAATATAGCATGATTATGAGACCATGATCTCTGCTTTCATTTGATCCTAAAAATACTTGGACATACCTTGAATATGTTCGATTTATGTACAGCTCTTTTTGGCAAACAGATTTCCAGACCGTCAGGAAATTAAACATCTCTGTTAGTTTATGTAGGTTTCATTTCCTAAAAGCACTCTCATGTGACTAGATTTCAGTAGTACATGGTTGGCAATAGGTGACTTGGTTAAAATTTAATTATATCAATTTTGTTACACTGTTTTAAGCCTAAAAAGCTTTGCAAGGCATTTTTATTCATTCTATCACCGTACTCTGACAGGATAAACAGGCTATAGGATCTGTGCTAATTGTATTTTCTTGATAATTTTCAAAAGCTGGATGAACCAGCCTTTCAAAATGTTGCTTTTTTGCTGACTGACCTGTGGGAATTGAACATGTAAAAACACAGTACAGAGATAAGCAGCATTGATGTGGAACCAGTAGTTAACACAGCCTCAGTGATCATTATTGTGGGTGAGGTTCTCAAAGAGCCAAGAGTCAGTATGCATTCAATGAATAAACAAGGCATTGGGAGTGTTGGCTAAATCCCTTAATTGAACTGTCTCAGTTTCCCTTGAATTTTAAAATGGGGATAGGGTGGCTGTGAAGATTAAAAAGTTAGTGATTGTACATAGCTTTGAGTATGTGAAGTGCTAATTATCAGCAGCTCAATATCATGCTTTGGATATCTGCAATAATAAAAGATAGTCACTCCCACAAATTCTAAATTAACTATTGTTTTGGGGCAGTACAGTTCTGTCACATGTATTGGTATCTCAGTAAATATCCTTGTTTTATAAGATTTGAGGGGGGAGGGGCCTGAGATTATTTTTGAACACAAAGTAAATAAATCTGTAAAAGGGCAAAGGCATATGAGAAATTATTCTCCCATATTAGAAAAACATTAAAAATCACTAACACAAAAGTAAATCTATGGGGCAAATCACAGATTTCTGGTCTAGCATAATCCCATTGGGTTAAATTCTGTCTTCAATTACAGCCAGGCAACCCAGACAATAACTGAAGAGAATCTAGAGATAAAGATGAATAATTAGGTCTTCTATCCCATCTAATAGTGTTTCCACTATTAGATCTTACCTTTAGGCTAATGTTCCTGTGCAGCTGGAAGCACCTGCTAGCTCTACTTTGGCTTCAATGATTTCAACTGCCTTCTAGCCCCTCTGCCTCGTCCTCTAGAGCAGAAACCCATCTGCACTTAATTCATACGTACATGAATTCATGTTCATGTACATTTCTGTCGATATGTACCCATATACAAGCAGGAAAATTGGACATGCTCCACCCTGAATAACTTTGGATCATTCAACGGGGGTTAATTGGCAGAAGTGAAGGAAGAATTTGGTTCTAGAAGTAATTGCATGTGTTATCCAGGGATTACATGTTATCCACGTGGAAAGAAAATGGGCCCCATTCACAATAAGGCCCCTTTACAATACTCTGACAATATAAATGGGCCTTAAAATGGTTGTAACTGCAACTTATTCCCACAGGTAAATGAGGTGCAGGCCTAATTTGTTTGCTTTGCTTTGTCCTGGTTTCTAGTTTGTTGATCAAGGGCAGAGTGTAGTATAATAAAGCAGCATATGAAGGGACAATTGGGAAACTGAGACTATCAACAACATTAGGGAGACACGGTAGGTCAAGTGATATCTTTTATTGGACCAACTTTTGTTGGTGGAAGGGACAAGCTTTCAAGCTTCATAGAGCTCTTCTTCAGGCCTGCGAAGTTTGAAAGGTTGCCCCTTCTAGAAGTTGGTCCAATAAAATATATTAACTCCCCCACCTTCTCTTTCTGGTATTCTGGGACCCATGGCTACAACACTGAAAACAATATTTGGTTCATTCAGATATGGTAGGGATAGGATGAAAACACCAAAACAAAAATAATAGTTACAGTCTCACTGTACCTGGTTGATATTGTAATGTCAGAATGTTTCCTGAAATGTGTAAGATTATTAATAAACAGTCAAAGGCCCGAAGTTCGAAAGATCTTTCTGTTTGTAAATTATGCTTGTAGCTTTCACAACATGAACTGCAGCACTGTTTATAGATATAAACCACTTGATTTAAACAAGAGTGTATGCAGTAAATTACCCATTGCCCTTAGCTTAATAACTACCCACTTTCCTCAGCTGCTTCTGCTCTCAATTACCTGCCAAGACACAAAACAAAACATTGAGTCATAGTACAGTATACTTTAGTTTGAATTTCCAGCACTGCTCCATACATATTGTAGTATTCTGTCATGCCACATATTTTTTGGTTTACACAGTAAAAGAAACAACAGTTATAGTGAAACAAGCCACAGTATGTCAAAAGAAACAAACAAAAATCATACATGTCAGATAATTATTCTTAACACAAAAATGAACTGGCTGATTCAATTTATTGCCACCAATGATTTAAAAAAAAAACCAAAACCCCTGCACTATTTTTGAATTAGTGGCAAACCAGTTTTGACTGTCTGCAATAACCTAACAGATTCCAATATAGCACATCTCTATTTCTAGTTCAGACAAATGAGAAATAAAACCAAAGCATGAACCCAGTGCACAGAGAAAAGCCATTTCCTTCATAGTTCTAGTACAAATGAGGTGGAAGGTATTAGAAAATTAACTAAGGAATATTCACAAGGAGAACTAAGGAGAATCTACAAAAATAGTACTAGAGACTAAGGACCATATACTTGGCCTTGTTCCAGCCTTTTTGTGCCAATCTGGCAGCACAAAGGGGCCATAAAGCCTGTTTAACTAGTCTCTTAAGGAGTCTTGTGTCATGGGAGAATCTCCAGATGATGAAAAGCCATTATAGTCAGCTCCATAATGTCCCTGTTTTTCCCCTCACAGTGTACAGGGGCATAGACAGGGAAAATGGGGTGGCGCCGTAGCACTGCTGTGCCCTGGCAGTCCACAACTGCTGGAATAGCCTATTGGGTCTGTGAGCAGCTAGATGCAATTTGCAGCAGATCTGATACTAGTAATATCCCCAGTTAGATATCAGACACAATCCAGGAGGTTCAAACAAACAGACTCTTATTACATCTTCTCTGAGGTTATGAGGCCTGCACCACAATTGGAGTCAGCTGGTTCATTTCCTGATGTGTACTGCTCCTGGGTCTGTTGTTGCTTTGGGGCTGATTCAGCTTCCAGTGGCCCCAGAACTGGAGGCATGCAAAGATGACATAAAACCTCCTTTGCACCCTTCTGGGTCCTGCGATAGTAGTAGAACTCAGCCAGAATCAAGGGGCCTCAGTCTTCCAAATAAAAGATACATGGGGCCTCATTCTCCTCTCATGCTGGTTGTATATACAGTGAATCTGATTCAGCACTCACTTACACCTGGGCTTTACACAGGAGAGCTTCCTCATTTATCCTAATGTAACTGAGATCTGACTCAGGGCCCATATAATTCGATTGACTTAAATGGAGTTACTCCTGATTTACTCTTGAGTAAATAAAAGGAGAACCAGGCTCATACAACATATGAATATACTAATGAAGTTATCATGATATCAGTTGTTTGACTAATTCTTAAATACCAAGAAACTCAAAGACGGATCTTAAATTCCATCATAGAAATGCAGGGCTGGATGGGACTTTAAGAAGTCATCAAGTTTAGCCCCCTACACTGAAGCAGGGCCAAGTAAATTAAGCCATCCCTGAGAGGTGTTTGTCCAACCTGTTCTTAAAATCTGCCACTGACAGGGATTCCACAGCCTCTCTAGGTAATGAGTTTCCGTGCTTAACTATCCATATAGTTAGAAAGATTTTCCTAACATCTAATTGAAATCTCCCTTGCTGCACATTCAGCCATTACTTCTTGTCCTAACATCAGTGGACATGGAGAACAATTGCTTGTGGTCTTCTATATTAAAGCCGTTACTATATTTGAAGATGGTTATCAGGTCCCACCTCAGTCTTCTTTTCTCAAGATAAACATGCCCCATATATCAGGTCTCCTAAACCTTTTATCATTTTTTGTTGCTCTCCTCTTGATGCTCATCAATTGTCCACGTCTTTCCTAAAGTGTGGCACCCAGAATTGTACATCAGACTCCATCTGATGCTTCACTAGGGCTGATTAGAGCATTTCCCTGGCTGGCTTATGAGAACGTCACATGGGACTGTGTCAAAAGCCTTACTAAAATCAAGATATTACATCTACTGCTTCTCCCCTATCCAACAGGCCAGTAACCCTATCAAAGACGGAAAGTAGGTTGGTCTGGCATGACTTGTTCTCGATAAATCCATGCTGGCTATTACTTATAACCCCATTATTCATCCTATCATGCACAGGGACTGTATCACTTTTGATGTGAAAGACACACAGTCAAGTTTGCAGATCCTGATGTTACTGAGTCTCACCACAGTGGGACTTCAACACTAGCACTGAATTTCCATGCTTTTCTGGGTTAAAGTCAGTTTCCTGATGTGCTTTTTTACCTGCTTGCTTTTTATGACAGTGTTAGAAAGAGAGAGAGAGAGAGAGAGAGAGAGAGAGAGAAGGCTATTCTGATATACACTTTGGAGTCTAACTTGAGAACATCTCCCAGGATTGCTGAGACGGTAATGTGTAATGGGTCCAGATTCTCCTTACTAATTCTATCTGCTAACTATGGCTAAAGAATCACTACATCATCCCACATGATTATGTTCTAGTTTAAAATAATCTGTGAAATGTCACCTTTGGGCCAAATTCTTTCCTCGTGTAAGTCATTTGAATTCCATTGATTTCAATGGAGTTTTATCGGCTTACACATGCTCTGAATGTTGCTTTCTAACCCTTCCTTGAAGAATTAGAGGAAGCAACTAGAATGAGTGTTTTCACTTCTAATTTGTCAGTTAATTTTAGTTTATTTCCCCCTAGGCTTGCCATCTTGTAGGGTGGTTTTTTAGGATTTCAGAGCTGCAGCAACAGAGGACATTCTGGATTGCTATTATTGGCTAGTTAAACTGTGAAAAGCTGCAGAAAAGGGAACGGACAAAAAAAGTTTGTTTTTTCACACTTCTAAGAAGGCAACTTCTCATATGTGGCACGAACTTCATAGGCCAGATGAGAGGAAAACCTATTCTGGTAACAGCATTCTCTTAGCTTTCTGTGATGAATTTCCAAAAAAGCTGATTCCCACAAAGAAAATACGGTCTAAAGCAACCAATGAGAAATAGTTGCTTTTCTCCTTTGTTAGAAGTAGAACTGTACATTCTACTTACTAAAAATGCTTGCAACATAGACTGTGAAGAAAAGGTGGAAGGAACTGAGCATCTGGCCTGAAGACTACAGAAAGGCTTGGTACAAGTTTTACTTTAGGTACAGTAGAACTGACTTATAATTAACTTTGATGTACAGTGAAACCTACCTAAAGTCACACACAAAAAACTCAGCAAAACTGGCCAGACTGTACCTTTAAATAAAAGGAAAACAAAGATTGTATTGAAAACAAAGGGGTAACTTTATTGTCTTTACTTAGCCGCAGGGTCAAGTCCCTCTGGTTGAGGAAATTTTGTTATTTGATAGATAAAAATCACTCAGATTCAGTCTGAACTGTCTGTATCTGGGAAGGAAGGGCAACAGCTTGACAAGCTAAATGCTAAGTCTGTTGTGCTAGTTTTGAGTAATATTTTTCACTAAAGAGATGACGTCACAGGAAAGTTTATGCCACATCCTGTGCTCTGGACCCATGTCCTAAGTCCACTATGTGCCTAAATTTCCACTGATTGGCATTTTTAAAGCAGCCTAAATGCTGCTGATGCCCCACAGCTAACAAGCTTCTCAGAGCCATAGCTCAAGCTGAAACTCAGAAGTCTCCTAAGCAGAATTTTTAAACTAGGCAGGAGAACCCCTATCTTGCTACCAGGGCCCAATTCTGTAGGTATGCTCTGAGCATGCCTAAAACCTGATATCTCTCAGACTCCACAGCAGGAGGCTGGACAAAGACCAAGGATGGGGGTGGTGATGGGGGAATGATACAGCATCAGAGGCGCCGACTCTGTGGGTGTTTCAGGGCTGGAGTACCTACAGAAAAAAATTCGTGGGTGCTTAGCACCCACCAGTAGCCAAGCTCCCCCTCTCCCCCCAACACCTCTTGCCTGCTGGCAGTCCACTGATTAACTCCTCTCCCTCCCTCCCAGTGCCTCCTGTCTGCCGTGGGGACAGGGCACACTCAGGGGAGGGAGCAGAAAGAAGCGAGGAAGAGGCAGGGCGGGGGCAGGAAGAAGTGGGGCAAGGGTAGCTCAGGCATTGGGTACCTAAGTGGCTGACCTGGCTTAGTTGCCTAACTCCAGGAGAGTATTCACAGCTAAGGATCCTGAGTGGAGGGAGGTGCCCATTTCCAGCCCATCAGTCAGGTTCACCTGGGCATTTCACTCCGGGCTAGCTCAGCTGACCAGCTTCTGAAAATCCCTTTCTTAGGTGCTTAACTATCCCCATGCTCTTTATAGGGAGTCTAGGGGTACGTCTTCACTACCCACCATATCGGCGGGTAGCAATCGATTTATCCGGGATCGATATATCGCGTCTTGTTAAGACATGATATATTGATCCCCGAATGCGCTCACCGTCGACTCCGGAACTCCACCAGAGTGAGCGGCGGTAGCGCAGTCGACGGGGGAGCTGCGGCCGTCGATCCCGCACTGTGTGGACCCCAGGTAATTCGATCCAAGATACTTCGACTTAGCGTAGCTGAAGTTGCGTATCTTGGATCGATCCTCCCCCCCCCAGTGTAGACCAGCCCTCAGCTGCATAAATGGAAAAAAAGATAGTTTCCCCTCGGATATGTAGGGATGAAAAGCTCCATACAAGATTTAAAAATATTAGTAGTAAACCAAAATCTCTCTGCAAACATTATTATGTCTTTGCTGAGAAACAGAGCAAGACATCTGCTTTGCATTGCATTTTGCAATACTGAATCTGATTAGTGGATTACCAAAGTGAAAATTAGCTCAAATCTACTGTATCTCTTTCAGGGAGAAGGCAGGGGAAGAATAGAAGTTCTCACTAATTTTAAACAGCATTGTTGCACCTTTTCACCAGTGCAGCTAGTTAAAGTTTGGGGCCATCTAGGTATTCCAGTTGGGAGCAGAAGTTGGTGGCAGTCCGGTATTTCTTTGATGCAGTTTTGTTTATTTACAAAGAACGCACAAAGTCCAGTGTCTCTGAA
>NW_020664464.1:25151352-25258391 GCF_002925995.2 Terrapene triunguis | reverse complement strand
TGTAGACCAGCCCTAGGAGACATAGAGCTGCCTAAGGGCACGTCTTCACTACCCGCCGGATCGGCGGGTAGCAATCGATCTATTGGGGATCGACTTATCGCGTCTAGTGAAGACGCGATAAAATCAATCCCTGATCGCTCTGCCGTCGACTCCGGAAATCCACCGCGGCAAGAGGCAGAAGCGGAGTCGACGTCGGTGCGGCAGCGGTCGACTCGCCGCCGTCCTCACAGCCAGGTAAGTTGACCTAAAATACGCAACTTCAGCTATGCTAGTCACGTAGCTGAAGTTGCGTATCTTAGGTCGACCCCCCCCCCCCGTAGTGTAGACCTAGCCTAACTTAGGGCTTAAAATTCCACTAAGCAATGGGCCAGCCAGGGGTTAGATATTGCTCCACTCAGTCAGCAATACCTAAATATCTTTAAAAAACCTGGCCCAAAGGAATTATACAGCTCCATTACAGCTGCTGCTGCTGCCACTGAGATGCAACAGAGTATCCTATATATCGGAGCATGTGGCTACTGCATTTGTGTATGTAGACATTCCCCCAATACTTCTGCAGCATGCCTCAAACTTCTTCTCCATGTGGAGCTGGTACAGAGCTCAGCTCTGATAAATGGGGAGGTTAGAAGGCCAGGTTAGAAAACAATTCTAAACACCTCTTTTTCAGCCATTCTTTTCCCATTCAAAATTTAATTCAATAAACAGTTTGCCTATTTCCAGTTTTTATGCATCAACATAGTTCTTATTATTTATGTTATATTGAGAGTATTTTATAAATGGAAACATTTAACTTCCCTACAGAAATGGAATAGGGTTGTCAGGTTTATCTGGGAAATGTAAGCAAATTTAGCAGAGGAAGAACATTTGTTAGATTTAGTGAGATCATGTACTTGCAGAAGGATGAAGTGGCAGCAGTTAATGCAAGTTAATTCTCTCTGCTTATACCAACAAAATTGATTCAGGTGCAATATACCAGCACTCATCCTTGTTGCAGGAAATCAACAGCTTTACAGATTGGAATATTCCCATTTAGTTAGAACACACACAAACAAAAAGGGCCAGATTCTCAGTTGGTGTGCACTGGCCCAGCTCCAACTTTGACTTCAATGGAGTTATGCCGATTTATACCTGCTGAGTATTGGCCCCAAGTCTCCAGCCTTACCTCCTGTACAAAAGCTGTGCCAGAAAGAGCAGAAGCTGTGGACTTTAAGGCAGTTCTAGGATGTTCTGTAAGATTGGAAATAAAATGTCTCACTGAGGCATAAAAGTTTTGTCATCTTAAATAAAGCTGCTGGTGCTTCAGTTCATGCTTAGAACAACAACAAGGTGGAAAACTGCTCTTATTTTCACTTAATCACTGGTGTTATTACACTGCGCGCCAAGTACTGTTGTATTTGGAGTCAATGGCACGGGGGTACAAACGAGCAGAATTTGACCCTAGAAGAATAGTTTAGATTAACATGTTTATGATTTTGTAGTAATTATGTAGACTTGGTGTGCCAAATTCTGCTCTCAGATATCACCATTTAATTTTGGAGCGATTCCATTGGTTCCAGTGCAGTTATGCCAAATTTACGACAGTGTAAATGAGCAGATTTTAGCATAGCAAATCCAGTGCTTTAAAGTCTTACATTCTAAAAATGCCAGGACCTGGGAATATAGAGCCTTTTCTCTTCTATGTCATGACTGCAACTTGGATTCTTAATGACCACAAGTTTATGATGACTGGTACTTAATCCTGCAATTATTTTTCAAGAAAAACGTTCAGTGACATTGTGAGTTTGATTGAGCAAGCTGGCTGTTTGGTTAGCTATACAAAATAACTTAATACTTACAGTCCACTTCCTAGTGGTCATTTAACTCCATAAAAATATCCATGTTGTTACATGGTACTATTTTACTATACAGTAAAAATTGCGGTATCCTTAGTAAAAAGCAACAAAGAGTCCTGTGGGACCTTGTAACTAGCCTGTATTTCATTAGTGGTATAGTGGGTCTTTTTCAGTGAATTTTCTTTTTAAAATTACATTATTTTATCTTACAAGGTAGGAAAAGCAAATAGCATATACTCCGGTTGTGTTTGCACAGTAGTATAGCACACAGCCCACATAGTGGGCAATTTAAATGAACAATGGATAATCAAATTAAACACAAAGCGGCAATTACATTTCAAACAGGGAACATTTTTATTACAATCACATCCCTAACATGCTACAGTAGATAGAAAAACTCTGTTTCCAGCTTAAACAAGTGAGGCAACTAGCTGTGTGGGTGTCTCTGAGATACCTGTATTCATAAACTGCTCCTGGGTATCTCAACTTTGTATTGCTGATGTACATCTAGAAAAAAACATTTTGTACTCAAGAGCCATAGCATGAATTGCATATAAAAGGCCTGATATTGTTCACTTACCTCTGTTAGCTTTCTCACCTGTAACTTCCTTCCCCCCCAATCACCACCACCTATTCAATGTAAAGGTCATAGGGATTACATTTTTTTCAGTTATGTGGTCCCAGCTGTGCACCATAGACGTTCAGTGCATGGGTGTGGTAGCACTAAAAAGAAAGGACCCAAATACAATCCAAAAGTTTTAAAAGAGCTGGCTGAGGAGCTCACTGGACTATTAATGTTGATTTTCAATAAGTCTTAGAACACCGGGGAAGTTCCAGAAGACTGGAAGAAAACTAATGTTGTGTAAATATTTTAAAAGGGATGACCCTGGTGATTATAAGTATATCAGTCTGATATCAGTCCTTGGCAAGATAATGGAGCAGCTGATATGGGACTTGATTAATAAAGAATTAAGCAAGGGTAATATAATTAATGCCAATCAACATGGCTTTCTGGAAAATAGACCTGTCAAATTAACTTGTAATCTCATCCAAAAAAAGAGATCAAATTTGGGTGATAAAGATAATAGTGTTGATGTAACAGACTACTGTAAGGCATTTGACTTGGTACTGCATGACATTTTGATTAA
The DNA here is from genome assembly GCF_002925995.2 of Terrapene triunguis. Taxonomy (NCBI): domain Eukaryota; kingdom Metazoa; phylum Chordata; order Testudines; family Emydidae; genus Terrapene; species Terrapene triunguis. The sequence goes on along the minus strand of NW_020664464.1, from coordinate 25,255,411 downwards.
AAAACTAGAAAGATATGAAGTTAACATAACACGAGTTAAATGGATTAAAAGATGGCTAATTGACAAGTCTCAAAATGTAACTGTAAATGGGGAATCATCATTGAGTGGGCATGTTTCTAGGGGATCCCACAGGGGTCAGTTCTAGGCCCTACCCTATTCAACATTTTCATTAATGATATAGAAGAAAACATAAACTCATCATTTATAAAGTTTGCAGATGACATAAAAATTGGAAGAGTGGTAAATAATGAAGAGGGCAGGTCTCTGATAAAGAGTGATCCGGATCACTTAGTAAGCTGGCTGCAAGCAAACTATCTGCATTTTAATATGGTTAAATGTGAATCTATACATCTAAGAACAAAGAGTGTGGGTCATACTCACAGGATAAGGGACTGTGTCCTGGGATATAGTGACTGAAAAAGATTTGGGAGACAGGGTGGATAATCAGCTGATCCTAAGCTCCCACTTCAGTGCTGTAGCTAAAAAGGGCTAATACAATCATTGGATGCATAAAAAGGGAATCTTGAGTAGGCATGGAGAGGTTATTTTACCTTTGTATTTGGCACCCTTATGATCATTGCTGGAATAGTGTGTCCAGTTTTGCAGTCACAATTCAAGAAAGATGTTGACAGAGTGGAGAGGGTTCAGTGAAGAGCCACAAGACTGGCTACAGGGATAGAAAACATGCCTGATACTGATAAACTAAATAGATTGAGCTCCTTGAGTCTAACAAAGAGAAGGTTGAGGAATGACTTGATTACAGTCTATATGTACCTATATGGTAAATAAATATTTAATAATGGGCTCTTCAATCTAGCAGAGAAATGTATAACACAATCCAAAGGCTGAAGCTAGACAAATTCAGACTGGAAGTGAGGCATAACTTCTTAGCGGTGACAGTTGTTAACCATTGGAACAATTTGTCTTTATCACTGAAAATTGTTACATCAAATTCAGATGTTTTTCTAAAATGTGCTCTAGGAATTTTTTGGGGACATTCTATGGCCTGTGTTATGCAGGAGATCTGACTAGATGATCACAATGGCTCCTTTTGCCTTAGAATCTATGAAAATAGAATGTGGTTGTGGACAATAAAGGTGGGATTTTCAGAAGTGTCCGGGGCCAGATTTTCAAATGTAGTCTGGTGTCTAAAGATGCAGATAAGAACCTATTGTGACTTACAAAAATATTTATGTTTTTGTAAATCCCGCTAGATGCCTATCTGCATTTTTGGCACCTGAATACCTTTGTAAATCTGGCCCTAAGTAACTGAGAGGCAAAAATCCTATTGAGATTAAATGGGACCTGTGCCCTTAAGTCACTTAGGTACTTTTTAAAATCCTACCCCTGATTCCACAGTTATAGTGTCATAGAGAATAGCTATGCAGTGTGGCCTCGTGGCTAGAACACTAGATTGGCATTCAGGAGAGCTGGCTTCTATTCCTGGCTCTGCCATTGGCCTGCTGGGTGACCTTGAGCCAGTCACTTCACGTTTGTGCTTCAGTGTCTCCCATTTGTAAAATGAGGAGTCAGACACTTACCTTAATTTGAAATCTACTGATGAAAAGGTGCTATGTCGGAGGTATTATTATTATTTGGTAATAAATTTCTCTTTATAGGGTACCTGCAACTTCGGCCCACAATCTATGCAAGTTTGAGCAATATTCCAAAAAGAGATGGATATTGTCAGCTACCCAGAATGTTTTTCAAAAGAGTAAATGATGGTTTCCACCCTCATCCAAATGAGTATGCAAAACGGAGGTGCTGCTGCTGCCGACAAGAAGCCATACTTATCTTAAAAATGCCCTTCAGAAAATTGCTCTTCATGCACGTCTGCTAGAATCGTTTAGAAAAATAAAAGCACCCTTGAGTGGCTTTGAATTGTGCAAAGCACACTAAACATTCTACCCTTTTATTGCTGCATGCTTAGCTTGTTAGGACACATTTGTGAACATTGCCATTTAGTTTTGGTACTTGGATCAGATATCATAATTAGAGAGACTGGTTGATGTTCTCAGGAAGATCAATGAACATAAGAGGTTTGTTGATTGCACATGATTTGTTTTAGACTCAGCCAGAGAGACAGCAAAACAGGAAGTCAAGCTGTGTGAATTACATGATGGATAGACACACTGGACAGAGTGCATATGACGGGGTGGCCAAACTGGGGCTCATGAGCCACATGTGGCTCTTTTACAGTTAAAGTGCGACTTGTGGAGCCCCACAGGCCTCCCCCATTCTCACCTACTAGACTGGGAGGGCAGGGAGCTCAGGGCTTCTGCCCTGTGGTGGGGCTAGGAGCTTCTGGCAGAGATGACTGGTGCCTGTGGAGAGTGGGGGGTGCATAATTTAAAGGTGTCACGCCCCCTCAGGCACACCCCCACCTTCCCCTCAGTGGCCCCTCCCTGCAGCTCCCAGCTGTTTGCCATTGACCATCCCCATGGCAGCAGCTCCCAGCTTGCCGGCTCCAGCAGCTGCCATGCAGGGAAGGGACTTGACAGCACTATGTGACCGAGCGGGGCCAGCAAACCCTGTCAAAACTCTCGGGGGGCGGCATGTAGGGTTACCATCCGTCCGTATTTCCCCAGACATGTCCGGCTTTTGCGTCTCTAAATAACCGTCCGGGAGGAATTGGTAACAAGGTTAAAATATCCGGGGGGTTTTTCTCCCTCGCCTCCCTCTCTCCCTTCCATGCAGAGTGCAGCTGCTGATTGGGCAGCTGGGCCGATTGAACTGCTCCCATTGGCCTCCAGCAGCCAGAGCCCTCCCCTGCTCCCCCCTCCCTCTGCCTGCAGCCCTGTGTAACACACAAACCGACCCACCAGGCAGCGTGTTTTGCCTACACGTGGAGCCAGAATGGTAAGGGGAGTCCGGGGGGGCAGTCAGGGAGCGGGGGAGTGTTGGATGGGTCCCCGGCCTCCACCTGCCACCCCCTTTCCGCGCGTCCCCGCTCCGTGGGCCCCCCCCGCCTGCCTCTCCCTTGCCTGCTTGTACTGCCAGAGCCAGCAGAAACTGCTGTCTGCTGCCCCCGGGTCCTAGCGTCCCCCATCCACTAATGGGAAGACAGGCTGCCCTTACTCTGCCCTTCCACCCTAGCCCTGAGCCTCTCCAACACCCCAAACCCCTCATCCCCATCCCCAGCCCTCATCCCCCCGCACCCTAATCCTCTGCCCCAGCTCTGAGCCCCCTCCTGCATCATGAACCCCTCATCCCCAGCCCTCATCCCCCCGCACCCTAATCCTCTGCCCCAGCCCTGAGCCTCCTCCTGCATCATGAACCCCTCATCCCCAGCCCCAGCCAGAGCCCTCATCCCTCCACACCCTAATCCTCTGCTCCATCCCTGAGCCCCCTCCTGCATCATGAACCCCTTATCGTCAGACCCACAGCCCTCACCCCTGTATCCCCTCCTATCCCCAAACTCCCTCCCAAACCCCCTCCCCCTTCCCACACACCCCCTCCTGCCCCCAAACTTCCTCCCAAAGCCTGCACCCCCTCCCTTTGCACCGCCTCCCACCCCCAAACTCCATCCCAGAGCCTGCACCCCTGACCCCCTCCTGCACACCCACCCCCTGCCCCAGCCCAGCACCCTAATCCTCTGCCCAAACTCTATCCCAGAGCCTGCACCCTGCACCCCTCCTGCACCCTAATCCCAGCCCAGGACCTGCACCCCAGACCTCCTCCCCCCACCCAACCCCCCTCCCAGAGCCGTAGGCAGATGTGGGGGGGTTCTGGGCACCACCAAAATTTCTACAACCCTGCCACCCATGCGAGTGGATAAGGGTCGGGGCAGTCAGGGGACAGGTAGGGTCCTAGGGGGGCAGTTAGGGTGGGGGGTTCTCAGCAGGGGGCAGTCAGGGGACAAGAAGCAGGGGGGGTTGGGGTTCTGAGGGGGGCAGTCAGGGGATGGGAAGTGGGAGGGAGTGGATGGAGTGGGGGCGGGGCTTCCCCCCCCCCAATGTCCTCTTATTTGATTGTGGAAATATGGTAACCCTAGCGGCATGTGACCCCCCGTGCATCACCTCTGCCAGGAGCAGGGGGGTCTCAGGGCTTAAGCACCACAGGGCGTGCCTGCTGGAGCTCGACACTTCAGCAGGAGTGGGGCTGAAGCCCTGAGCCCAGGAAGGTGCTTCCCATGGGGCTGAAGCCCTGAAACCCCCTCCCCACAGGGCTGAAGCCCCGAGCCCCAGCTCTCAAACTTCTTAAGATTGTTGTATGTGGCTCCCAATGTCAGCAAGTTTGACCTCCGCTGGCATATGTTGATTACAATTTGCAATGGACTTGCATTGATTTCTGATGTTTTCAGAAAGATTCCATATGCCTAAAATATCTCTGCAACCATAGTGAAGGTTTTAACTGCACCACCTGCCTATAAAATAATTAGTACCCAAGAGATGTTAGATGGTGCAGGTGACAATTCAGGAAAAGGCAATAAAGCATATCAGGACTTCTCCCTCCATGATGACACCTTTCTGTTTTATGTGACTAACATGCTTCATCTCTCTTACTTCTGAATGGAAGGGAGCATCTGAGCTGAAGGATTTAAATGCTGTAGGTTGCCAGAAAAGGCCTTCAAAGAGAAAAATATCAGAGAGTTTAACAGAATGAAAAATGTTGTAAAGGCAATAGCTGAAGGGTTATACTGACAAATCAGGGATTTAGATACACTCAAAGGGCCTTATCCTGCCATTGCGATGCACATGGAAATTTTGCATAAAAATAAATGGCAGCAAGATATGGCCTAAAAGGGACTACCATAGTTAGCAGGCAGGCCTTTTCCTACCCATCAATTATTTACAGCTTGTCCTTGTTAATCAGATGTAACATATGCAGTTAACACATTTTGGGCCAGATTGCGGTTGGTCCCTTCACAGGAGCTCCAACGGGTGGGGAAAGACTCCTTGTGGCCCTGGAAGTAAAGATATCTGTTGGTTGTTGCCATTGCTAGTGCTAGCCTCCTCAAACAAGGCTGGAATATTGACCTGCCTAGCCTTCACATTGACAAGCAGAGCTAGACTGAGTAGGCTGACATAGGGCAGGGAGAGGAGAGTGTGCAGTTCATCCACACAAAAGCGGCAGAGCTGCCACTCCAACCTTTGCATCCCAAGGGTCCCTGGGGAAATTCTAGCTGAGTCAGCCAGAATTGCTAAAAAAGCATGCAGCTGGTTATTGCATTCTGTTCTGCTATTTAAAACATGTCTGCTAATGCAGAATCTGAGTGTTAATCAGCTAAAAAAAGAGAGTCAGTGTTTCTCACAGCAGCAGCAAAAGAATATTAAATCCTGGGCTATTCTTAGCAAGGTGATGGAGTACTACTTGTTAAAACACTGCCAGAGAGATATAAGACCTCTGTCTGCAAAACTGCTGATGAGGGTTGAACAGATAAAGTGAAAGGTTGACAAAATGGGCTGTGGAGAGTGAAGTAGATGATTTCAGCACTATAATGGATGACAGTGAACAAGGGAAGGACATGGTTTTTAAGCCAATTTTGTATTTGATTCCTAATTCAGCAACTGGGTTATGATTACACACTGGTAGCAACATATTTGCATACAAAATCAAATCCTGCCCTCCCTGCCTACTATGGAATTGGTGTGGTTTCTCTGCAGATCTGAGGGGGGCAGGATTTGGGGAATCAGCCCAAGGGAATGAGAGGGCTCCCTATGCATCATTGAACCTTCCTGTAATTAAATAGTTCTATTCTTCATTGTGCACCCCCACTCTTCCCAAGAAGTACAGGTACAGGAGCAATCTATGGCTACAGTCACAATCATGCAGCAGCTTAAGGAAGAGAATTCCCTTAGTACAAAATCTCTGGGCCAAGTCTAGCTGCTAAGGCTAGGTGTTGTGAGATGTCATCCCTGGAAAAGCTGTACCCTACTTAGCTGAATAGACACATTAGGACAGAGGTGGGCAAACTACGGCCCGCAGGCCACATCCGGCCCGCGGGACCGTCCTGCCCAGCCCCCGAGCTCCTGGCCTGGGAGGCTAGCCCCGGCCCCTCCCCCGCTGTTCCCCTTTCCCCGCAGCCTCAGCTCGCTCGCTCCGCTGCCCGCGCAGTGCTCTGGGCGGCGAGGCTGTGAGCTCCTGGGGCAGCGCAACTGCAGAGCCCGGCCTGACCCGGTCTCTGTGCTGCATGGTGGCGGCAGTGGCGTGGCTGGCTCCAGCCGGGTGGCGCGGTTGTAGTGCCGCCAGCCACCGGTGTCCCAGGCTGCACGGTAAGGAGACAGGGAGCAGGGGGGGTTGGATAGAGGGTAGGGAAGTTCGGGGTGGTGGTCAGGGGGCGGGGGTGTGGATAGGGGTCGGGGGAGAACAGAGGGTTGAATGGGGGCAGGTGTCCTGGGGGGCAGTCAGGAAGGAGGGGGATTTGGATGGGGCGGCAGGGGGCAGTCAGGGGACAGGGAGAAGGGGTGGTTGGATGAGGCAGGGGTCCTGGGGGTGGGCAAGACAGGAATGAGGGGAGGGATTGGATGGGGCAGCAGGGGTCCGGAGGTGGTCAGGGGACAGGGAGTGGGTTTGTGTGGATGGGGCAGGGGTCCCGGGGAGGCTGTCAGGGAACGGGGATGGGGCAGGAGTCCGGGAGGGGAGGCAGATAGGAGGTGGGGGCCGGGCCATCACCCCCTCCCCTAACTGGCCCTCCATACAATTTATGAAACCTGATACAGCCCTCAGGTCAAAAAGTTTGCCTGCCCCTGCATTAGGCGGAGCTGTGAGCAGTTCTGATACAGCCACCTAGGCAGTAACATCACTCTGAGCTGCTGAGCTGAATCTATAATAAACAATATAGTCTGAGTCTCCTTATGCAGACTCCCAAACACTACATGGTGCCAGGAGTAGACTGATAAGAGTGATTGCAGACAGACAACAGGGATAAAGAAAGTGGAGCAGCTGAGAGCTCCACCAGAGTTGAAGTTATCTGTGAATGAAGCAGATAACTGGAAGACATTTGAACAGAGATTCAGCCTGTACATGCAAGCGAGTGGCTTAGATGAAAAAGACGATAAGCAGAAGGTAGCTATCTTTTTAAAATTACTGCCGGGCAGGAAGCAGTAGATGTTTATTATAGAATGCAGCTGTGTCAGGCAGAGCAAGGCATGCTAAAAGATGGTAATGCAGAAGTTTGAAGACTACTAAACACCAAAGACAATTGAAACTTTTGAAAGATACAAATTTCACATCAGAACTCAGCGGGGAGAGTCATTTGAAGAATTTATGTTGGATCTCACACTGCTGAACCAAACATGTAATAATGGACAGCTCACAGATTCAATAATCAGAGATCAAATTGTGATGGGTATTCAAGATCCAAAGATTAGAAAAAGACTGTTGGAAGATTCAGCTTTGAACCTGGCAAGGCAGTAAGAATATGCCAAGCAGCAGAGGTTATCCAGAACAGATTGATACTTATGGATGGAAAACAAGACACTGCTTTGATGGATAGACTCACAAACCCTGAATGCAAAGAGAAAGCACAAAGGCAGTGCAGAGCAGAAATGCAAAAAGTGAGTTTACAAATAAGGAGTTTGTTGAGGACAAGATAAAGAATTGCACACAGTGTGGAAGCAAACCGACTTCATCATTGGCCAGCCTTTGAGCAATGTTGCAACAAGTTTACAATGAATTCATTCATTTTGCAAGACTGTGCAAGTAGGAACTGCAGGTGGACAAAAAGAAACAATGTATGCATGCTGTGTAGCAGGAGGAGAACAGTGTTAGCATTTTGTTAAGGAGCTTTGAATGAAGCAGCTGTACCAAATGTTTGGAAATGAATGGAACTTTTGGGACCTTGAGACTTCAAGCAAATGTGGTAACAGAATATATTTTAAAGGTTCTAATGAAAAAAACTGGGTAGACTGACAATAGACAGGTAAAATTAAGGGCTCACAGTGGAGAGCTCCTTTCTACTCTGGGTACATGTGAACTAAAGCTGCAGTTAAAAGATAAGATTGAAATAAAAATTCTGTAATTATGTCAGGGAAAAAAACCATGCCTATACTGGGCTTGAAAACAGGTCAAGCTCTAGGTTTATACAGAGACTATGCTCATTAGAGGGACAAGGGGACTCAGGTATTGAGAAGCAGTTTCAGGATGTCTTTAAGGTCATAGAAATATTGCCAACAGAATATCAAAGTGAATTGTCAGAGCCTAATTGTCCTAAGAATGTTCCTTTAGCTCTGAGGAAAAAGCTCAAAAGACAAACTAGATAGATTAGTGGCACTAAAGATAATCAAGAAAGTAGAAGCACCTGCAGAATGCGTTTATTGATTAGTAATTGTAGAAAAGAAAGATGGAACCCTCAGGTTATGCTTAGACTTGAAAGAACTAAACAAATATGTCAAGAGAGCACATTTTCCCATGTCCACTAGGGAAGAAATTTTTGGAGAAATGTCTGGTGCTAAATATTTCTCCACATTGGATGCATCAGCAGAATTTTGGTAAATCCCCTTAGATGAGTAGCACAAGTTTATGTAATTTTAATACACCATATGATAGATACTGCTTTTCCAGACTGCCATTCAGGTAAGATCTGCACCAGAGGTATGTCATAGGATAGTGCCACACATAGTTGAAGATATAGAAGGAGCTAAGGTATTTTGATAACATTCTAATATGGGGAAGAACAATAGAAGGATATGACTACAGGTTACATTAGAGAGCATTAGAAAGGGATAGGGCTAAGATTAAAATTTTAAAAAAGCAGAAATGAAAATGTTCAGTCCAAGATATCACATACCTGGGAGAAAAACTTACAGAACAGGGAGTCCAAATAAATCCCAACAGAGTTAAGACAATTACAAATACTTCACCTCTCAGTAGTCAAAGGAGGAGTGCAAAGATTCTTAGAAATAATCAGATTTATGGGAACGTTTGTACCTAATTTGGCTGCTAAAACCAGCAAACTTAGAGCACTCTGGCACAAAGATTATCAATGGTCATGGGATGCCAATCTACACAAGGAGTTTGAAAACCTGAAACAGCTAATTAAGTGGGCTCCTGTCTTAGATTTTATGATTGCAAGAGGCAGACGAAGGTGTCCACAAATGCCTCAAAGGAAGGCATGGGGGCAACTTTACTACAAATGTATGATGAACACTGGAAACCAGTGGCATAAGCTTGCAGGGCACTCACTAAAACTGAGTGTCAATATGCACAAATTGAGTAGGAGGCTTAGCTTTGGTGCATGGTTGCAAGAAATTTCATGTGTTTGCCTATGGGCAACCAGTTATTGCTGAACCAGACCATAAGCCTTTAATATCCATCTCAATAGAGGGACTTTTTTTCAATTGAAGTTATATGGGTTTGCAAATAGAATATAAACCAGAAAGGGGTTTAGAGGTTGCGGACATTCTGGCTATAGCTTTTCATAATACTGTAGCAGAAAATTATTCAGAATCTGATATAGTGCCTTTGAACCTGTTAAAGAAAAACTACCCAGTCTCTGACAAAACGTGCACTGCGTTTGCAGCAGCCATAGCACAAGGTGAGACCTTGCAAAGAGTGATCAAACTTATAACTGTTGGTTGGCCTGGACACCAAAATATACCTAGTCCATATTTTCACTGCAAAGAACTTTCTGTGATTGATGGCATTATGCTTATCAGGAAAAGATCAATTGTTCCTAAAGTGTTACAGCCTGACATGCTTATTAGAATTCATGAAGGACATTTAGGAATTGAAAAATGTAAAAAAAGGATCAGAGATAGGTTGTATTGACCTCAAATGAATGAGGATGTGGAAAAAAACAGTTAAGAAATGTAAAACATGGCAAAAATTCCAGACTAAGTCTGCAAAGGCACCTGTGCTGGTACATCAGGAAGCTTTAGAAGCCTGATATAAAAGTTGTTATTGATTTATTCTATTATGCTGGCAAAGATTATATTTTGATTTTAGACTATTACTCACACTTTGCAGAGATTGCTTTAATGGAAAATATCACAGCAAAGCATGTAATAGCATGCATTAAATCAATATCTACTGGACATGGTATTCCTGCAGTGGTAATGTAAGACAGCAGTCCACAATTTGCATATTTGCACATTCAAAAAGTGTGCAATAGACTAGTAGTTCAAGCATATTACAGTGAGTCAAATGGTCTACTAGAGAATAGTGTAAAAATAATAAGAAGGCTAGTGAAGAAAGCAAAAGAATCTAACTCAGAACCTTATTTGGCATTGATTAACTATAGGACAGCATCCTTGAGACAGGGGTTGTTTTCTGCAGAGATTCTGTTTAACAGCAAACTAAAAACGGACTGCCTCATTTTATAGAAATGATCTTAAGAATGAACATGATGTAAAATGGTTGAAGAAAGCTGATAAGCTAAAACAAAAACTGTATTATGACAAGAACTAGAGCCTTCGCAGCCTCAGGATACCATTGTATATATGGTGGAAACTGATGGCAACAAAAGACAGTAGTTACTTGAGCAGTGGCTCCTAGGTCATATGACTTGGTCACTGCACAAGTGGAGCATGCAACAGAGCAGCTGACTGATGCAGAGACAGTTCTGTTGTCACGCAGATCAACCAGACTGTAGAACACCTCAGAGACTACAGGGGAGATGTGAGAATATGTCCCTTTAAGGACTGCACCCAGTTTAGCTAAACAGCCATATTAAGAGGAGCTGTGAGCAGTTCCAGTGCAGCCATCTAAGTAGCCACATCACTCTGAGTTGCTGAGCTGAATCTATAAGGTGAGTCCACAGGAACAATCACTGGAGTATATCAGCTGAATGAAGCATCCACTAAAATGCAGTTTTAAAGAGACAGAAAACTATACAATAGCAATAAAACAAAGCCATACAACAAGTAATCATGTTACTAACAAATGAGTATTTAATGAATGGTGATTTGCATTTTATTACACCGTATTGGAAATGTGGTACAGTAATAAGACAGAGTACATATTTATATGCTTTCTATTACAGTTTGTATGAATTCTAAGCATACTTGAATGTGTATTGATCTGTACACTTCTGATGCTATTCAAATAATAAAGTAAAAAATAAAATATAGCAAAGTATGGTTTTGGATCCAGTATTGCTCCTGAATTCCCAAGTGGCACCGGTGGATGAAAGCTCATTTTTAACTGCATCCTGTAAAGTAATAACAACTATTTATCTGTTTGACCTAGACCTTGTCTTTGTGACCTCTAAACTGGATTATTGCCTCATGTTCTTTGTGGAGCTGTCCTTGAAAACCACCTGGAAGTTACAACTGCTCTAGAATGCAGCTGCCCACTTTCTTGGAGGTGGGAGATAAAGGGACTATATTACAGCAGTTCTCTGAAGACTGCACTGTTCTCTCATTGCTTTCAGGTGGAATAGAAGGAGTTCACACTGATTGTTAAAAAACTATATATATATAGTTTGTTTCCTGACTACCTGAGAGAGAACCTCTCAGTCTCTCCCAGTGTGTGCCATGACATTTGTAGCTAGAAGGACTGCTTTTACTCATAGTCCTTAAATATTGAGGGACAGAGCAATTTTAGAACCTTCAACTCTGAAATTTGCTTCTCCTATTTTCTACCAACATCTAACACCTTGTGCACAAATACACTTATGCACATAGGTTTGCTCACACAAGTAGTCTCATTAAGCCCAGTGGAACTACTTATATGCTTGATATTATCCACGTGTTTCCTGGATCAGGCCTCAAGTTAATCAACCTTCCAGCTGTAAAGTCCACTGGTGTGGCTTCTCTCAGACTTTTGCCTGACTGGGCGATTATGCTTTATAAATTGCTGAGTGCTGCACAAGCCTTTTCATGTAGAATATTTGGTTTGCAAATTAGGAGCCTGCTCCTGGTCCTATTCTATTATACTGTTTTCAAAATATCATCCACTGCCGAATGCATGAGTGATTGTATAAATTAAGAAATACTGGTAAAAAAGGGCTCCTAATGGATCAGATATTTACAATATCCATATAGTTATTGTGAGCCACTGTGTAAAACAGTAGTGAAGTTCAGGTCTTATAGCAAAGTAAGCAAATTTAAATGGCCTCTTTCTAATAATCTACTAATATCAAACAATCTTCTTTCTTTCTTTAATAATGCAGACCTCGGGAGATGAAAGGAACACAAACCAATTCTTTGTTGGTCCTTACAAAATGAACTGCTTTATAATATGGCTTGGTTACTGTTTATTATAAGTTCTGAAATCTGTATGTTAAAAAAATGGCAGTACACTCTATTCAGAAACTTCTCCTCACTTCACAGTAAAATGTAATGGATACAAAGCTCAGCAAGAAATACCTTATTTTATTTCTGTATTGTCACAAATTTGACCGAGGGTTAGGAATAAAGACAATATGTGGGTTTTGCCAAAATAGAAATCCAACTGCTGATTCTCTTACATCTATACCTAAAGGGTTCTATTGTGATTTTTAGCTATCACCCTGTGATGATGGTTGTGCAAAGCCTCAGCATCCCAGCAAGGGCACTAGGAGACACTGGGCTACAGGGAGGCACAGTTACCACAAGGGGAGTATTCCCACTGCCACATCTCTTCAGGGAGGCAGCAGGCTCTCCCTTGTGCATTTGGCCAGCTCTGCAGGCCAGGGTAGTGGGGACTGAGCCATGGCTCTGTCTCTTCCTCATCACCTTTGTGGTATCTAATGCCCTAGAGGTACAAGCAGGGAGCAGTCCCTACACTCGAGAGTGGATGATAGCCCTAATCCTGCTTCCACTGAACTCAATAGCAAAGCTCCCGTAACCCTCAATGGTGCAGAATCAGGCCCTGTGATTCTGGCCAGCTCTTGTGTGGGAGATTAGTGATAAAAATGCTCCTGGTGCCTGCCCATTTCCTCAAGGGTCATATATGATTTGCCCCAAAATTTGGAGGTTTTTGGTTCTGACCAGCACAGTCAATGAAACAGTCAACCAACAAGTTCTCCAATTACTAGTCTTCATCAATTCATACCAGTCACAACTGCAACACAAATGTCATATTACAGGACTGGGCAAGTAGCACGAGTAGTATAAAGTAACAGAATTTTCTCCTCCTGATAGAAAGCCCACTGAAATCAAAGGGAGGTTTTCCATTTACTTCAATGAGATTTGGATCAGGAGGAGAAAATTCTCAGTTATTTTGAATTTGATCCTTTAAGCCCTCTGATCTACTAACTCCCTCTTTGTTTTGAAAATGTACCTGTTGGTAATATGCCATGTGCAAGTCTACTTATTTAGGACCAGGTTCTGACAACCCTATTCATGTTGAGTGGTACTTTCTTCCATGAGCACACCCTCTGACTTCAACGGGACTATTTGCAGAGTAAGATACTGTTCAGTGAAAGGGAGTTAGAATCGGTTGCTGCATGGTTGGTGAGTTAAAGAGCTTGTATGTTTATTAATAATAGTTTTTAAAAGCTTATCAATGACGTATTAATGTGTCATTTCTCTGACAGAGATGATGTCTGTCTATATCTTCCAAAGAGACATTGGCATTTCGATAAGTATCTGGTTGTCAATCAGGTTGTTATACTGCATATAAAACACACTAGATAAAATCTATCCCTGGAACTCCAGTCAATAGTTATTCTGGAGTAAATGCTAATGCAAAGGAGAACTGAATCTAGCTCCCCTGAGTTATACCTAAGATGAATTTGGTCCATCATTCTGTGGCATTTTTATATATTTTTCAAGTGCCTTGTTATAATGCTCGATACGCACCCAAGTATGAATTTGTAATCAGACTGGTTTAATACCTCTGATGTAGTGTAATGTATTTCAATAATAAGCAATCCACTGTTCTAATGCATTTTAATATATTATAATGCAGTCTGATCTGAGTTAAAAGTAATACATTTTGGAAAATGACATTTTTTAAAGTAGAAGTAGTAGTGGCTTAATAATCCGCACTTACATAGGGCTTTACATGTTCAAAGCACTGTATAAACAATAAAAAGAAAGTACAAACTCCTTGCCTATTGACAAAATGCTGGACGTTGCCTAAGTGTGTCCCTCAATTCATGTTCACTTAAGAAAAAGTTGAGATAACTCAGCACCTTGCAGGATCAGACTAAACAATCCTGTAAAGCAGGTATTACCCATGTTTTACAGATGGGAAAACTGATATAAGGCAAGGATTAGAAGTCAACTTCTACTCAGGTCATGCACCAACCCCATCTACAGTTCTTCAGATCACACGTGCATTAGCACATTGCTGATTTTTCTTACTCACACCTAGTCTTCCAACCTCCTAAAAATAGATCTCTGTTCAGTAGGTGCAGCTACATTTAAAAAAAAAAATCCTGGGGCTCAGTTTCTGCCAATACACTTTGTGCAGTCACTTACACCAACACAATATATGATTTGATAGCATTTTATGGCCACTTTGCACTCACCATGTACTTGCATAAATGACTGCAGAAGGTGCAGGTTTGCAGAGAATCTTCCTTCACTACAGACCAGCAGCAGAGACACCCTGCTATCCTGGGTAAGCATTCTTCCTTCCAGCCTCCTGCACATCTGATGGAGAAGGTTGAAATATATCTGAAGGAAACACTAGTAAATGTTTCTGGAAAGTCAATCTCTGTAGTTATTTCTTAGCATCCTAAAACTATTACCTGCCTTGGGCCAGCTTCTCGGCTTTGGTTCAAGCTTCACTCAGACCAGAGCAGGGGGAGAAGAGGTAGCATTAAAGCCATCTTTACACACCCCCTCCCCAATTCTTGTGCCTCTGATTCATGATATAAAGTAAGGCAGCCTCAGGACTGTTCTACAGTAGATGGCTACCCAAAGCCCCCAAAGATCTTTCCAACAGCTATTGACCACTGGAGCGCAGAGTTGGCCTGGAGATGCCTTCTTTTCTTCAGGCATGTTCCTTACAATGGTCAAGGGGGGGGGTGGGGAGTGTAAGAGAAGCTATGACAGCCCTATGCTACCAGAGACTGGATTTAGTAGGGTTGCAGCAGCTTCACGTCACCGTATCAGCAGAAGGCAGCAGCAGCATGGCTAATAATCTGTTTAATAATTTTATTTTCGAGATTTAGAGTACTAAGCTCTAAGTGGCTTGTGTTTTCCACAAATCACAGCAAGTGCAAATATAAAAAGGACACAAAAAAGATGCCTTACAAATGGCAGATACTGATTTCTTGCACATGGGCCAGCCCCAAAACTGGCAAGCCAAAAAGGGGCCATAAAATCCCAACATCTGCTTAGGGCCTGGGCCAAAGGCAGATTAGCCAGACCAGAGAATCGGGGCTACAGTCTTCCTACTTGTCTGTGAAGGGTCAAACGCTCTGTGTGAGCTATACAGATACATAATAAAGTAAAACAGCAATAGTAATAATGAACAATGTACACACTCCCCAAAGTCTGGTACTGGATATCAGCAGGAATGAATTGGGGAGAAAATGAAGCCTGCTTCGGAACTCATGGGACTGATTCAAAGCCCCTCCAAGTCAATAGAGCATTTCTATTGACTTCAATGGGATTTAAAACAGGCCCCAGTGGAGTATCGCTCAGTGTATTTACTAGTGCTCCGAGCACCAATGGCAACTCTGTTAGCTCCTGCAGAGTTGGACTAGCAGCATAGAGCTGGTGAGGGCAGTGTAGCTTTCTGTACCCTATTCTTCTCCCTCATGCACTCACCCAAGACAAAACTGAATGTAAAATTTGATATCTGATGCCTCTTCTATGTGGGAATTTTGTCCTGCCTTACTAGGCGGACAAACAATTTAATTAGTGTTTTCAAGCTCTATCTACTGTGATCCCAAAAGCCAGCTGGAGATATGCTCATTTTTACATAGCGTACACGTAACATGGATTCAGTGTTGACCAAGAAGCTCTCTCTTTTATCAGGACCTTGCATGTTTGACTCTCTAAATGTGTGCACAGGCTTTAGACAGCCCACATTTTTCTAAGCAGGTCACTTGTTCCCTGAGTTCTCTCTCTAAATCAGGAGTACAATGTTTATGCTTTCAGCAGCACAGTGATCACACAGATTGCGTAAGACTTTCCTCTGTGTATGAGGCTTTTAATAGGAAGATTCTCCCAGGGCTTTGTGTCTCTGCCTCCTAAAGCCTCTCTGTCAATTGGAAATGAATGAGATGTACATGTACATATTTTAAAATTTCACAGCAATATTGCTTGGTGCCTTTTGGGGTATTCTTTAAAATGAATAACAGAACTAGGTCAGTGTTATATGAAGCATGAATTTAAAAAAAAACAAACACTGTGCACTAGAGTGAAGAAGGCAGCTGTTCCCTTCACCATTCCTGTAGTCTTAGTAAATTTAAAAAAAGGCTTTAGGTTAGGCATTAAGGAGCAAATCCAGACACTGTGACCACACAGGTTCTCTTTGCAGCTGTGCAGACCTGGTCTTCCCTGTCCACACAAAGAGCAGGTGGAGCCATTCAGACCAGTCCAGCCTGCACCACAAACTAGAGGGAGAATTCCTACCCTCCATCCTGACTACCAGCTTGTATGCTGCTGACCAGGATTTAGGTTTGTGACATTTGCTGTAGGACATTTATACTAATGAAGTATTTTTAATTATTATGTGGTGATGTGTGCCTGAGATTCTGAATGTTCTTTACAAACACTGAGCAAGTTCTGCCCTCCTAGACACCTCAGCAACCTCCCCCGAACTCAGTGGGACTGCATGAGTATGATTGAGAGCAGAATTTGGCCCATTGTGACTCCTTAGTCCCCTGCAAGGAACCAATAGATAAATGTTATCACATAGTATGCAGGTATTCCACTCACTGCAGGTGCGCCTTCTTGTGTCTTGGTCTGCAAATTAGCTCTCACCTCATCTGGTGCCCCCCAGCCATTGGTTGCTCATGTTGTGGCCCTTTTCTCTCTCCATGAATTGGGACATTCCCTCTTCATGACTTGACCCTCTGGCCAAGTCACTATAGAGTCTCACCCTTCCATGATAATAAAGTCCCATTGGACAAACTGTCCGGATGCTTCCTCAGATGGTCTTCCATTGCATGTCTCCAGGTCCTGTGCCACTTTTACTGTTGCTGGTAGGGCAACCCAGGCCCTCCTGCTATTCCAGGTTCCAGCCCTGGGACCCTATGACTAGGAAGCTAGGTATGCTCAGTCTCAGATCCTGTTGCTGTTGCCTGAGCTCCTTCCTACCCCACCTCTCTCTTTTTGCCTATCACTGGGTTTACCCTCAGAGCTTCTTCCATTCCCCTGGCTGATTCACTGATCTAGCTCTCTTATAAGATTCCCTAATCCAAGGCAGGGCCCCAGGGCTTACTCTCCTCCTGAATATACTCCTTGGTCTAGCCAACGCCTTTTCCCTCTATGGTGTAACTGCAGACGTCCTCCTGCAGCCTCTTCTTTTTCTTTTCCTATCATATGATGGCACAGTAGCCTCAGCCTGTGATGCTATCACCACCACCTACTGCAATTTTTGCATATGTAAAAGTCTATATCCTCTGATGCAGTCCTGGATCCTTAAAAAAGCAAAGTAATGCTTTTTAAATGCGATCCCACCTTCCCAGTACTCTCATCAATATTTTCAGGCTACACACTTTCACTGTAAGGCATCTCCATTTTTCATACAGAATCTTGCTCCCTTCATTGCCACAGCAGCTGCTCAACTGTTTCTTGGACTTTTCATGTGTCACGCAACCTGTCTTTGTGCTTATTTAGTAAATATAAGTAACCATTCAGGTCACAGTGTCTTATTAGCACTTAGTTACTTCACTTCCTTTCTCACATCTATTAAGTACACCATTATCCTCCAGTTTAGGACATAATTCATAGAACCTTGGTCCAAAGTTCTTGCCATTTCTTCTTAAGTTCTATTTACTCAGAAGGATCTCTATATCAGCACCCTCATTTTTAAGGCATTTTTTGCATCTGCCATTTCATTGCCCAGTATCCTGACATGCGCCGGAATCCACACTGTTACTATATGTACACCTAATTGTACTATCTCCGTAGTTAAGAACAGTATTTCATTGATTACGTCATTCTGGCTTTCTGAGGCTCCCTTTCTGATTACCGTTATACCTGATAAAGAGTCAGATAGGATAGCAGTCACAGTTGGACATACCGTATCCAGGTCAGTGCCAATGGTATGCCCATCAATTCAGCTGTCATAATGACCACAAAATTAGATAGCTTCATAGATCTCTTAATTCCAAATTCAAGGATACAAAAGGCCGTTCCCACTCTACTTATGTCATCACCTCTAGAGCCATCATTATAGTTTTGACAATGCTGACCTCATTTGCCATGTATAAGCTCATAAATCTTAATCATATTTGACGGTCCTGCTCTTCCCTTTGTTTAATCGTATAATTCCAAATCCACAACTAGAGAGACAACTGTCTAGCTGTAGTCTGATTTTCCATTACTAAAGATTTTAATTTCTTCCAGTCCTTCATTTTCACCCAAGTATTTTACCCGCCTGTTGTCTCTGATAGCATGCGAGAGTTCGTGGCACCCAGTTACTTCTTGTTTATTTAATTCCCAACAATCCTTGTATATTCATTTAGTGCTCTTGTCTTCACTGTTTCTATTAACCATAGCCCAAAAGGTTAAATCTAACACTTTCATCCTTGAATTTATAGCCATTTCTCCAGTTGCTACCTGCAGCACACAAAATGGTGTTATAATACTTATTCCGCATGCGATTTGCAGAGCTTGGGCTTGGATTGGCTCTGATTTTTTAAGTGTTGATTTAGAAGCTGAATTAAAGACTTGGCATCCATAATTTATAGCTAGTCTTATTGAAGTCCTATACAGCATCAGCAACATGTTCTTATGTGCACTCCAATTCTTCCTGCAATACTTTTAAGCAGATTCATCCTATCTTTACATTTAGTCTTGATATTATCTATATGACCCTTCCAAGGTAGTTTGTTATGAAACACAATTCCTAAGAATGTAAAATTTTGAACTACCTGCCTTTTTTCTGTATAAAGATATAAGTTGTTTTCTTTCCCAATCTTCCTTTTTGTGAAGATAATTCCTTTTGTTTTAGCCAGTGAGAATTTCAATCCCTGAGTATTTTCCCATTCTGAATTCCCGCTGAGTGCCTCATTAGCCTGCATACCAGTCATCTGCAATGGGGTAATACCTGTTCCTGCCTGTATGTTCTCTGGGGCACCATTAATCATGTTAAACAGGATTGGGCTGATAACACTCCCCCCTGGAGTGCCATTGGTAAGTTTATAAATATTAGACAAAATTGCCCCCACCCTGTCTTCTATGGTTCTATCACTTCAGAAGTCTCTTACACACCAGAACATTCTTCCTCTTATTCCAGTTGCAGCTAGTTTGTACAGCAAGCCTTCCTTCCATACGATGACATATATGCTTTTGCAAAATCCAAAAAGATAGCTATCAAACTCTGTTCCTCATGGCTTTTTGTATTTCGCTTTCTACTCTTACAATATGATCAACTGTGCATCTTCCTTTCCTGAAACCATTTTGTACACAGTTTATAATTTCATTTTTTCCTACTATGCTACTTATCTCTCATTTATGATTCTTTCCATAATTTTGCCCACACATTGTGTGGGGGTAATAGGTCTATATGCATCAAGTCTTGCACATAATTTGCCAGGTTTTCCTATTGGTATATCCACTGCTTGCTTCCATACTGTGAGTAGTATGCTTTTCCCTATATTTTATTATATAATTTCATTAAAATGCTAGTAGGTGCTTGAGCATTGCATTACATATGCTCTCTTTACCTCGGGCTGTATTTTTACTTTTGTCTATAGCCTTTCTGAGTTCCTGTATGCTGAAATTTTCATTCAGTACATCATCTTATATTCTACCCAGCCCTGTAAGAGCTCAGTTTTCTTCAGCAAACATACTTTTTTTGTTCACAAAACTCTTTACTTTGATTTGTGTCACTACTAGCTTTTTGAAACTCTTGCTAAAATGTCTGCTTTTCCTAAGTTAGAGTTTTCAACTTTATCATTTACTATAAGACCAGATATAAATTTGTTTTAACTCCATATACCATTTTATTCTTTTAACTTGTTTATATATATCTGAAGTGTTGAAATCTTTGTCCATTTTCCACAATACTTCCTCCAACTCTTTCTTTGCCTTTTTAATAATTCTTTGTACCACTGCTTTACATCTTTTATAGCTCATTAAGTCCTTGCTATTCATTGTACTTTTTGATTGTTTGTATACCTTATTTCTTTCTTTACGATATTAATTCCATGAGGAAACTGGATTTCTGAGTTTGTGGCAATTTGACATCTTGCTTATAGCTAGGTTGACTGCTGCTACAACTCCCTTTATTATATTATCATGAAATTCCTCTAAATTATCACTTATACAATTGGTACTTAGATACTCAGCACACTTACTCTTAAGAGTCCCCAGTTGCTTTTCTAAGGCTCCAGGTATGAATTCCTTCAGTGTTTTCAACATTACCTTGGCCGTGATATGTAATTGGCATAGAGAAGTGATCACTTCCCATTCCATTTTTTTTATAGATTTCCCAGCTGTATTTACTTGCTGTATTGCTTGTTGCAATTCTCAGATCTAAACATGAAAAGGTTCCATCCATCCACCTAATTAAACCTAGTAGGTGCTCCACTATTGAGCGTTACCAGCTTATGCATGTCAATCAACTGTTTGCCATTATAATCAGCTTTCCTGCTTCCCTACAATTCATTATGGTTATTAAGGTCTCCACAAATAATACATGGGCCTTTGACATCCTTAACTAACTCCTCCAATTCTGGATTGTCTAGTTTTTCACATGGGTTGTAAACAATATAAATTCGTATAAAGGTACTATTATTCTGCAGAAGAATCTCAGTGTTGTACTCAACACTTAAGTTCTATACATCTATTTCAACGTAACTAAGACCTTCTCTTTATAAATATACAGAGCCCTCCTCCTCTTGTTACTTCTCTTTCACGTCTGATTCATCATATCCTGGAAGTCTAAACTACGTTTTCTCACTAACCATGTTTCTTGTAGATATATCATGTCAGGTTTGTCTTCCATTTCAAAAACAGTTTTCTTTAATTCCTGACCATGTCTTATTAAACTATGTGCATTCTAGCAAAAAACTGTTAGAACCATGATGTTTAAACAACACTATTACTTCCATTTAAAATTGTGTTGAATGCGGTCTATTGAGAGATTACCTATATGCAAATACTTTTCTGCTGCTTTTGTTATAATTTTAATTTTTTCAATCTTCCCTGTCTGTAAAGTGCAATTAATCAATTCTATCATAAATGTTGTAAATTTATTTTTGCCTATAAGCACTACATTTTCAGTTATTCTCCTTATATATTCTTTCCTGCTCTAAGCTACATATTCTTGTACCAGTAGCTCTTTCTGCTGTCATTTCCTGGCTTTTATATTCCCTATTCCAGCTCCTCCCCCAGCTGGGTTTCATGTGCAATTAGTGCTTATCAATCCCTGGCTTTGCTCCAGCTGCATCATATAAAATTAATTGGCCCCTTCTGGTCCACATTAATACACTTAGGGTTTGTGTGGGATCGACACCTTGTCACACATGGTATCCCTTTCAGTACAAAGATTAATGGCACACGTATACAGGTCTGTCTCATCTTACGCGGGGGTTCCGTTCCGCGGTTAGCGCGTAAAGCGAAAACCGCGTATAGTCAAAATCCCATTGAGTTCAATGGTGGGCGAAATCGCCCGCACTACAGGTATAGTATTAAAATTGTTGTTTTTCTCTTTTTTTTGTTTTTGCCGACCGCGTAAAGTTGAAATCGTGCATGTTAAATGCGCGTAAGATGCGACAGACCTGTATACAGGCAAATCTCCTAATAATTTCAATAGGGATGTAGCCTGAGTAAGGATTCCAGGACAAGAACCCATGCATGTCAGTGTAGGGACTTATCAATCATCTCCAAAGGAAAGATTAATTTTTTGGGTAGGGGAGAATCACACACATTGGCCAAGGGAATATTTTGGACATGAAATAAATTGAAAAGAATGGGCATCTAAAAAAAAGGACATTTTCTTAAAAGCAAATGACTCTGATTAGAAAAAAAAATCCACTGAAATGTAGTTCAACAGTTAAATCTCCAAGCCGTGATTGAAGTTTGAATGTGCAAAAAACTCACAGAAAGTCATAGCTCATGAAGGGCCTGCTCCTGCTCTTTCTCCCTTTGAAGTGAATGGCCAAATTCCCATTGATTTCAATGACAGCAGGATCACAATTCAGATATGTAAACTGGAAAATTATTTATTACAGGCTGTGCCTGCATGCCAATACAGAAACAGCCAAGCTGAATCTGGAGAAGTACTATACATGTCTCTGTCTGATTCAAGCATGCAGGGCCAAATTTCACTCTCACACTATGGCGGGATTGCACCAGTGGAACTGAAAGTCCAGGTTGACTCACTGTATTATAAAGCTCCTAGAGTACGATACTTAGCTATGAAAGGGTGCTCATTGCTGAGATGATTACTCTAATACCACTGGGGCTCAGAGTCACAATCTCTTGTCGGGAAGCAGGTTGGGGAAGGAGGTAGGAAGTTATCTGTACCAACCCTATATCCGGTGCAGATTGCTTCCTCTAGACACATTAAAATGGTCATAATCTGGTTAAATTTCTGTGACACACACATCTACTGGAAAAACCTTTCATATCTGTGTTCAGCTGGTGCCCATTAAGATTAATCATGGAGTCATGCTGAAAATAAGCAAAACAAAACCTCATGAAATAAATGTGTCATTGAATTCCAAACATCAGACCAGCCAGTGCAGCCACAGTGAGTTTACCTTTTGCCCCCTTCAGCAGGCATGCAAGGCCTGAAAACTAAACACCTGCAGACCCATTGAGAGGGGCAGACGTAGCACAGAAAGGCTGCTCCAGTGTACTTAGCACCACCTGCACCCTGCAGAACCAGTGTTCCACAGCGGCACATTCACAGGCATCATTCATTGGAGGGATGGGCACAAGGCCAGTTCTTTCAAGACTTCACACACCTACATATCACAAGCTCTGAATGAAGGGTTGAGGGTAGAATATACTGGTGCTCCAAGTCCTGCCGCTGGGTTATGGAGAGGTTCCTACCCCCAAACTGCACAGACAGCCTGCTTTTTTGGTGGCTTTTGCAATGGGGCCTGGATTTGGCCCTGAACAAAAAAACTCTTCTGAATGCTAAAATGGGCATTTTATTAGTATAGAAGTGAAAGAGAGTGATAGCCTTTAGATCAGATTTTCACAACTAATCATGAAGATTTACCAGTACAGGCCTAAAATCTATTCATTCATTTTAATATGGTGACTATTCATAAAGAAAAATGAAACTATTTTACTTGTCCCCCCAAAATCCCAAAAACAAACAAGCAAAAAACCCTCACTTGCTTCAAGTGAGTGGAATTTTGCAAGCCTGAGTTAGCTCATTAGACCAAAAAGTGATTTTTATTTCATTTACAATAAATTATTTCATTGCATTTTTCCAATAAAGCTTTGCCATAAGAGGCCAGTTCCTCACCTGATGTAGATCAGCACAGCTCAGGTGACCTGAATAGTGCTACACTGATTTACACCAGCTGAGGACAAGTCCAAGCATAGCTTGGCGAGCTTTTTAAAGCTAAAAGGAAAGTGCTTGCTCCATATTTAGCTACTTAGAGATAGGGAGGTGTTTGTGCATAGATAAATAGTATTCTGTAATTTTAAAATTGCTGTATGTAAATGTTTGGAGGAACTAAAATAATTAAATGCAAAACTAATTGTACAAATAACATTGCAATTGGTAAAGTGACCAGAAAATTCCAGCCCTTAAAAACATATATATGTTCCACAGTTACTCAGTAGGTGGCACTTAAAAGCTTAGATGAGCTTTGCAGTCACCATTTAGGTACCAGCAGCAGCTGAAGTCAGTCCATCTCTGAGAGCAGAGCGTGTGTGTGTCTGGAGGGAGATTGCAACCAAGCCAACAAAAGCATTAACCACGGCCCAGGCACCCAGAGAGAGAGAGAGAGACACACACACACACTAGACTAGGACCAGAGCAGCAAGAGCACAGGCAACAGAACAAGGATCAGACAGCAGCAACCAACAAGACACAAGAGAGAAGCAGCCGGCTGAGTTACAGCTCCTTTATTTAAAAACAGACAGCTTTCTCTCAGAGAAAACCCACAATAGAAAGGCTGTACTGCTGGTACTATGACAGGCAAAAACTGAAGAGCATTTGACGGAGTTGTGTTCCTTCTCAGGTAATCTTCTTAAATCATTTTTCTACTCAGCATTGTATAAGAAACATTAGCTATGTATTAACCGTAGGTGGGGGTTTTTTTTCTTAGCCAAATCCAGCTGTCCTTCCTCAGGCAAAAGTCCCACTGAAGTCAATGGGAATTTTGCATGAGTGAAGATTGCAAGATTTTGTCCTAACTGCATGTCTCATGCAGATGACATGTTATGTTATAAGTAATGGTTGGGGGAAAAAAGACCAGAGCTGGTGACGAGTACTGGCCATCTGTGGAAAAATATTTCTTAGTGTACTGGGATATCAGTAATAGCTTTGTAACAACATTTGAAAAAGATTTTCATTCAAATATGATGGGCTAAATTCTGCCCTCATTTACACTTATGCAACCCATTGGTTAAAAAGATGTTGCTCTAGTTTAAATGAAGACATTTAACCATATATGATGGAAACGGGGAGGGGGAAAATGTTGAGAATGAATCAAATAATAAAAAAGATTTTTCTCTTTTTCTAAAGCAATAGAACTAAATTTTAAACAACTCTTGAGTATTCCTCTTGCAGGCTGACTATTTTTATTTTTACTCATCAGCTCACCTTACTCTTATTGCTGTTTTCTCTGTAAAATGTGGGCTGCTATATATGCTGAAATACACAATCACAATGGTGTGTGAGTTCAGGATAGAGCAACAAGATTTAAGTAATATCCTTAAAAGTATTTTTTTAAATACACACACATACACACAATTATATGCACTAAATATTTATTTGCCTATATGTATATACACAAACTATATATATAGTCCATGTATGCACACTATACACACACACACACACACACACACACAAAGATATCATGAAATGATAAATGAAACTTTTATGGTTGATCTTTATGGCTACCTTTGCCAGGGTTTACAGATTTCACTGAATCGAAAGTATTTACAGATCCTACAGTTTGTAGATTTGGGTCAACTGGCCATTTTGGTGTTTCTTCACTGATTGACGGCTTTTTCTGGGGTGTAGGGAACTGCCACCCAGGGTTCCAGTTACATTTACTGCATTTTATTAATCAGTCCTTGGGGACTGACAGGTGTGTCATTGCTAAGGATTGTTAAATGAGGATGGAATCTTGTGGTATCACTATCTCCCATTGTATGTGGTCACTTCTAACCACAGGAGAATTTCAGTGGTTCAGCTGTAAATCTATTGCCCTACAGAATCCTAAAGTCTGGGAAAACATTTGAATGATACGTCCAGCTATTTCATCCTCAACCCTAGGAAGACAGAAGTCTTACTGTTCAGTAGATGTTGTTGATAGCAGGAGGTCTCTTCTTTGTGTCCCTATTTGTGTAGGCGTGTGGCCACAAAGATTAAGAACCTTGGTATCACTTTTAATCATGTCCTCTGCATTGAAAGCCAAGAACCGATGTGATTTCCCCCCAGTTATGCTGCACTTTTGTTTATTCCAAGATGGTCTAATAGCAGAAATGCATGCCTTTGTGACCCTGAGGCTCAATCACTGTAATAATCCCTTCAAAGACCTCTCAGCAAAGATGCACCACCATTTGGAATTTGTTCAGTAGAATGACTGCTCACCAGTTTGAGCTATCATGATTATACTACATCTGACCTGTATTCTCTTCATTTCTGTTCTTTAAAGTAGTGGATTCAAATATGAATTGGTACTGCTTGTTTTTAAAGCTTTTGTTGGTGTTGGCTCTGGCTATACATTCAAGACCTGTCTGCTCATTGAGCTTTGTGTGAGAAATATTTGTGCTCAGACACATCTGACCATTTGAAGGTCCCACCATTGTGTCCAAAGCTAGCAGATGACCACAATTTTGTTGTGGTATGATGCAGAATGCATTCCCCATTGAAATCTCTATCGTTTCCTCCCAGCACCCTTTTAAAAAGCACCTCACTATTTTCTTGTTGAAATGTGATTTTACAATGACCATTTGAGGGTCTCTATTTATTCGCTCCCCATCAGTTTATTTTTAACAAGACCCTTCGTTGTGTGTGTTTATAATTCAAAAGGGGCATCATTTTATTATACTGTATTTGTTTGTATTTTGCTGTGCATCTCCATGAATGTTTTTGCAGTAGGGGCGAAACTTCTAAAATCAGTGTACACATTTGTGCACTTCACCCCCAATTTGCATATATGCATCACAGCATTTACACACTTTAGTCGGAACTGCACTCATATCAGAAGATTTGGTCCAATAGTTTACTGCCTTTACTGTATATTGACATGCTATTCAGTTCTCCAGATATTTTTCTTTTAATACTTTTCATGGTGCTTTAATTAAGCAAGCATCAATGTTACAGACTAGATCCATGAGGAAAAACAACCACTGTGCATTTGTGAAGGCTGTTACATGATGTTAGAAATATAGACTTCCCCCCCCTTTTTCTCTTTCTTTTTAAACACACATTCTAGTAAAAGGCACCTCGTCCACAGCAAAATGTCACCTTTTAAAAAACAAATTCAGTCTATTTGGTTATCTTCAGTTTCAGCATAGCAAGAAAAAAAAATGGGATCAGCAAACAGCTGTTTTCTGGGGTTATATCAAAGTTTCACATGGAACTAGGGACCAGTTAAATTATCTTACTCTAATTACTGTAAAGACAGCAAATAAGAACTTCCAGATAAAAACATGTCTTTAAATCTAAATTGAACCTTGATCTATTTTCTGTTTGAGATAATTTAAAAAAAATCCAAACAATAATCCCTTTCCCAGATCTTGTACAATGCTTGAATAGGATGTAAAGAAAAAGAGAAGAGCAAAGTTCATCAGCACCTTAAAATGAGGAAGAAGAAACTTATACTAGTGACATGAAGACTCTAATTTTCCTCTCACATAATGAAAGTCAGCAGCAGCTCCTCTGGAGCAAATGAATTTAACACCAGAGGAAAACTGATGTAACAGAGATCAATCTCCCAGATTTCCTAAAGGGTGGGAGTGCTGCCAAACCCTGTAGCAGTGAAATGCTGCCTACCTAATAGTTATTGCAGCTAATGGGATAGTTTCTGGTTGAGACTGGATCGGTGGCACTGAAGTGCTTACATCTTTTTGTATTCCTGCTTTAAGATGGATGTGCAGCAAGGCAACAGCATGCAAAAGGCAAATCCATTTTTGGGTTGTACAAGGTGCTTCCATTTAATGTTCAGTAACTCTGACTTAAAAATCAATGTCATGCACAGTTGAGATAAAAATAAAATAATGTAATTGTATGTTTTTCTTCTACAAGCAAGTCTAACTAGGTTTTTATCTTATTTGAAAAAGTTAGTAATTTCAACAGTCAAATATCAGTTACAGCTGATATTTTTAATATAGCAATATTTCAGTTAAGTCCCAATGGAGAAAGATGGTCTCCTTAAAATCTGTCAAATTCCTTCAACCAAACATTGAAAACTTCAACAGAGAATAACTGGGAAAAGATTTTTTTATATATAAGTATGTTTCATTGTATTTAATTTACTTATTTATATTTACTTATCATTTAGTCTTAATGATACTATTTTGCTCTTAATTCATGTGTCTTCTTTCTTGGTAACATTGGCCGAAATGAGAAAAAATATAATGAAACATACGTATACAATATTTACCTGAAACACAGAGAAACCACTCAAAGTCTAAACTAACAAACTGGTTTTTATTATTTTTTTATTTTTAGTAAACAAATAGTCTTCAGTCTTCTGAAATTCAGGAGATGCCAAAAGGAAGAGTTGTGGGTTTTGAAAATAAATGTTGAAAGTGTTTGCTTTAAAGTAAAGAAAAATTTAAACTTATAAAACAAATTCAACTTTGCCCGTTCACTCCTGCAGTTTGGCAGAGAATAGATTTGTATGAACAATTAGAAACCCCTTCAGAAACCCATTATTGCTATACAACAGTCTACAAATTATACCCAGATCTTCTCTTAAATCCTGGTTTTACAAACAGCTTCAAAATCTAGTTTAAATCACTGCATTGATTGTTTGGTATTTTGTTCAGGGGGTTTATCTTGTGAAATTCAGATATTAAGACAATAGGCCAGGTTCCAATACTTTATGACACAGATAGTATAATTGACTTTAATGGGACTATTCTGGAGTAAGGTTCTATTCAACATGAGTAAAGGTATCAGAATCTGGCCCAGTGTTCATGATAGTCATCACTATCTTCCTAGCAATAGAAGATAAAATTTGTTATGGTTTTTCATAAGAATGAGCCAAATCCTGTGGTCCTATCTCTAACTATTCTGCTTCCATTGAAGATTTGGACCAATAGTTTTTTGTTGTAACAGTAAAATTAAGCTATTCAGGACTAAAGGACTGTGCGGTTAGAATAAACAAAACTTTTGTAGTTTTTCTGCTATTCCCTCTAAGGAAAAGAAAGTAGTCTGAAGTATGTATATATCTTTATATATATATAGTGTAACAGTACATAGTTGCCAATTCTTGTGATTTTATCATGAGTTTCACAATATTTGGTATTTATCCCACTCTAGTCAATTTGTCTAGATGCATAAAGTTACACATATTCATAAGTGTTTGCAGGATCAGGGCCTAAAATCTAATCCTGCAGTCCTTACTCTGACAAAACTTCCACTGAATAAGGATTGTAGGATTTGACAGACTGGCATATAATTAATAAATTTAACAGCATTGTATTTGATTTTGTAAGGGCCAAATCCTGTTCACTTACCTCAACTTAAGTTTAACTGGAACTACTCCTGAGAGAAAGGCAAGCAGGATTTGGCCCTAAGGGCTGGTCTACACTAGGGGGGGGATCGATCCAAGATACGCAACTTCAGCTACGCGAATAGCGTAGCTGAAGTTGAAGTATCTTGGATCGAATTACCTGGGGTCCAGACGGCGCGGGATCGACGGCCACGGCTCCCCCATCGACTGCGCTACCGCCGCTCGCTCTGGTGGAGTTCCGGAGTCGACGGTGAGCGCATTCGGGGATCGATATATCGCGTCTTAATGAGACGCGATATATCGATCCCGGATAAATCGATTGCTACCCGCCGATACGGCGGGTAGTGAAGATGTACCCTAAGTGTTCAATGGACTAAAGTGCTGATTCAGCATGGTACTTAAATGTGTGTGTAACTTTAAGAATAGGAGTAGTTCCATTAAATCAATAGGACGTCTCATGTGGTTAAAGTTAAGCCTGAGTTTAACTAGCTTGCTAAATCAGAGCCAAAACTATTAAAGATCTTTTTTTTTTAATTTACCAGCTTCAGAAACTAAAAATGAACATGGGGTTTGTTAAACAGATATTGGACTGGTACTCATTATTCTGGATAATATTAGTTTGCCTTTTGGTTTTGTCATTTTATGAAATCTGTTCATATTTACATATGCATTTCTCTAGTGCTCAATCCTTCAATGCATGGTGCACTCTGGTCACAATCTAACAAAGCACTTAAACATGTCCTTATCTTTAAGTCTCATGCTCATAACATGAGTATCATCTTTGACTTGGACCTCTCTCTTGGTCTTTACATCCAGACTATGTCTAAATCTTGCCAATTCTTTCAGCATAAGATCTCTAAGATATGGCCTTTACTATCCATCCACACAGTTAAAACTCTTGTCCAGGCTATAATCATCTTGAGTCTCAATTACTGATACATGTTTCTCTCTGGCCTTGACAAACATAATCTTGCCCCACTCACATTCATCCAGAATGTTGAAGCAAAAATCATTTTCCTACCCTGTTGCTTTGACCATGTCACCCCTCTCTTTGAATCCCTCCATTGGCTCCCCTTTCTCTATCACATCAGCCAAAAGCTGCTTGTTTTCACTTTCAAGACCCTGCATGGCCTCACCCCACCCTACCTATCATCTCTGATTCACCATCAAGATGTTGACTCCCACCTCTCGTCAGCCCACAAGGCCAGCTTCTATTGCCCACTTTCAAACAATCACCTTCATATTTTCTCTCACGCTACCCCTCATGCTTAGGAGGTGCTCCCCATAAACATTCATAAAGCTACCTCATTATCCTCCTTCAAAACCCTCCTTAAAACTCTCCTCTGCCTTAATGCCTATAAAAATGCCAACAAATAGGCTGCTGGTATGCTGAGAACACAGCCTATCATGCTGACCAATATCATCTTTGTTTCCTTGTATTTCCATCTCTCTCCATCTTAGACTTAGTCTCTTGTCTTACACTTAGATTGTAAGCTCTTTGGGGAAGGGACTGTCTTTTCATTCTGTGGTTTTACATTTCCTAGCACAGTGAGGTCCTGGTCCATGACTGCGGCGCCTAGGTGCGATGGTAATACAAGTAACAGCAATAACCACAAATGGCATGGTCCTGGGTTAATAACTACTCAAGATTTTATTATTACAACAATATCAATTTAGAATACTTTTTGCATTTTACTGAGGGACCACACCCAGAAAAGTCTTCTGTACAATATTTCATAGGTGTTCAAACAATTTTAAAGACACTAATTTGGAATATTATTTGAACCTTTTTTTAATCATACAGGTGCAAACTTTTTTTCTACACAATTAAACTAACCTCAGGAGAAATGTCATGAATTGGAACTGATTGTTCTGTGGATATTTTATCCTTGGAAAAAACATAGAAATTAATGACTGCTCATTGAAAACGTGCCAGTTACTTTGCAAAATCAGAGCATAGCTTCTGTAATCAATGGATGATATAGCTGCTGGGTTCTGCCTCCTTTTAATGCTCATTTGTCTTTGAGACAGCAGTGTAGGGCTCCTGTTCTTAAAAAAAATACTTTCAATATTAAAGTCACTGTTTTATTTGCACATTTTGGGACAGATTCTTCATTGCAGTATAACCACTATATTTTGCATTGTGGATGAAATCCGCTATAAAGCCAGTGTATCCAGCCTGAAAAGATCATCCCAGTTCAAGAGAGATGCTCTGGTGGCTTGGACAGGCTTTATGTTCTCCCCTTCATTGCTGGTATCAGAGCAAGGAAGATGGGTGGTAGCTGAACAAGAGTGTGTGTGGCCACTCCAATTCATAGGTTTTATTTAAAGCGATTATGCTCATCTAGTCCAATCTCCTGCAAAATACACATATTTCTACCTGTGGTTTTGACCCCAAGGGGCTGTTATCAACCCTTTGGCTGCTCTAACTTAATACAGGGGGTCCAATGCCTCATAAATCAGTGAAGTTCACAAGTGAGCTTCAAGCAACTTTTGTACCCCCTTCCTTTCAATTTGCATTGTGTGCAGTTCAGAACATAGGTAAGCCTTCTGAGTTGGTTTGAGTTTGTGCATCTTATAAAATATGTGGAGTAGAAGACATTACGTATTCTCAAAAACCAAGCAAAAATTATTGAAGAGAGCATCCCAGACAGAAAATGGAATGTTTGGGCCCAGAGCCTTATCATTTTGATTTCCCTGTATAGAAATTAATGCTGTCCACTGTGAAACCAGATTATTTTACTGCCTCCTGACAGGAGTCACACGCAAGCCAGTTAGTCAGTATTTCCTCTCCCATTTACTGCAATTTGATTGTGACTACCTTTCATCATGAACCCTGACCAACCCCAATCCTGCTTTTGCTCATGGTCCCAGAACAAAAGGTCTACAAACCTCCACCCAATCACTGATCCAATTAGTAACTCCCTTCCTCATCCCACACACTTGGTAATTTTTCCTGTGACTACTTCAAAGCAATTCTAAACCCAAATTAAAGATGATCTTTCCAGTGTCCAATAATAGAACACCATTCGGTCAACATGACCCAGCATATTCAGAAATAATCACTTAATTTCTAATCGCTGCACCCAATGACCTAGACAAAAATCACTGATTTCCTTTTTAATTATATTTTTTTCACTCTTGACAGCTTTTTTGCTACATGCATGCCTTATACCCAGTATTCAGGAACAATGTTCAATCAGACTAAGTGATAGCTCTGATTTCACAAAGTACTTGTAAGCACATACTTACTTCCATATCGATGCAGCAAAGCACTTTTGCAACTGCTTAAATGCTTTGCTGACCTGGGACCTAAATCACTTGAACAGACTCTCTCTTTATTTCTATAACATCAATACTTTGTGGGCACCAACCATCTGTCCATTACCTCCTCTCCATGATACACCAACAAGAATATCAAAGGCTATTAAATTCTGGGACAAACAAAGAAGATTTGGTATTAGTTGATCAAACAACATGCCCATTATTCTTAAAGATATTAATGTAGAATTCTCTGGCTTTATTTTAGCTGAACACTAACACTCCTGTGTATTTTCCCTAGCCCATTGAATAATACATAGGAGTGCCTGCATAAACAAATGTACTTGGGAGATCTCCTATCACTTTTTTAAAGAAAAATTAACAAATATTGACCAATGGCAAAACTCTAAAACCTAATGCATTTTTAAAGATACTAATCCTCCCATTCCCAGGGTGCCTAACCACATGCTCTTTCCACCCAAACATCAGCACTGCTGCGGTGGTTATCCCAATCATGCATTAATATATCTCAAAAGAATGTAATTACTCAAGCTGGAATTGGTGAGAACATAGGGGTTGACAACTGTACTTATGAAAAGTACCAGGGGATCTTTAATGACCAGGGTTTTTGTTTTACATCTGATCTGACAGATGACATCTCCAAAAATTGTGCCCCTCTCACCACACTGTCATTCTCTACTGGCTCAAAGGACACCTAACAAGTCACCGGCTCCCTTTCCTGCTGCATCTAGAGGTTTTCAGTCCTCTTGCTGATCCTGTTTACTAGCTTGTGAGAGCTGACAGCATAAGGTAGAATGGCTGCAGGCAAAGAGAATGCACAGCAATACCGTTAAGAGGTTCCTGGAATACACGTCATTCTAAATTCTATATTGCATAGCAGGCATTAAGAAAACCCAGAGAAATCACAGGTCAATTGGCTTAATGATTTTTTTGCACCACTTAAATGATCTGACCAAAGCACAATCATACCATAGCTTTGAAGTCCCTCTTCACATCACCACATGAAGGATTTTGTTACACTTAATGTCAGACACCAGGAGATTCCCCTCCTTTACTATAGAGAAGGTTAGCTCCAAAACAGTTGAAATACATATGAAACCTACACTTTGCAAAGGTATATTAATAATAAATAAAAGAGACTTTTTTTAAAGACCTTAACATCCATTGTCCAATAGCCTCCTGGAGAGCATGGAGTTGCCATCATGGAGAAAAACTTTAAAACACGGTAGATATCAATATATGGATTAACAAAAAACCATTCTAAAAACAAGGCAACTTGCCATAGTAGCTAATCAAAGCAGGAGCTGAATATGACAAAACACTCAGGCAACAATTTTGTTTTCTGTCTTTTCAGGCAAACTAAATGCATGAGAGAATTTTAATTACTTTCATTAGGTCTTGCACACTACACACCATGTCTCAACCTGATGTGACTTCGCTAGTAGCTTTGTATTGTACTTAAATGCGCTGAAGAAAGACAAAAGTTATTTTGAGTTAATATTTTCTCCTGGCTGAGTTTCTGCTCTAACATACAACTACATTGCCATTAGCATTGTGAAGATATTCTTTCTGCTGATAAAAATGGCATGAACAATCCCTCTGCCAGACCTTCAGCTGGTATGCATTGGCAGTGGAGCTGTGGTTTGACTTCAGTGGCGCTATGACGATTTAAACCCACTGAGGATCAGGTCCCATATATTTACAAAACATTTTTTTTATCCACCACTAGAATTAAAGATGCTTTTGACAGGCACAGAATCTTTGGGTTGCAAGAAAAAAAAACTATTTTAGCTGTTACATTTTTCCCTTTAAAAGTGTTACATTTCCACCTGGGGCAAAACATTTTTAAAATTCACTATTTTGTCATGAAAACAGGAGCAGAAAAATATCATTTTTGTCATGGAAATTTCTGGTAACTGATAAATATGGTGAAATTTTGCCTATTATTTAACAACCAAATGGTCATGAAAACCTCTGCTTATAACTGCTCACAAGTGAGGTCCACTTTAAGATAGTTTTGGCCATTTGCTGTATCTTTTCTTTACCTTTCTGCCTTAACCTGTCAGCTAGACGTTTTTCTAATGGATTTTAATACAGCAAAAAGACACTATCCAGATATGGCTACATTAAAATAATACATGTACAGTTGGGCACAATTAAGCATACAATTACGTGCACAAATATGTAGATCTATTTTTACTAGTACGATAAAGGCCACACTCTTCAGATCTACCCATATGTTTGTGCTCCAAGGTAGATGTTTAGTTTTGTTTAGATTCTTAGGCCTGGTCTACACTAACCCCCCAAGTCGAAGTAAGGTACGCAACTTCAGCTACGTGAATAACGTAGCTGAAGTCGACATACCTTAGTATGAATTTACCGCGGTTCAGACGCAGTCCACACGCGGCAGGCAGGCTCCCCGTCGACTCCGCGGTACTCCTCTCGCCGAGCTGGAGTACCGCAGTCGACGGCGAGCACTTCCTGGTTCGACTTATCGCGTCCAGACCAGACGCGATAAGTCGAACCCAGAACTTCGATCCCCAGCCGCCAAACTAGCGGCTGGGTGTAGACCAGCCCTTAGGCACTAAAAGGGAGTTAATAGTACCTTTGCCTTCATTGACTATGGGATGACTCGTGTGAGTGCAGACTACAGAACTGGAGAAGCCAATAAGAATTCCATTTGCAGAGTGCTTGCAGAATCTGGTTACTTATTCACATCCACTGAAGTGCCACCTTCTGAAAATATTAAGGTGCTGGCAAGCAGAAGTGCCTGCCCGATTAGTGACATATGTGCTTGTTTTAAGCATGCAACTCAATATGACAGTTGTATACCCAGAATGGTCTCTGCTCTCTCTCGGCTACCTGCATTTGTGTCTCAGCAAGTGTATCTGCATGTCTGACTAGTGTGTTATTTACATTTTATTTCATGGTCAAGAACAGTCCTTGGAATCATCCTGTACTTTCTGGGCTGCCTATTCCTTAAACATGCAACCACTCCGTGGCTGTCCTACCACTGAGGCAAAATTTCTATGTCTTCTCTAGTCCCCATCTAGATCAGAAAGACTATGAAAGCAAAGTTATTCACTAAGCACACATTTTATATAATTCCATCTCTAAAATTCTATTGGGAAACTGATGAATAGGGCTAAACTGATTATGACAGATGGAAGTGAATTAATCACTGTACTGGAAGTTTATGGTTGCCTAGGACCCAGTGATCATCACCTGATTACATTCAATATGGGCAAACACAGGACCCTTCCAACCAGTAACACACACATTTTATATATATTGTATACACACAGAGAGAGAGCTCCAAAAGGGCTAATTTCCCAAAGCTGAGGAAAAATATGAGGAAAAACTGACTAGGAGGAAAATATTAATGAAAATTGAAAAGATGAGTTCTAGGTGGTCCCAAATCCACAATTCCACAATCAAGAAAGAAGACAACATTGACTGAAAGCCCATCCTGGTTCAGTGGAAATGTGAAGGCAGTAATTAGAAATAAAAAAGCAATATATAACAAATAGGGAAATGAATAGCAATCAATGTAAATGAGAAGTTATGAAGTATAGATAATTGATAAAATAGAATGAAGACATAGAATCATGGGAATGGAAGGGACTTCGAGAGCTCATCTAGTCCAGTCTCCTGCTCTCAAGGCAGGACTAAGTATTATCTAGACCATTCCTGACAGATGTTTGTCTGACCTGCTCTTAAAAATCTCCAATGATGAAGATTCCACAACCTCCTTGGCAATTTATTCCAGTGCTTAAGCACCCTGACAGTTAGGAAGATTTTCCTAATGTCCAACCTAAACCTCCCTTGCTGCAATTGAAGCCCATTGCTTCTTGTCCTATCCTCAGCAGTTAAGAATAATAATTTTTCTCCCTCCTCCTTGTAACAACCTTTTATGTATTTGAAAACTGTTATCCTGTACCCTTTCAGTCTTCTCTTTTCCAGACTAAACAAACCCAATTTTTTTTTTAATCAGGGAAAAGTCCATGGCTAACAGGAATAAGAACATAAGGAGATTTTTAAAGTATATTAGGAACACAAGAAATCTTAGAAGTAGTATAGGTCCATTACTAAATGGAGATTGTATAACTGTTAATAATAATCCAGAGACAGAAGAAGTGTTCAATAAATATTTCTGTTCTGTATTTGGAAAGCAGGAGGAGGATAATGTGCTTGGATCACATTTGTACTTTCCAGTCTATTAGTAACCAAGGAGGATGTTAAACAACAACATCTACTAGGGATAAACATTTTAAAAATCAGCAGACCCAGATAATTTGCACCCCAGAGTCCTAAAAGAACTGGCTGAGGTGGTCTCTGGCCCACTGATGTTAATTTTTAAGAAAACACATGGGGAAATTCCAGAGGACTGGAAGAGTGCTATCATTCTGCCACTATTAAAAAAAGGGAAAACAGGATGGCTTGAATACTTAAAGGCTTGTTAGTCTAACATCAGTGGAAAAGCTGTTGCGGGATTTTGACTAATAAAGAATTAAAGGAGAGGAATATAATTAATACCAGTCAACCTGGCTTTATAGAAATAGGTCTTTTCAAACAAACCTGGTTTCATTCTTTGAGATTACAAATTTGTTTAATAAAGGTAACTGTGTAGATGTAATAAACAGACTTTCTTAATACATTTGACTTAGAACCACGCAACATTCTGATTTAAAAATTCGAACGATAAAGTATCAATAAAGCACATGTTAAATGGATTAAGTCCAATAGAGAATCATCATCCATAGGGACTGTACTAGGCTCAGAGATCTAGGAACAAAGAATGCAGGCCAGACATACAAAATGGGGGACTGTATCTGGGAAAGCCGTGACTCTGAAAAGGAGTTATGGATCATAGTGGGCAAGCAATTCAACATGAGCTTCCAATGCAATGCTGTGGCAAACAGGGCTAATGCAATCTTTTGATGTATAAACAGGGGAGTAGTGAGTAGGAATAGGGAGGCGATTTTACCTCTGTGTGTGAAATTGGTGAGACCAATACTAGAATACTGGGGATACCAGAACAGTATATATTTTTTAAAATGATGTTGAAAAATTGGAGAGGGTGAAAAAAAACTCTCAAACATGATTTGAGAGCTGGAGAAAGTACCTGGCAGTGAGAAGCTTAAGGAGCTGCATCTGTTTAGTTTATCAAAGAGAAGACTGAGAGGTGACTTGTCTACAGTGTGTAAGTACTTGCATGGGAGAAAATACCAAGTACCAAAAGAGCTCTTCAATTTTTTGACCAAAGGGATAACAAAAACCAATAATGGAAACTGAAGCCAGACATTCAAATTGGAAATAAGGAGCAAATTCTCCATCTCTTGATGTCTTAGAGACATGCCTTTCTGGATTATATGCTTTAGTCAAAGAAGTTATTGGGCTCCACACAGGGGTAACTGGGTGAAATTTAATGGCCTGTAATACACAGGATGTTAGACTATATGATCTAAGGGTCCCTTTCTGGCCTCAAACTCAATTAAACTATGAACTAGCTTTCCTTTCTTCTCTGCTTCCTCTTTTAAGGTCCAAATTGTCAGCCCTTATGCCTGCATAAGTCTCACTGAAATACAGAGAAGTTTTGTATCATTCAGGGCCTGACAAACATCCATTGAAGTGAATGGGAATTTTTCCATTTTTTATAAATGGGTACTGTGTCAGTTCCAAAGTCAGCAAGATTTAGCCCTTAGATAAACCCATGATTATAGCCAAACTTTCTCTAATTCTGGAACTACCTTAGTTAACCGAACCTTGGATCCCTCTTTACACATGGAATACATTATTATTATTATTATTATTATTATGACCAGATTTATAGTTAATTGCTTAGGGAGAGATTTTGGTGACAGGTAATCTTGCTGAACCTGCTGAACTTCAAGGTTGACAGAGAAATCACTACCAAGTATACCGTGCATTATCATCCCTTTGATAGATTTGACAATATGATTCTTTTCAAAGTTCTATGAAGATGCAGATATCTCTTTTCTGGTAAATGTAGAGAAATATTAGCATGCAAAAATTACAATGTGCAATAAATAAAATCAGAATTATAAATCTTGAATTATAAATGAGCATGCTCATTTAGGAAATAAAACAATATTTTTGAGGTAAAACCAAAGTGGTGAAAACCCCCAAAGGCAGACTATGAAACACTTAGTGCTTCCAATGAAATATTAGCACTTATCCATTAGTTTTAAGTTTTGCTTCTGAAAGATATGAATTGTACCACACTGGAAACAAATTCTCTATCCACAGAAGAGGTGTAGCGTGGGCAGAAGGATAAGTTCACACACACTGGTCTCCCCATCAATATGCTTCAACAATGACCTGAAGTACATCTTCTATGGGTGAGAGTGTAGCTCCAGCTCCCTAGCCAATTCAGTCTCTTGGTAGACAGACTGTCAACAAGGATGTCAAACAGATGGGTATTTTGGGGGCTATGTACATTTGCCCACTAGTAACTGGACTTAAAGTTACGCATTCAATTTACAAAGGCCACCAGTTAAGCACAAAATAGCAGTAATTTTCATGCTTTATCAACCTGCACTGGGTTGGAATCTAGAAACAGTGTTGAGATGAATTGCTCTATAACCCATGATCAGTCCTTTTGAGTCATTATGTATTATTGATATGCCATTACTTCAGTCATTTTCTCATGTCTCTTACCATAGAAGTTATAAAGCATCTTCCCCATGGAAAGCTGTATTAATATTTTGTTACATTTTCCTTCCTAGGTTTTTTCCCCCCTAGTTGAGCATCACTTACAGTGAAAAGCATGCCTGAGCAAAGCAATGATTACAGGGTGGTGGTGTTTGGAGCTGGAGGAGTTGGCAAAAGTTCCTTGGTCTTGAGGTTCGTGAAAGGCACTTTCAAAGAGAGCTACATTCCTACCATTGAAGACACCTACAGGCAGGTGATCAGCTGTGATAAGAGCATATGCACTTTGCAGATTACCGACACTACAGGGAGCCATCAGTTTCCAGCCATGCAGCGTCTGTCTATTTCCAAAGGACATGCTTTCATTTTGGTTTTTTCAATCACCAGCCGACAGTCCTTGGAGGAACTCAAGCCCATCTATGAACAAATCTGTCAGATTAAAGGGGATGTGGAAAGCATTCCAATTATGTTAGTGGGGAATAAAAGTGATGAAAACCAAAACCGAGAGGTGGAGAGCAGTGACGGAGAAGCCATGGCCAAGAAGTGGAAGTGTGCCTTTATGGAGACTTCTGCCAAGTTGAACCACAATGTGAAAGAGCTGTTCCAAGAGCTGCTAAACCTAGAGAAACGCAGGACTGTGAGTTTACAAATTGATGGTAAAAAAAGCAAACAGCAGAAAAGGAAAGAGAAGCTGAAAGGCAAATGTGTAGTCATGTGAAAATTGCACTGTTATGAAGCAACCATGTAGTCTCATTCTTTCTGACGGAACCCAATGTGAAACCTATAGACAATGAGGAACCATGTGAAACCCTATTTATTAGTAGCTGTTATGAAAGAAATACAATAGATTTTTTTTAAAAGAGGAGTTTATTTGCTATGAAAAATAAACTCCCAACAACTCAAATCATAGTTAGAAAATAAAATCAAGAATTAAAAAAGTAGGAAAGGATTTCTAATTTTAAAGCAAATAGAAGAAAACAAATTAATTCCTTATTAACAATATACTGCACTATGGAAGGATTGGATGCCAATTACTTAT
Source organism: Terrapene triunguis (assembly GCF_002925995.2). Classification (NCBI taxonomy): domain Eukaryota; kingdom Metazoa; phylum Chordata; order Testudines; family Emydidae; genus Terrapene; species Terrapene triunguis. The sequence continues at coordinate 25,215,593 of NW_020664464.1, read as the reverse complement.
TTTTATTATGCTGTTAGCATATAACTGTAATGGAAGGTGATGTATCTACATAATACAGATTTAGAAGAGAAAGAAATGCCAATGAAGAAATCTAGAATGTATAAATGCATGTTGGATAACTTATCATAGCCTTCAAGAACGCTGGAGATAACACAAATATTTTTCTGTACAAGTCTTGGTGCTGACTGTTCAGGGTTGGAGGATGTCGGGAAGAAGATAACCCTGGAGCTACCAATTTATGAACTATTGTACATTTGGGGAAAATAAAGGGGTTATGCAGCTAAATGTGATATTGATTCTCTCCTCTTACCATATTATGTCCCTCCTTAGTATTATGCTGATGAGCAGTGTTTGAACTGAAGGATGGGGAGGGGGGAAAATCTCCTTGGGTCAGCTGGAGATCATTCCCTCCTCTCTGGGCTCAGCTAAACCATCATTTCCAGGGATGGCCTGTACCTCTGGCCCCAAGATATTTCCGAAGAGCAAATATTTGCCTTTGGAGCATGTCAGTTTATATGTGCAGATACAGAAAAATTTTCCCCCAGGGTGACATACTCTGGACTCCCTCTACAAAGGCCTCTGTGGAAATTATTTAGTTCAAACATTGCTGATAAGAGCACAATATGATTGGTAAATGAACAGATTGTCTATGAAGTTGCAGGCAGGTGTGTGTGAGAGAGAGGAGAATGATTTTGCTCATATTGCCAGATTTGCCAAATCAAACTTCTGTATAATTACTGCATCTGAATTAGAAATTTGCCTGCATCTTATGATAAACATACAGTAAACTATTAGATTTATTGCCTTTAAATTGGCAAAAGGGGGTTATATTTATTATTTAAATTTGTGGTCTGAACAACTGAGACTATTCAGGGAACCATATCTGGCAGTCTTTACTTAGAGAACTTTTATTGGCCCCGTCTCTAGTGGCATTAATAGAAGACTTGCCTAAGTAAAGACTACAGGATTTGGCACATTAACAGTTCAGTCAAAAAGTGAGTTACAATGCAATACTAGGTTCACAATAGAGAAAACAGGTTACGACCTTTTTTTTTTTTTTTTTGAGAAACTGCTTTTTTGCAGTCCAAGATGGAGAAAAAGTGTATTTGATGTGAGTTATTTTGAAATCTCTCCAAAGTGGTTTTTTTTTTTTTTAAATACACAACATGAATGATTTGCTCTATATCCTACAACTAAGCAAAACAAAGACCATTAAAGATGAAAAAAGCACATTAACTTTTTTAAAGGATATGAAATTGTATATTCTACAGTTTGCACCTTTCTGCTTTAAAACAAAAAGCGTTCACTGTATTTTTCGCAAATGTGTATGTCAAAAGCATATTATTGGAAAATGCAGTCAGGTACTAGGAAAATTAGCATGCATATTACATAATAAATGTCTTATAAGAGCAGTTTAAATGCAGTATTCACTTTAGAAATAATTACCTTGTTGTTCTTAAAGTGATTTCTTGTTTACCTTCCAACTTCCAAACAGAAATGCAACCACTTACTGGATAGCATGGGTAGAAAAGGATTGTAGCAGGCCCGCTGCCAGCACTGCTTTTCTCAAAGAGAGACCTTAACTGTTGTAATTCTCTCTAGGCAAAATCCTGGCTCCACTGAAGTCAATGGCAAAACTCTCACCGACATCAGTGGGGCCAGGATTTCACCCTCTGATTTAATTGCAATAGATGTAGAGAATTGTAACTCTGCTACTAATTCCCAGCTGCAAGAGCTACTGAGCCAGTTTTTCCTTTTAATCCTTAAAATAATCACATCTGACTGAATAAGGAAAAGGAATGAGAAAACTGGAGTGAGTATAACAAACAGGCTTAGACTCTTCCTTCACCTTTTCATATTCACATTAAAATGAAATTCAGGTTTCTCTAATCAATTCCTAAACATATAAAGGATTCTGGAATTGTTTTATATTGCTGAGTGGATTCTCTCGCAGACAGGCTATTGAAAAAACCAACAGTATTTGAAGAACAGTGATGTGATGCATTTATCAGTGGTATATTTAGTGGGAATTACATAGATGTTTACTCTGTTTGTGAGCCAATAGTTTAAGTGGTTAAAGATTCTCATCTTCCTAATTTTGGACTTCATTAACAAAAATGGAAAATAAAAGAATGATTATGTTTAAGAAATATTGTTGCAGGCAGCAACAAATTAAAAAAATGAGCCATAGACAGAGCTCAACCGTTTGGTAATTGAACTCCAATTGATGCTAATAGACATTGTGAATATGTGTCAAAGGCACTATTGTGTTTGACTTGTGTCTGAGAACTTTTTCTGGCATGCTACATTTATATGACAACTGTATAGAAACAAACTAAAAAGTCACCTTAAAGACAAAGAGCCTTATTACAATATTACTTACTTGCTTTTACTTTGATGAAGTTATTCATGATTTACACTAGTAAATGAGATCTCAATCAGGTTCAAAGGGTAATATTATTGGACCAAATACCATCCTTGACTTCAGTGGCGAACAGAGATTAGCAGTTCTGCAGTGAGAGTAGAAATAAAACAAGTAAAACCTGTTTCTGTTAGGCTTAAGGACAATTTCCTTTGATTCCCAGTTGATTCCTCTCCAACAATATAATAAGCCATGATTTATTTCATGCTCTTGCGTGTATTAAAGCAAGGCCAGTATAGAAGCAATATTATTCATGGACCACTGACTCTAAAATAACATATTTTATACCCTTGCATTGCCATTGCAGTTTATAATACTAGAATTTTCATATCTGTGAGCTGGTCAAAAATATTTGTTTTGCTATTACTGATACAGATGTTCTTTTTCTTTATAGAACAACCAAAAAAAAAAGGGGGGGGGGGGAAATAAAGAGAAAATACTGCTTTGTTATATTTTGTGTTTTCCTTTGAAATGTGATACCAATATACAGAAGCTCTCTGAAAATGTACATAAACAGAGCATATTGAATGCAGTATTGTAGCTTTGTTGGTCCCAGGATATTAGAGAGACAAGGTGGGTGAGGTAATATCTTTGATTGGACCAATTTCTGTTGGTGAGAGCGATAAGCTTTTGAGCTTATACAGAGCTCTTCTTCAGGTCTGGGAAATATAACCCAGCTATATACAAGGTAGAACAGATTATTTAGCATAAGTAGTAAACATACATTTCAAGGGACCATTCAAGGTGAAATGGCCCCTTAACACCCCTCCAGTCTTAGGTGGGAAAGAAAAAAAGCTGTGGGAGTGGGGGCGGAGGGTTAGAGTAGGTTATAGATTGTTGTAATAAGCCATGAAGTCAGTGTCTCTACTTAGTCCCTGATTTTTGATATCTAGCAGAGTTATGAATTTAAACTCCCAGGCTCATCTTTTGAAGGAGTTGTGCAGATTTCCTTTGAGGATGAGGACTGAGAGGTCAGATACACAGTGATCGCTTTGTGAAAAGTGTTCACTCACAGTTGCTATGGTGTTTTTGTCTTTTATCATTTTTCTGTGTGAGTTCATTCTACAGCATAGTGATTGTCTTGTTTCACCCACATAGTTGTTATTGGGGCACTCAGTGCACTGGATGAGGTACATCACATATTGTGATAAGCATGTGTAGGACCCATGGATCTTGAAAAGTGTGTTGTGAAGAGTGTTGATCATCATAACAGTGGAGAGATGTCTACAGGTTTTGCTTATGTTCTGTCAGGGTCTGGTGCTGCTTTGAGTTGGTGTGTCCTGGTCTGTAGGGAGCTTGCTTCTGATAATGAGTTTGGAGAGGTTGCAGGGTTTTTTGAAGGCCAGAAGAGTGGGTTCAGGAAAGATTTCTTTCAGGATGTGATCCCCATTGACAATGGGATGTAACGGTCTGATGATACTCCATATGGATTCCAGTGTGAGGTGGCGGGTGACAACTAGAGTTGAACAGTAGGCGGGGGTTTATTGCTTATTACAGCAATCTATAACCCATTTAACCTTCCCTGCTCCTTCCCGTATGACTGGAGAGGTATTAATGGGCCACTTCACCTTGAATGGTCCCTTTAAATGTGTGTTGTTTACTTATGCTAAACAATCTGTTCCATCTTGTATTTAGCTTTGACACTCTGAGTACCTTTCCCAGACCTGAAGAAGAGCTCTGTGTAATCTCAAAAACTTGTCTCTCACCCCAACAGAAGCTGGTCCAATAAGACCCACCCTGAGCATATTCAAGACCTGTAAAATCTACAATGAATTTCAGCACCATGAAAACATGATATGGACAAGTCAACTATTCACAAAGCATGAATTTTATATATGTATGTGAGATATTAAGATATATAGTTATCATCCAAATGTATTTATTGCCACTTCATTATCTAATATATTTTATTCAAAACTACCAATATAAAGTCATTTGAACATACAAGTTTCTATGTTTCCAGTGATGTTCTGAATATAAGCCAGACAAAATAAAGTTTTAAATTACAAATACATGCTTGGAAAATAGCCTTCTTTATTAACTTTAATAGATTTGGTTCATTTGTAGTTTGAATGAATTTTTCTTGAGAATGGGCAGTGTGAAATTCCCTGATGTAAAATTGATTTATACAAATATTTGGCAATTTCCCCAAATTTGTAGCTGTACAAATCAGACTCCTGGAAAATGTCTGAATAAGGGCAACTATTTTATGTGCATTATGTGCCAATTACCATGTGACTGCTCTCTTACCTCCCTCCCTGCTCTCTTCCCATGTCCTAAACATCCCCTGCCTCTGGTATTTGCTCCAAAGTTTTCCCTCTTACAATGACAGATCTATAATTTCTAAGCAACTTACTTCCTACATATAGCCCAACCAGGTTGTGTGGACTTCAATGAGACACTCTCCAGGTCATCTAAAAGCAGAGCAATTCTGGAAACTTCTTTACATTCAATCATCTCATAAGGCTCTCCTGCATAATATCAGTCATATGTCCAGTGACTGTGTACAATTTTGAGACCTATAACATGGATGCTACTATTACTCCTCCCCTCCTATGTAATGGTGCTCCCCCCACCTGTGCCAAGAAACGTGGCATGGCAAAGGAAATATAACCACATCACTTTTTAGTGGCATGAATTACAGTATAGTGCATTTGCAGCATTTTCTTATTTTATTTATTAGAGTAATATGCTTGCTTTGAAGTCTAACACTTAAGTTATCTCTCATGAGGTATTTATTATTTAAATAAGGAAATGTAGTTTCTAAACAAGCATTCATTAGTACACAAAAGACAAAAGGATTAAAGTGTAGGTGTCAATTTTAAAACAGTAAACAAAAATGCACAGTTGATGTGTTGTTCAAGTGCTGAGTTTTGAAGGTAAAAAAATCACACCACTGTGAATTAATTTTGAAAGGAAACTAAGATGATTTTATCCTTAGGAAAGGATCATCCCTAAAATTCTTACTTATTAATGTTTGCTTCTGATAACACCCACAATGTGGTAGACTTGTTCCACAGTGTTTCCATGCGCAACCATATTTCATATACCTACCAATCTCTCATTTCTGTCACCATTTACCACTCTAATTTCCTGTCAAACCATATACTACTTGTGTGAGTACACACTGCCCCAGGATGGATAAAATCCAATTTAAAAAAAATCAATTTTAAAATTTCAATTAAATACAAGTTTCAGAGTGGTAGCCGTGTTAGTCTGTATCAGCAAAAAGAACGCGGAGTACGTGTGGCGCCTTACAGACTAACACATTTATTTGAGCATAAGCTTTCGTGGGCTAAAACCCACTTCATCAGATGCATGCAGTGGAAAATACAGTAGGAAGATATATACACAGAGGACATGAAAAAATGGGTGTTGCCATACTAACTATAACAAGAGTAATCAGTTAAGGTGGGCTATAATCAGCAGGAGAAAAAAAACTTTTGTAGTGATAATCAGGATGACCCATTACCAACAGTTGACAAGAAGGTGTGAGTAACAGGAGGGGGGGAAATTAGCATGAGGAAATAGGTTTTACTTTGTGTAATGACCCATCCACTCCCAGTCTTTATTTAAGCCTAATTTAATGGTGTCCAGTTTGCAAATTAATTCCGATTCTGCAGTTTTTCATTGGAGTCTGTTTTTGAAGTTTTTTTGTTGGAGTATTGCGACTTTGAGGTCTGTAATCGAGGACCAGGGAGGTTGAAGTGTTCTCCAACTGGTTTTTGAATGTTATAATTCTTGACGTCTGATTTGTGTCCATTTATTCTTTTGTGTACTGTCCGGTTAATCTCTAAGGTGCCACAAATACTCCTCGTTCTAATTAAATACAAGTTCATTTTAAAAAATATCTATTTAAAATTAAATTTGGAATTTCCAACTTATGTTAAGGGCTAAATGTATTAAAATCATTTAAATTAAATATAAAATAATAACCAATCAGTACATGTTTCCTGCCACTTTTTAAAGAAAGTCAAACCATTGAACTGGTAGAAGTCACTGGCTAATCACCTGGAATGAGTTTTTGAAGAACTACACCAGATTTTGATAGCAGTAACCTCTTCTGCGGAAGCAGAGAGAATATTTTCTTCATTTCATTTGATTCAACTAATTCAGTTCTCTGACTAGCTCAAAGTTAAGAAACTGATTGGGAGTTGAAAAACCTAGAAAGCTTATTTTCCTCTTCCAATCTATGACTAAAAACTAGATGTGAGAGGATGAGATCTACTAGTTCTAAAATCTTGAATGGCATGCTGACCAGGAACAATCAGTTCAATTCACTAACTACAGTTAATACTTCCTTTGTAAATTAATTAGCTTTAAATACCAAATATGTTTTGCTAAACTTTTTCCTTATGTATCAAGCACATTTATAGTAATTTTATTTAACAATATTAAAATGCTGCTTTGTGCATTTCTAATTGATTTTGAATTTCCATCCAAACAGATATTGACCTCAATCACAAGTAAAACATTAATGACCATCTATACAAGATTCACCATTTTCGAACACAAAAAAATGTAAACATTAAGAATCTCGACAAATGTGAGTTAAGCTATATAATTGCTTAAATAAATGTGTGTAGATGTAGTGTGTCCTTCTGGTTAGCAAAAGGCAGCACCAAATTTAGGATAAAAGCTATATTTAATAGCAAAATCAACATGTTTTAAATCATTACCAACCAATGAGAAGCGACCTCTTTTTAGTAAAATACTAAAAGTACAAATACCAATCACATTTAAAATCAATTATTTAAATCAAGATTTTTTGTTGATTTAAATCATGATTAAAATTGGTGACTTAAATTGCTTTGTTTTAAATCAATCCACCATGCTCTATCCTCATTGTAAAGGTCATGAACATTTATGTCTCATTTAATTAATTGCTGTCATAACTGTGTCCCACTGACATTCCATATACATAAGCATGCTATTTTCTAATCTGTCAAGTGCATTTATTTAATACATGGTTTTCTATTTTTTCTTGTCATTATCTATCGTTCTTAACATTAGATATTTGTGAGCAGCTCCTTATTAGCTATGTATCTATCCAATCCATCAACACAATATCTAAATGCCAAGCTTTTAAGGGTGCAGCCAGATATCTATAACAGCCTATGTACAAAAGGGTTTTCTGAAAGATCACCGTGCCCCTGCTGTATTAAATGTTTGCACTGGTCCGTCACTGCATATAATGAACAAATGAAGAACTTATAGTAGAAGTGGAAGTAAAAAGATTTCTTGCCTTCCAGTAAGATATATTTAGGCCTCATTCAGATGCTGCAGGACAGGTCTAACAATCCCCTCACCAGCACAGCTTTCGCCTCACCAGCTGGCACTTCACAGAATGAAAGATTACAGAAAACTGCTACACAAAAAATTCCATTTAATTTTCACAGTTTGACTGGAAAAAACAGGATGTCAGGAACTGGAGGTGCCATTTTGAGTGCAGAGGATGTGGCAAATATTCTTGTCCATACATAGGAGGATCTGGAGGAGAGGGGTTTCCTCTAGAGATGATCCACAGCTAGATTATCCTGAGAAAGACTAAGATCATACCACAGTACCACTCACTACAACATACGCATGAGCTCCAGCTGCACCTGCTCTTCTATCTCTAGCTTTTACATGAGCTCCCAAGTACCTCACAGTTCAGCATTTTCCTACCCTTGACTTTAAACACCCCAGCCAGTACTATAATTAGATTGACAGCAGCAGCACAGGCAACCTGCAAGTTTTTTGGCACTATTACTGGCCACCACTGTTGCTTCCCTTCCTCATTTGGTGCAATGCCTGCTGCTAGTCAACCAAAGTGAGATTTTCAAAGATATTTAAGTATATAGGTGCCTAGCTCAGTGGTGCTTAACCTGCTTAGGGGTTTTTGTAAATCACACTAGGCAACCATCTCTATCTTTAGGTGCCTTTTAAAATCCAGCCCCTAATAGCCCTCTGGTTCCCAACCACCAGCCCATAATATGACAGGGACTTGGGTAGCAGTAGAAGGATATAAATAAATAAGTAGAAAAGGTCAATGCCCTCAGTTAAAGATTTTTACTTACAATGACTATTTCCTCAGGAAGCACTGAGAACAGATCAAGATGCTGACTTTATTTTCAAGGGGGGGGAAATCAATAGTCATCAGACCAAACTGCACTAATGTTTGCGATGATAAGAACATGACATCATATGTGATATAGGTAAGAGGAAGGGTTATTTACTCAGGGAGTTATAGTCAGCACACAAAAATGATTACAAAAGGGGACTGTAAGCCATTGCACATGCACAAAAACCACGCTCTCCAGCCACATGATTTAGTCCCTTTCTTTTCAGGAAGAAGTTGGTGGGCTAATTAATTCATTCTCACCACTCAGCTAATTTACTTGCTGTCTTTTATGAGGACCAGGCAATCTTCAAGCTCTCACCTGACCCCTGGCCTCAGCCGGGATGCAGCTGATTAGTCACAGCTAGACCCAACATCTCTTAAAGGGCCAGCCACCCAATATATTTATTGCTATTTCTGTAAAGCACCCATCTACATGGAGCCATTTATATAGAATCTATTTAATTTTGAAAAGATAAAAGAAATATGCATGTGGTCTGACAGCAACAAAACTTTGGCAAAATTCAACATGAAAACTGCCTATCTTCCAATTATAATTGGAGACATCAATTATCAACTAATTAGAAATTACAGAAGAGAGAAGAATAGAATTGGAACCCCCCTCACATCCCCACCATAACTGACTGATTATCATTAAGGGACCAGTCTTGGTCTGATTCGAATCAGTAACTTACATAGGAGCAAGGTAGAGAAAAATAAGATAGAGAATGTAGCTGAAAATACTAGGTCTTTTAAAAGTATTGATATTTCTTTCCTGGGAAGCTGATTAACTAAGGGGCAGGTGATTGGGGGTGTGTGTATCCATCAATGCCTGGGCCAAAGGGCTCCCTTCGGCCGCTCCCTCCTCCGAAGTTCTCACGGGGGTGGTGAAGAAGTCCATGTTTCCTCTCAGCATTTCCACAATTTCTAAAACACACATTCTTGGAACGAGATGACCCACTTCCGAACAGATCACCCCACCCCAGAACTTCTCCCCATTGGTCAAATCTCCTCTTGGGGTGGTCCTACTGGGGCAAAACCCACCTAGGGTGACCAGATCACCACACTAAAATATCGGAACACATTGGGGTGCCATCAGCCCCACCCACAGTCCACTCCCGCTCCTCCCAGGCTACTCCCCCACTCTGCCCAACGTCCCACCCCCCTCCTTGCTTGGCCCCCCCACCGCACCCTTCCTCATCCCCTGGCCTGCTGCTGGCTTGCTGCGTCCCTCCTCAGTCCCCACTGCTCATCTCTCCGCCCGCTTGCTCGCCCACCCGCCACTCGCCTCTTCACCCCCCTGCCTGCCACTTACCCCTACGGTGCCAACTTCCCCTCTGCCGGGTGGGTGCTCGCCTACCCTCCTCCTCTTCCTGCCCCTGCACCTCCCTCACCCAGCCCCCATTCCACCCCCTTCCTCCAAGTCCCCACCCCTGCCCTGCCTCTTCTCCACCTCCTCCACTGAGCGCGCCACTTCCCCTCTCCTCCCCATCCCTCCTGGAAAGTGCTAAGTGCCACAAAATAGCTGTTAGGCGTCAGGAAGCACTGGGAGGGGGAGGAGCAGGGACGTGGTGTGCTGCAGGGAGAGGGGGAGAAGGAGGCGAGGAGGGGGGAGCTTGGCTGCAATTTTCCCCTGTAGGTGCTCCAGTCCCGGAGCACCCAAGGGGTCAGCGCCTCCCTCCCGCTCACCTCCTTACCTGAATATCGGGACACATGGCATCCCGATCGTACATTGATCGGGACACGGGACAAAGGGTTAAATATCGGGACAGTCCCGATTTTATCGGGACATCTGGTCATCCTAAACCCCTCCCAATTCGTAGAGGATGGTGAAAAGAGTTCTTAGAGGTGTCACATGCCAACATCTTGCTTCCGGTCATGAGTTCATCTTGACCCCGGAAGTAATACCACAGAGGGGTGGGTCCTAAGGTGAAAGGTGGGCAGGGCATGACAGGTCAGGGGAGGGGCCAATGTTTGATTGATGGTAGGCCCCTTACACTACTGACACCATTTCCCTGGGATGTCCTTCTCCAACACCAGCTGCCTTAGGAATGAAGGAGAGGGGATGTTGAATGGATGCATAGATGTTGTGAGTTGAATGTTTAGGGGCACCTCTGCAAATTGATGAGGTCATCAGTTCAGCCCTTTGATGCAATAGAACAATTGTTGATTCTGCACTGGCTCATTAAGGGTTAAATTCAGATACAATTGTTAAGGGCTAAGTTATGGCCAACATGTGCAGATCTGCCAGAGGAGAAGGGGCTATAGGAAGCTTCTGTTCCCACCATGTACCCATGGAGAAACAAGGAATTATTTGGTTGCTCTGAGAACAATCCGTGGGAGTGCGAAGCCAGCTAGCAACCCTGCATGCTGGAGTGCAGCAGGGGCACAGCTGTACCTTTCAATACGCTACTGAAATGTGTGACAGATGGCAGAATGAGGAACATCTGAGCTCTGTTACCCACTGCATCATAACTGCAGCGTTCCAGTACTACTTCCCAATGGAGGTTGTTGGTGATGCTCTTCCTCCCTCTTCAGTAGCTCTTGGACCCCTTCTTCTTCTGTAAGAAGCAAGAGAAGCTAGTAAGGGAGCTCAGCAGCCCAGGAGCTGAAGGTTGTTTTCCAAGAGGAGGGGAGTTGGAGAGAGGGAGCAGTTTAAGCTGCTACTTTTTTTTATTGACAAGAGGGGTTTACGGTGAGAGGGAATACAACCTCCCAGCCTGCAAAGAGTGCAACAGCTCTCTCCCACCTCCACACTGCCCTCCTGTGAACAGTGTAGTAGCTGAGCCTGCTGCTTTCCTTCTCACTTGTCCCCTATCTAAAAACTACTCTAAATTCCTGGGATCACTTCCTCTCTGCTTCTTGGAGGGGAAAGAAAGAGAAGAGCTGCCAGTATAGCAGAACAGGGAGGCAGAAGGAGAGGCTGTGTGCAATGTACTTGGTAATACAGTACACCTGAAAGTTCACAGCATGGCCATGCCCTGCACAGAGCAGCACTGGAAGAGTGCAGACTACACCTACAGAACAGCTTTAGCAATTGTTCTCCTTCAGCAGTCTCCCCCTCCCCACCCCTCAGTTATTGCCTGCTCTGCCACTAAACAATTATAATTGCTGCTGGGAGCCCTACTCAGGTGGTGCTATTTAAGGAAGGGGGAGAAGGAGCACCCCTCGACCAGAGAGCCATAATAGAACCCTAGTGACTGAGAAAAGAAAGCACATGGTACACTGATGAAATACTCGGATGACACAACCATAATCTGGGAGAAGCTGGGAATACACTGAGGACACAGAAATAATACAGATCTAGAGATATTCAAAACATCAGCGGAGCACAACACAATGAAATTCCTCTCTTCTTCATTCAATCCAGTGCTAGCTATTAAATGGGAGGGAGAAACCTGGGGAGATGTAATGCTAAATGAGACTTAGAAGCGACAGAGACAGTAATTTGCAGTGTGACATGACAGCAAGAGAGACCAAGCAGTTTTGGGCTGTATAAGTAGAAGCATCAGTCACTGAGATTGGAACTGCAGCATGGAGCGCGACAGCAGCTCCTGCAGACATATCGGAAATAGCTTTCATCTAGCTAGGTTGGGTAACAGAGCAGTGGAGCCACAGCAGCATCAGTGCAGTATAGCCATCTAAGTAATTACCCATGGTTTTGGGTGGGCTTGTACAACCCAGGCTGAAGTCTGCATTGCCACAGCTTCACTGCTCTGAAACCTGAGTTGGCTAGATTAAAGATAGCTTGGGTATAGCTACATGAACTGCAGTGTAGATATATCCTTAGTGGCAAAATAGTAATGCCTTTCTGTATGACTTGCATTAGACTGTATGGGAAGCAGCATTCAGTTCTAGGCACCTCTTTACCAAAAAAGTGTTGACAAACTGGAGAAAAAATTGATTTCGGAGGAAAGATTCAAAGAATTACACGATGACAAGATAGCAGTCTGCAACTACTGGAAGGATGTTCACCAGGGAGAAGGGAGATTAATTATTTAGTGTAGTGCAAGGGGGCATAGCTTGTAGTAAAGGGATGAAATAAAAGAAGGAAAAACAATTGAACAGAATGTCATGATTTTTTGTTGTCTTGACAAAAAAATATTAGGTTATGAAAGATACCTGAGGAAAGTGGTAAAAGCCCATCATTGGCACCTTCAAAACTAGATTGGAGCAAGCACTAGTAAATATGCAATAGGGAACAATCCCGCAAAGAGAGGAAGGTGGACTAAATAATTTTAGAGTCCCACCCCTTCCGATTCTATAACTGCCTTTGGCATTGATTGCTTTCCAAATTTCTTTCTTTAAAATTCATATCTGATTTTGGCTCTGATCCTGTTTTGAAAGCATAAGTGGGACTTAACTGGTACAGATGCTTGGTCTGTGCACAGAGATGAATTTTCATCCTACAAGGATGGGTGTACAATATTATGTAGCCAATAGAAAAAAAATAATTGCGTTGCATTTTTCCAGTGTAGAAGGAAACAAAACCAATTAATTTCTTGGTATTCATATCATAGTATTGGGTTTGCATTATCTTCAAAAATTCACCAGCTCTTACACAACAAAAAGATGATTACTTTGAAAACAAGTACATAACTTTCCTCTCAGGCAGATTCTGTGTGTCATGATGTTAATAAGAGGAACAACAATAAGAATTTAAGCCTGCAGTGAATTTTCACAGCTCAGTGAAAACATGAAAAATATAGTTTGTAATGGAAACTCTGACAGCTTCAAATAAAATTGTCAGTCATGGCAGTGATGTAGTAGCTACTAGTAAGAACAAAATTACATGAAGAACAAGAATCTATCAGGTAAACAATCAGCAGGGACAGAGGGAACATATCTTCTTAGATGAAATGTTGGTTTTCTTCATACATAAGTCACATTTAGCCATACTACAAACAGAATTACAATGACTTTAGTGGAGTTATGTCTACTTAAACCAGTGATGGATTTAGCCTTGAGATGCACAGAATGGATCAAAATCTGATAGCAAATGAAGATGTAAATGATATATATTAATAAAGTGGGATAAAATGGGTGTGGGGAAAAACAGGTAAACTTTACTAGACTGGAAAGCTGGAGTGAAAAGCAACCAACACGAGTGCAAGCTTTATTTTATACCCTGGGCCGGCTGCTTTTTTGTTACAATCCTGCATTTCCATCCCCTTCAATGAATAAGCTACTGCAGCCCTAGACAAATAAGGTGCTCCAATTATACAATGCTGCCTAAAGCTTTTAATCAAAGTTAGACTATTTAATAAAAAGAGAACTGCATATTCCATTACCATCAAGAAAGTATGAATTAAACAGATTTAAGAGGTGTATATATATGGGTTATAACTGTCTTTTATCAGTGTCATTTCTTTAGACTCAATTATGATTCCTTAGAAGCTAGAAATCAGTGTTGTTTTATTGGACCTTACAAGTTGAATTAGTTTAAGAGAGAAAACTTTAACATTAAAATCTCTTGCTGAAAATAGTTCTAAAGCACATTCAATGGCAATTAAAATTGGAAGTTCAACAGAAAATATGCAACTCAGTCATTTGTATAGGCAGTATTACTCATCCATTCCCCCGTGAATATATTTTATGCTTTGAAATGTAATTAAAATATGTATTTAATAGCACACAAAGTATGCATTTGAATAGGAACATCCTGAGCTGCTTATATTTTAACTTTTCAAATATTTTTTTAAAATCCCATAGACCAAATTCATCCAAGATGTAACTTCAAATAAATTTGTCCCTAAGTTTCTTGCTTTGGCTTAGAGAAATGATCCATATATATTCCTTTACTTTGATAATAAATAATAGGCTTTCGATTTTAAAATACATTATTTCTCCAAAACAAGTATTTAACTTCTCCAGAATGGATACATATGCTTGAGAGTAGGTACATCAAACTAAACCAGAGGAAGGATGAGCTTGTGGTTAAGTCACTGGCCTGGCACTCTATGAACAAAGTTAATTTCTCAGTTCTGCCACAACCTTTGTGTGACCTTGAGCAAATCACAATCTCTCTGTTCCTCATGTGAAAAACTGAGATAAAAATAATACTCCTTTTGTCTTGTCTATTTAGATTGAATGCTCCTTGAACAGTTACCAGAATAACTGGTGGTGCTGCAGGTAACCCACCAAAACTCCTACTCTCCCCTGTAAGGTTATCTTATTTTCAAAGTGGAAAACCTGGAACACTGTTGAGAGAATTATTTGGGTGGGAGGTAAAGGAGCTTATTGGCCAAGTAGAAAAAGGAGTCCCGCCCCCACCCATGCCATCCCCACTCACTGGGTTGCGTAGTGAAGGACAAGGCAGGAGATGACTGTATTTATCTCTCTGTAGCACCCTTACTATTGTCTCATAGTCTACTCAATCAATCTAGCACCAACCCTGCCATCCCCTGCTCAATGCCACTATTTCAGCCACACCCTTGTTCAGTAATTGACTCCATTCCACCTGCACTTAACCCTGCCGGTGCAAATCTCTCCCCTTCCAGCCTAGAACCTCCCCAACCCCCAAATTCTTAGAAATCTCTCCCCATCCTCACCACATAACTATACGTCAGGAGGAGAATCCATGCTCTTCCTAGGTAACCTCTCCACACCTCAGAAACCAACCCCTTCCCTTTTGAATCCTTTCCCATCAGATACATCCAGGCTCAGAATAGCACCCCCATCTTTCTCCCCTTCTCCCATATTCACACTGTGACACAAATCTACAGGCTCAGAACCCTTTCCACTCCTGCCTGCCATCCACCACCACCACACCAAGATCAGAGCCCCCATCCCCTTACTTATTGTTGGGCTTGAAGAAGCTGGAGAAGAAGCAGCAGGGAGCCCTATGGCAACAGAGCCCTACATTCTGATGTTACCCCACAGAAACCTGCATTCCCTGCTCTGTGCCTCTTTCTTTTGCTTTTTGTAGCTCACATGCTGCAAGGATTCTAGGGCCTGGGCAAGAAGCATATGCAGACAGCCATGTAACTCTGCTTCAGATCTCAGTTAGTTCCATGGAAGCTTGTATTGCTTGCTGTATGCCCCCCCCCATCTACAATAGTCTTTATGTGCTCCATCCTCAGTAAGACTCCCTGGTGGCAGCCAAGTGCACTGCATCCTGCTGGGGTAAAGCAGTTTCAGCCTGGGCCAGAGTTTCTGGTGCCCACAGGTGGTACTGCCCTTACCTGTACATCAGCCACATTACACAGCAGTGGCATTATTGGTGGGGCTTAGCCCCATTAACTCCAATGACCAGCTGCCCCTATATTTGGGGAAGGGACAGTCTGTTGCTATGTGAACATACAGCACCTAGCAAAATGTAGTCCCAATCTTGGTTGAGGCTTCTAGGAGCTACTGTAAACAAACAAACAACAGCACAGGGACAAGGAGTGTGGGCCTCCTCACTGCACATGAATATTGTTATAGAACCTCTTTCCAGAAATTTTGTGGGGGGCTCGTAGGTTTTTTTATCATGTGTAAGATGTGACAAAGGTGGTTGATTATTATTTGCAGTGTAAAAAGAACTCAGTTTTACAGGGGATTCTTTCTATTTCACAAAACTCTGCAGTTGTTGGTTTTATATTATGACTTTCACACAGGAGGTCCTTGATATATGAAAGCTGGAGTGTTAGTTTAGGACCAGCTTTTCTTGCATGACTGCAAAGTAAATTTGGCGGTTTCATCTCAGTCCCCAGAGAAGCAGTAATTCAACATCATAAAAATACACCCCTTGCTTTCATTGACTTGTTCAACTTTGCTCAGTGGGGACAGCACTAAGCTGACAAAAGTACTCAATTGCATCTCAGCATGAGAAAGGTAGGATCCAAGTCAGGGGTAAAGGGTAGCTGCAGGGAATGGTGGCATTTCTATTGATTTTGCCTTTATCTTCAAGTAGAGGGTAAAAATAAAAATGTTCCTATTCGTCCCTTTGCTTCAAGAGTATAAATGAGAATTCCATAAGAGAATTTAGAAAAAAAAATCCATAATTAATTAGAGTGATGTTGTAAATCAGAGTGATTTTCAGAGTTGTAAATAAGTGTGATACCAGAGAGAGATAAGCAGGCTGGTTTGGATGAAAGAGGGTCCAAGCCAAAGCCAACAGAAATAAACAAAAAGACTCCCATTGAGTTCAGTGGGTTTTTGATCAGGCTCACATTGATTAGGACCTTCACCTCAAATGAATATGAGCTCCTCTGAGCTTTGACAAAGGCTAACAAACTTTTTTTTTTAAGTTTCTCCTCTCTTTGTATTTCTTGGTTTTGGCCAAGATCAATAGTGGAAATAGAGCAATGCAGTGGGAACAACTGGTTTCTTGGGTGTTTGCTTGTTTGTTTTGCAGTACCATATTTCCAACTGTGATGAAAATAACAATAACTAGAAATCTAATGAGAAAGATGTCAGCGTTCTTTGAGACTTCCAGCCAGCATAAAGAGAAATTTTAGAGACGTTACGTGAACCAATGATCTATTTGACATTTACCCATCACTAGCAAAACATTTAATATACTATTCCCTTCAGTTCAAAAGTCTGCATTATTCTGCACAAATGCTACCAGGTGCACGTGTTCATATGGCTAGAGAGGAATCCCTTTATTACTATATATAGTATATTGCATTTAATATCACTGCAGAAAAGGAGTTAAAATGAACTTATGCCCAAAATTGTGCTGCTGCATAATTGATAATTAAGCATCCCAGGTAATGTCAGAGTCTGTAGGTTATTAATTTGAAAGTATTTGAGGAAGGCTTAACACCTACCTAATACTAAATAATTAGGGTTAGGCCAAGTAGTTGGTTAAAACAAGAACTGACCCAACTCTTTGCCTACCCATTCAACCGAACTCCAAACCAAAAACTTTTTATTAAGGTCAAAAAAGTTTGGATAAGAATGCTCCATCTAGGAACGGAGATGTGGGATGTCATAACTTGGCCCCTGTTCTTTCCTATGATCCCTATGAGCCACCAACAGTCCCACTGATTTCTCCATCATCATGCACTTCCCATACCCTAAGTAGAAAAGAAGCCTGCTGGCAAAGAGACAACAAATTGTCTGTGCAAGAAGACAAAGGGACTGATTCTCTACTGTTATGCACTTGGTGGATCATTTACATCTTTGCCTAAGGAGTGCAAAGTGGGCTGAAAACTTCAACATTCTCATTTAACAATATTTTACCAGCACAATGCACTGCTGTATGGATATGTAAGGTACAAGACAGTGGTGAAGCAAGCCCAACACAGGCAGTGGAACCAGACTTACTGGAGATGGTCATAGATAGTTTGCATTCCTAATAAGAATCCAGATATGTGAATCTTTGTCCAAACAAACCTAGGCCTCTGAATCTTGTGGCATTCATACAGCTCTTGGGTGTGTGTGTGTTTTGTTTTGTTTTTTATGTTTTAACATGTTCACTGTGAAGTAATCAAAACACATGTCACAGGAACTGCCATAAGTAGAACAGAAATAAAAAGGCAACGGTAGAGTAGGCAAACATTCTACTGATTGACTGAAGACAATATCTTTCCTATAATTGCTGAGTCAAAGGTGCATATATGGTGAAAGGAAACAAAAGGATCTCAGCAGATCACAATGGTGGGAACTGGTCCTCCTGTGACAGAAGTGGAGCACAAACTATGGTGATCATGTTGACCCAGTAACTTTGACAAATACTTACTGTTTGCCAGAGGGAATGGGCGACAAGGGATGGATCACTTGGTAATTACCTGTTCTGTTCATTCCCTCTGTAGCACCTGGCATTGGCCACAGTCAGAAGACAGGACACTGGGCTAGATGGACCAGTATGGCTGATCTTATGTTCCTATGTTCTTAAGAAGCAGCAAAAATGCTCAAAAGCTCTAATTAAAAAATAAAAGTGGATAATGAACTTCAAATAAAAATTCTGCAGAACTCAACAATATACAGCACTTTTCTCTTTGCCCTTTATTTCCTATTTTCTTTTTTGAAAGAAAAGAGAATCAGAAACAGGAAATTTGCAATCTCTTTTGACACAAATATCTTAAGAAGCCTTATGGTCCTGAAGATTGACAAACATAATCACTGCTTTTTAAAAGCAACAAAACATGGAATTGCAACTCTAAAACAATTCAATTGCTAATGAACATTCCTTGGTACATATTTACCTGGTCTAAGAGTTGTGTAAACATGGCACATTTTGGAAATCAAGACAAGGTCAAGACAAGAAGGATTAGGAGATGTGGGTTACTCCCAGCTCTGCTGCAGAAGTCTGTTGTTAACTGGGACATATTATTTACATGTCTGTGCCTCAGGTCCTCATCTGTAAAAAAGGGATAACAATACTCCCTTTTCCCACCCAGGGCCTTTCTTGTGTACTAAACTGTAAGCTCTTTGGGAACTATGTGTATGCACAGCACCTAATACAAATGGTCTCCAGTTTCTGTAGGGGTCTCTAGATACTATTATAATAAAAATAACAAGATTGGTGTTAATGGATTCCTTTAATAGATTTAAAAATACTTTTTAAAAAACTTTCTTTATAGCTGAACTGGCTTCTACTGAACTACTTCTACCCACATATAACAAATATTTGGAATGAATTTTGTAAAGATGGAGGCCTGAGATTCTTATTGCCAAACTAGATATTTGGGCAGTAGTTACCCAATTTGCTCATGCACTCATGGTAACTCTAATCTAGGGATCTCAAACTCAAATCACCACAAGGGCCACATCACTGAAGCCTTTTCATACAATGATACAAAAGTATAGTCAAAAATGAAAAAAAATGAAGAGTAATATAGTATGCTATTAAAAGTCAATGTATTAACTTTTTTTAAAACTGTAATGCAAAAAGTCAGTGCTAATTTTGACAGTCATTTCATTTTTGGCTACTTAGCCGGCAGTGTTTTGCATCAACCAGAGCATCAATATTAGATTTGATGAGGAGTTTAGGGATAATGGCAGGATGACAAATGGGAATGAGGATATGGAGATAGATATTACCACATGCGAGGTAGAAGCCAAACTCGAACAGCTTAATGGGACTAAATCAGGGGGCCCAGATAATCTTCATCCAAGAATATTAAAGGAACTGGCACACAGAATCATAGAATATCAGGGTTGGAAGGGAACTCAGGAGGTCATCTAGTCCAACCCCCTGCTCAAAGCAGGACCTAATCCCAACTAAATCATCCCAGCCAGGGCTTTGTCAAGCCTGACCTTAAAAACCTCTAAGGAAGGAGATTCCACCACCTCCCTAAGTAATCCATTCCAGTGCTTCACCACCCTCCTAATGAAAAAGTTTTTCCTAATATCCAACCTAAACCTCCCCCACTGCAACTTGAGACCATTACTCCTTGTTCTGTCATCTAGTACCACTGAGAACAGTCTAGATCCATCCTCTTTGGAACCCCCTTTCAGGTAGTTGAAAGCAGCTATCAAATCCCCCCTCATTCTTCTCTTTTGCAGACTAAACAATCCCAGTTCCCTCAGCCTCTCCTCATAAGTCATGTGCTCCAGCCCCCTAATCATTTTGTTGCCCTCCGCTGGACTCTTTCCAATTTTTCCACATCCTTCTTATAGTGTGGGGCCCAAAACTGGACACAGTACTCCAGGTGAGGCCTCACCAATGTCGAATAGAGGGGAACAATCACGTCCCTCGATCTGCTGGCAATGCCCCTACTTATACAGCCCAAAATGCCGTTAGCCTTCTTGGCAACAAGGGCACACTGTTGACTCATATCCAGCTTCTCGTCCACTGTAACCCCTAGGTCCTTTTCTGCAGAACTGCTGCCTAGCCACTCGGTCCCTAGTCTGTAACAGTGAATGGGATTCTTCCGTCCTAAGTGCAGGACTCTGCACTTGTCCTTGTTGAACCTCATCAGGTTTCTTTTGGCCCAATCCTCTAGTTTGTCTAGGTCCCTCTGTATCCTATCCCTACCCTCCTGGGTATCTACCACTCCTCCAGTTTAGTGTCATCTGCAAACTTGCTGAGAGTGCAGTCCATGCCATCCTCCAGATCATTAATGAAGATATTGAACAAAACCGGCCCCAGGACCGACCCTTGGGGCACTCCGCTTGAAACCGGCTGCCAACTAGACATGGAGCTGTTGATCACTACCCGTTGAGCCCGACAATCTACCCAGCTTTCTATCCACATGAAATTGCAAGCCCATTAGCAAGAATTTTTAATGAATCTGTAAACTCAGTGGTTGTACCGTATGACTGGAGAATTGCTAACATAGTTCCTATTGTTAAGAAAGGAAAAAAAGTGATACGGGTAACTACAGGCCTGTTAGTTTGACATCTGTAGTATGCGAGGTCTTGGAAAAAAATTTGAAGGAGAAAGTAGTTAAGGACATTGAGGTCAATGGTAATTGGGACAAAATACAATATAGTTTTACAAAAGGTAGATCGTGCCAAACCAACCTGATCTCCTTCTTTGAGAAGGTAACAGATTTTTTAGATAAAGGAAACGCAGTGGATCTAATTTACCTCGATTTCAGTAAGGCATTTGATATGGTTCCACATGGGGAATTATTAGTTAAATTGGAAAAGATGGGGATCAATATGAAAATTAAAAGGTGGATAAGGAACTGGTTAAAGGGGAGACAACGAGTCATACTGAAAGGTGAACTGTCAGGCTGGAGGGAGGTTACTAGTGGAGTTCCTCAGGGATCGGTTTTGGGACCAATCTTATTTAATCTTTTTATTACTGACCTTGGCACAAAAAGTGGAAGTGTGCTAATAAAGTTTGTGGATGACACAAAGCTGGGAGGTATTGCCAATATATAGAAGGAGCGGGATATCATACAGGAAGATCTAGATGACCTTGTAAACTGGAGTAATAGTAATAGGATGAAATTTAATAGTGAAAAGTGCAAGGTCATGCATTTAGGGATTAATAACAAGAATTTTGGTTATAAGCTGGGGACTCATCAGTTGGAAGTAACAGAGGAGGAGAAGGACCTCGGAGTATTGGTTCATCACAGGATGACTATGAGCCGCCAATGTGATATGGCCATGAAAAAAGCTAATGTGGTCTTGGGATGCATCAGGCGAGGTATTTCCAGTAGAGATGAGCTATATATAAGCTATATATATCCCACTTAGCAAAAGATACAACTGTCTACAGAGCAGATGTTAATAGTTTTATCTGACATGCAAGCTCATTTTACTACGGATAATTTAAGGAAATCAAACTGAGTTTGTCTGAAGTTTAGGAGAAGGGATACATAGTAAATATTACATTTTGTTGCAAAAGTAGCATGGTTAGAAAGCCCAAATTATTACTATTATTTATTTTTATCTAGTGCGTAAGTGTGTTGGGCACCTCAAAGCTGTATGATAAAGCTAAGTCCCTTCTATAACATTTACAATCTAAGTAGATAAAGATTAAAGGATGTGGGGAAAGACCTGAATTCCTTTGTTGGTCCTTTCTTTAACCTCTTGTCTATATTTTGTTGATCCTAAAGCCTACATTTACAGTGATCACCTCAAAAACTAGCCATTTCCCCCCTTTCAACTCCTCCCACTCCCAAACATAAAATTATAGGCTCCTCCCTGCTTCTCCCATGCAATGGATTGGGGCCTACACATCTCCCATGCCATGGACTGTTTGCAAAAAGTCTCTCCCTTTGCAATGAAACATTTTAGTAGAGATTTTGAACAATAGATTTCAAATCACTTCCCATAAGATTTATCCCATGAGCTTTAAGATGTGTTGATTTATAAGAGAATTAAAGCTTGTGCTCATGCCAGAATTTTTGTAACAGGTGGTGTTTTGAAAGTGAACAAGTGTTAATTGTTTATCGAAGTGGTAACATCTTTAAAAGACCATCAATACACATTAAAAAGTTGTTGCTTTTGGAAAAGACAGCTATTATTTAAGCTGTAAAGTGACAGGACTGCAGTATACTCCACAGTCATCACAGATGGACTCATGGCACTTCATGATGTGCCTGGCACAGCCATAATCAGAAAGTACTGGACCATTAGTGTACAACTTTTCCCACAAGGCATATATTACTCTGACACTGTAATCTCCAGGAAAAAAAATGCATTTCACCACTATGATTAAACTATGGTAATTTATTATATATTTGCAATGCAATATGGTTTCCAGTAGAGTTCAGATCCAGAACAGCGGAGAAACTGGCTGAGGACCAGCAGGTGGAGTAGAGGGACCAGAGGATCCAGAGTCTTCAGGGGAATATAGCTTAGTAACTGGTGGACCAATTAGTGGCAGGTGTTGTTTGCAGTGATCATTGGTTACATTAGGTAATGTTTTATTAATGCAATTTTTGTATTAAAGAGCGGTGATGAGTTATCTCAATTGTTTGTGGCATATATGAGGTAAATTATACTGACTGTTGTAATAAAGAGGAAGACTGTAATTATTATGCTTGAGCAGATGAGTTGGGTTTATTATTTACATAATCCTATTATGCAAGCTCATTTCAACTTCCAAGGACATCCTCTTCTAGTAGAATTTGGGCATTGCTAAAGGTAAGATAGCAACAGGCAGAAAGCCAGGTCTAACAGCAAGCACAAGACCAGTATTTTCAGTGCTCTCGTCTGTAGATTAACCTAGGTTGTTGTTGTTTATTTTTGCTTTTGGAATTTCTCTCTAATAAAGAGAAGTTTTTATATATTTCTTCCCTGGGAGGTGGTTTATGATGGTTCTTAACTTATCTGCATTGATTCACCCAGTCCTATAATCAGCATTTTGGGAAA
This sequence comes from Terrapene triunguis, assembly GCF_002925995.2. NCBI lineage: Eukaryota > Metazoa > Chordata > Testudines > Emydidae > Terrapene > Terrapene triunguis. Next base: position 25,192,365 of record NW_020664464.1, on the reverse strand, counting down.
AATACAGAAAATGTGTCACTGTCATAAAGTCTTATGGCTTCTACCATTTGCCTGATTTTACCAGTATATTGGTGCTTGTGCTGTTATGTGCACTGCAGCTTAGATGAGCTAGATCCATATGGATTCTTGCATTTCTGAGCAATAGTTGACATTTAAAAATTTTACTTGATAATCTGTGGTGCCAAACATACATTTCTGTGTCTCCCTTTCAAGAACTCAAGACAGTTATTTCAGTATCTCATAGGCGTTTAAATGAAAAGCGTATGATATTTTTTTAAAAACCTTTCTTCTCTCTCTGACTTACACTTTGGGAACCTTACTTCCACAGATCAGGTATGCAAATTCATCTGGAATATGTGGGAGAATGTAAGTTTGTACGGCATTGAGAATTGACTTTTTATTTCAAGGTGCTGACTATAATCAGACCTCTTTCTCACTGATCAAAAAATTCATCCAAGAACATTAGTTTAATAATAATTCAATAAAATCCATTTGAGGCCATAATTATGAATCCAAAAGAATCCAGAACAAACAATGCTACAGAATGGCACACCTAGTGTAGAACCAGATGACGATAGTAAATACATTTGGCAATGGTCAATGCCAACTGATAAGTGACAAAACAGTTGCAAATGTACAGATCACAAAGGGAAGCAAATTTAAAACAGATTGTGGTGGCATAACTGAGAGGGGGGAAATAGTTCCTTAACCACAGTGCTATAAACCTGCACCCTAATATGTTAACGATAATTGATCTATTGCAATGGAACAAAACATACTGTGCATTGAACTTTTTTTTTTTAAGTCATTGATTTGAAGGGATGGTGCTTGTCAAAGCAATATTATACAGTGTGTCAATCTATTTTAAGAGGAGAAATGCTAACAATGAACAATAAGGAATATGGCCGAGAAATGGGTGATCCCAAGTTACATCATAAAAAGTAACTGAAAAAAATCAATTTGTGCGTGTAAAAGTGATATAAGCACATTCTGCAAAATCAATTGTTTGATTTGTATTTTATTCCCCTTTATTTCAATGTAGTTCTTTGAGATGTATTTTGTTGCTTGTCTTAACTCGAACTGGAGTGAAATCAGTGGTGATAATTATGCTTCATTTCCCATGCTAAATGCACTGCAAAATGCATTGCAATGAATTTTTTTCCTGTCCGTTTCTTGCTCAGTTAGTTACTGAGCTTAGGTCTTAAGTTTGCCCTTCAGCATACAGCAAAATGTAAAGTTTTACACTTGAAGAATAGTCAGAACAAATTAAAAATCATGCTCATAACTTAAAATTTTCTATTTATTATTTATACAAATAACACTTGATTGCTATAACAATGTGATTAGAGAAAAAAATCTATGTTCTCCCACTTCATTATCATTTGTTTAACAGTAGTGCCTAATGGTCAGGGCTCTATTGTGCTAGACAGAAGAAAGCCATAGAACAAAGAGACAGTCTCTGTCCCAGTGACAGCTCATTACCTTTTTGACAGGTGAGGTGCAAAGCACAAATTAGTTATTCCTGCCCCAGCCCAATGAATAATTGAATAGCTATTAAAAGCTAATCTTATTTACAGTGAAGAAACAGCAGACAGACTTGGGAGCTGGCGCTGCCACGACTGCCACTGCTACCCAGGCTGGCACCAGTAGAGGGGTGGAAGGTGGGACCCCTGTGTCCCCTGTAATCCCTCTGCTTTGCTAAAATCCTGCCCTGGCCTCACCAAGCAGGGGTTACCACAGCAACGCTTTTATAAAGTGGCTCCTGGGTGTGGTAAATTGCCATGGTAACAAAGCAGCTTCTTGAGGCACTATTAGCTATCCCAAGATTTTTGAGCCTCATGCAGCACTACATTCTTCAAACTTTCTGGTGTTGTGTTTCACTAGTGGAGAGAGTGAATTGTAACATTCAAATCAAATCCCAGTTTGCCCTAAATCTGTATATATTTATCAATGAAATAAAAAAGAATATGCAAAATGCAGTTTGTAGCTTTTGGGAATTCTTGGTTAGGCCATGCCCCACTCACCTGGGCTAACAAGCTGCCCCTGCCCTGTTTTGAAGAGGTTACAATCTAAGTGTAAGGCTACAGACAACAGATGGATAAAACAGTGATTTCTGGAGACTGCAAAACAGTGAGGGATTATACCAATAACAGTGCTCAAAAACTGTACATATAAAATTATAAGGACATAATGGAAGCCAACCTTTGAAAATCTGATCCTTAGAAATGAATACCCGACAAATTTCAAGTACAATAGACATGGTCAGCTTCACTTATCTTGTATCTGAGATTGCGCACAGTCAATAGTTATTTTATATCATACCATTCGACCAAATTTCCTGAGATTTCCATAAAAAGATTAACACCTTATAACTAAAGCTGGATGAAATTTTTCAAGATGAATTTTTTTTCAACCAAAAAAATGCAAGTTAAAGTCAACTCAAATTCACTGAATTCTTTTGGCTGAAAAGACAACAAAACATTCCAAAAAAATAGAAATGTTTCATTGGGACATAATGGAAATATTTCAATTTGAAATGCCTGTTTCACAATTACCCTGATTTTATTAAAGATTTTTTAAAAATAAAATAAAATATTTAGTTTTGGGTGAACAAAACACTTAATTCAACCTGAAACAATTTTTTCAACTTTTGTTTCACCAAAAAATAAGTTATTTGCACAGTTCTATCTATGACACCCTGAATATTATTTTCTTTAAGTACCATAGCATCCTACAGCATTAGACCTTAACACTGCAGTATCATTATTGTAAGATGTAGTGTATTGAACCATTGCTATAGCACTTCTTATTATAAAAGTTACCTTCCAAAATATGGTTTTAAAAAGGCAAACATTTCATATATTTGGTACTCTATAGGATGTGGTCTCTTTTATATAAAACAATGATAGCATATTATATAATTAATACTAGAAGTCATTTCTGAAAAAAAAATAGTTCAGACTTTCATTAGGGACATTTTTCTGACCTACTTAAACTGGACATAGTGACTATGATGTATGAGAAAAATCCCCACCTGGCAACAGTAGTTGCTATGGTGATAACAGTGTGGGCAGGAGGAACTGTGATTCATTGTATTTTTAATGCTTGAGTTCATCATCTTCACAGACGAACTGCATCTGGCCTAGGATTACCTTTCCGGCCTTTTTGTTATCTCCTGTACTGCCACTTAGGGGGCAAATAAGCTGGCTTTGGACATCTTATTTAATACAAATTTGTTACGCACTGGAATGGATAAAAGAGCAGTTTTTCCTGAAACACAGTGCATGATCAAATGAAGGACAACCTCAACATTCTATACATTACATTAATGTCATATTGACAATATAATTTTTATAGGTAGGATTCAGAGGGAAGAGTAAGCACTGTGCCTTGCCTGATAAAAAGGAAAAACTCATGGCTTTCATTACAGAGGTCTGCCGCTTCAATGGTAACAATAAATAGATTTTTTTAAAAGATAATTTATATTGAAAGTTGAAAAATTACACCACTATTCCTTGCCAGTAGTTTAACATTTTTAAAATGTAGCTATATATATGGGAAACACACCAGGAAAGCTGGAGGGCATCAAGATTTAATATTTTTCTTTGTTAATTGGAAAATTAAGAATTTGAGTCAAATATTGGTTTTATTAATTCTACAACAAACCAAGCTTTAAAAGGAAAACTCTTGAAAAATCAAGCTTGAAGTGGAACACAGTTTGGTGTAAAGGAAGGGGTTGGATTCTGAAACAGTCTTACTCTTCCGATCACGGGCACTCACTTTCCAAATGTACCCTATTCCACAGAAGTTGTAGCTGTTGGTCAAATATCTTCAGGTGGACAATGCTCAAATATCACCAAAGCAGGTACAGTAGATGGATTGTTTTTTAACCTCTCGTAATTAGTACAATACATAAATTCTTGCCCATGCCTATGTTTATTCTGCATGCCCCTTACTTTTAATTATTGTGCATGATTAAATATAATTGCCAGTGTCTTTTAAAACTGTAAAATACATATAGCCTGAAATCATATGCTTAATTATACAATGATCCATTGCCTAGAAACAGATTAAATATATAAGAAAGCATAGACTAATACCATTCTGTTAACTTGCAATGAAACACAGAAAATCTACAATGTACAGTCCACTAAATATTATTGATGCTTAGAGAAGCAGGCGATTATTTATATGACATTGAAGAGACAGTAAAATGAGTTTTATAACTGATGACCACCCTGGAGGTTTCTCAGTGTTAACTATAATAGTTACTATTGCTTTTAATATCCATAATATTAGCTCTTGTGAGTTTCACAAGGAGTTAGTGTCAGTGTTCTTTTATATTGCCAGAACACTTTCTAATTTTGTATGCCACCACAAAGCTGATGAGATATTCTGGATTCCAGGTCAAAAGGATGAATGTAAACAGTTCTTACAGTTTTCAAAGGTTCTAGTTTTCGTATGCACTATCAGAGTGCCTAGGAAAACAGAAATTACTTTTTTTCTGGTTTTATAATATCTGACTTTCTTAGAATACCTCATATAAATCATACCTGTGCTTTTAATTCAGTGGTTTTGGCTAGTGATTCAGACAGCAGAGCAATATTTTGTAAAATACCATTCAAATACCAAATATCGCATACAGCACTCTGAGAACAGTATTGGTCTTAAAGAAAGACAACTGTAAATATTGATCAACATTTCATGATCAGATGCTGTTTCATTAATATGTTTCTAAAGACTTAAAAATCAAGGCGCAATGTTGCTGATGCATTAGGTGGCCATTTAATTAGTATGGAACCAATGCTTCAACACTGGTGCTAAATAGCGCTGCTGTTACCAGTGCCGCCTTCTACATATGACGTAAGCATACAGCGTACTTTGGCACTGAAAAGCCTACAGGACTTTTTGCAAGAGTAGCCCTGGTATCCTAGACAAATTGCAGCTGGAGTAATTATATCTGTCTATCTAAATTCACTTCTTCACCGTGCAGTTGCTCTGCACTGTAAGTAGCTGACTTTTAGACCCCGGCAAAGGAATTTCAATAGCAGGTATAGTGAACCATCTGTGCATAGGTGATAGTCTTTGGAATCATTCTAGATGACAGATGATCTACAAATACACATTATTAATTATCATCATTACTGAAAGAATCACGTGTTAACAACATCTTTTAAAGTGCCCGTTTGAACATTTATTCTCACACAGAAAACACTGAGTTTGAGTTAGGATTGCTACAATGCATAGTCCACCAACGCAAACTGTAAAAAGCAAGGAAATAAATAGTTACATTATTCAATTGCTCAGCTATGCTTCAATCATCAGCTCCCCTTCCCAATCTCAGCTACCTCCCTTCAACTACCCACAGCCCACATACATCCACCTTCCTAGTCATAATGGCTTCTGTCTGAGCTGCTTTGTCTTTTCTGGTAACATAAGTCAGAAGACACAGACCACATTAAAAGGAATAAGAATTCTTTTCTTCTTTCCCCTTTCTGCCCTTCCTCTCTCATTGTTGCCAACATTCATTTTTGGCATCCAATTGCTCACTACAACTGGGCTGTTCTCTGTTACTGTACTGATCTGATGCACATGCACGCGCACACACAAAACAAAACACAACCTTATTATCCCTACCTGTGAACAGTGATTTTAAATCTTGAAAATGATTTTGCTTTCTGAAATGCTGATACAATGCAACAGGGGCCGGTATTTTAGTAGAAACCAGAACACAGACACGGAATAAGTTAGAGAGGAAGCATGGCCTTCTAAAGCACTAGATCTGGACTCAGTGATTCAGTTCAATTCCTAGATCTACCACAGACTCTGTGTGACACTTCGGGCAAGTCACTTAGGGCATGTCTACATGTACGGCACTGCAGTGGCACAGCTGTACTAATGCAGCTGCGCCACTGCAGGGCGTCTGGTGAAGATACTCTATGCCAACAAGAGAGAGCTCTCCCGTCAGCATAATAAAACCTTTGCGAACGACAGAAGCTATGTCAACGGGAGAAACTCTCCCACCAACATAGCGCTGTGCACACAAGCGCCTATGTCGGTGTAACTTATGTCGCTCAGGGGGTGGTTTTTTCACACCCGGAGTGACATAAATTATGCCGACATAGGCTGTAGTGTAGACATGGCCTTAGTCTCTGTGGCTGGATTAACAAAGGGATTTAGGTGCCTAACTTCCACTCTAAATTGCCAAATGCAAAATTTAGATCTTCAAAACCCCACCTAAAACTGTAGGTGCCTAAATTCCCTCAGTGCCTACATTTCCACTGATAAGGTCCATTAGGTGCTTACCACTGGGCACACACTCAGCCACCTAAATTCAGACACCTAGGCAACTAGCTCATACCTAAGCCCCGGTGGGATCCTCAAACTACACATTGCCCTATCTATCTCACCTGCAAGGCCCAGTCTAGTAGGCATTCTCAGAGGATACCTAACATATTGGGCCCAGCACAAGTACAGCTGGAAGAGGTTGTGGTGGTGCTGCCCAGTAAGCAGAGCGCTCACTCCAGATTAGAATACCTGGGTTCAAATCCCGCCTCTGCCTAATATGAGCTGGGACTTAAATGTCTGTCTCCCAGATTGCAGGTGAGTGCCCTGACCACTGGGCAATAAGGTATTCTGGGGTGGTGCTCTCTCAGTCTCTTCCTATTGAAGCTGCATGTATACTCTCTCTCCCCATGGCGAAGAGATGTTGGTGGCCAGTAGCCTACCTGAGCCCTTTCCAGTCAGCCCCTAGCTCAGGTGAAACACATTTCCCTTCCTAACCTAAGGGACAGGGGGGACCTTTAAAGGACAGGCCACGACCCCTTTCTTCCCACTTGCCAAAGGATCCTTGCCTTCAAGGCTGTGCGAAGCACATTGGCGTAGGGACTGTCTCTTATTCTAATTATGTACAGCACCCAGAACAATGGGACCATGATCTAAATTGTTATCTCTCATTGCTAGTGTAATACAAATAATTCTAAATTAAAGTAAGGTATGAAAATCATGTAATCCATAACTCTATAGCACTTGTGATTTTCCAAGAGCCTGTTGCTGACAGATGAGGGAATACATTTTTTCAAATGTTGGCTGAAAAATAACATCACTTTAAGACATGCCATACTCAATTATATGGCATCGTGTCATAAGCAAATCTGATACAATCTGACATACGCAGAGGGTTGTGAGTAACAGAATATAATGCTAAATGTCAGGCAAAAGATGTGATCCATCAGAGATTTGTTGTATATCACAGAAATCCAATATTAGCACCCAAAATTAGCCAATCAACTATTTTTAAAGGATTAGCAAGTATATCACAAGTACATAATAACTATTACCCATATATTTTAAGTTTGGTTTCTCCAAAACCTTTTTAGATGCATTATGATGATCTGGCAGAATACAACTATTAATACCTCTCCTATAATTTGCATTGTCGTGTCAAAATCAAAACAGCTGATGGCACCTGGACACAGAAGCCAAAAACCAGACTGTCTGGGTAAAACCTGGATGGGGGGCAACCCTTTTAAATGTTTAATTTGCCACAAACTCACTATGAATGGAAACACAGATGATGATGATGATACAAAATATAGTAGTCTACAACTTTCATATTCATTGTTCTGCTGTCCACCAATAAAGTTCACCACCACTGCATCTGGGAGGATGACACAATATTATAGAAAACAGGTATGCAGATTTGTACTTTTGGGTCTAAATTTTCAAAAACTTGAACTTATTTACACACAAAATGTGTTGTTGCACCTGAAAATGGAATAAAGAGTGCATGTCTGTTTGGTTGTAATTATTGTTTTGTTTTGAAAGGCACAACCAACTTTTGATGCACCCTAATGGGTGAATCTACTTAATCATTCACTAAGGTGCAATATTTGCTCCTAGTTTTGGCCCATGGATTTACATATTCGAAAGAGTTGGGGACTGTAAATGCAAACATTTAAAACTATTTTCAGAAATAATAATGTACAAGCTTTCCATGTACAAATTTCCATGACCTGAGAACTCTGTGTAAGCTCAAAAACTCGCGTCTCTCACCAAGAGAAGTTGGTTCAATAAAATATATCACCTCACCCACTTTGTCTCTCTGACTCATTTGACATGCACTGAAAAAGTATGTCCTGATTTACTGCTCATTAAAGTCAATAGCCATCTTTTCCCTGATTTCAGTGGACACTGAATTGGGCCCTTATTTCTTAATTAAAGTTAGCTCAGTTGGAGATGACTAATTTAGCTCATTTACATGACTTTCTCCCAATTTTTTTTTTCATTTAATTGGAACAGCCAACAACCTGCTAACAGGACTCTTTTTGCAAACATGGTTATGGAAAAAGAAGGTTTGATTTGTTTCCTAAAGGGTAGAATATGTTGGTATGATGCCTTTCCTTTGAAATCTTGACTTTTGTTCCACTTGGTGTAATTTTTACAAGCATAAACACACCCAAAATTTGATGAAATGCAAAAGTGAATGACTATTTTCTTCCACGTTATTCATCTTATGGTTACTAAGAGAATTTTTATACAAAAAAGGAGCGAGTGGGCTGACCCATAGATGCATGTTCTTTATTAAAACTGTCTTCCCACCCATTTCTCAATTTATGAAAGAAAAATAAAAAAGAATCCATAGTCAATAAAAATTCAATCAGATATGCACTGCTCTTGTCCTCTTTAATGCATTTGACTTCAGGTTTTCAATTTTTAAACATGCAGTAGTGTTCATTCATAGGCAAGTGCAGCTTCCATTCATTCTGTGATGGTAATCAACCTAGAGTGCTCCCCTTTAAAGCTATTAGGCAACCTCATTGTAAATGAGAAAACAAATATTTCATAGCAGAATTCATTACCATCACCAATTAACCTATTAATCAAACATCCACATAATTCCAGAGAGTTAAAGATGTTGGATTGCAGGATTGTGCATGAAAGGAGGCACACAGGAGATAAATGTTGGAGTAATAGTGTCATTCTCTAATGCTGATAATTACACAAAAGACTAAGAGATACCAAGTTCATGTGTTTTTCACCAATTTATGACTCTCCCAATAAATTGCTAGCAATACACTTGCAAAAGGCAACTTAGTAATTCATTTAACAAGTTTCCTTATACAAATTGTCAACCTAGCTGAGAATTCACAGATTCTAAGATAAGCTTAGGTGAGATTTTCACTACATTTCAAAATAACTTCACTTCCCCATGCATAAGATTACTGGAGATATCTTGCTATTTTCTAAAATAAGACAATGAATTAAAGATGCAGTAGGGATTTTTTTTAAAAATAGATAAAAGTTGGGTCAATATTTCTCTTTAGAATTGCCTGAAGACTGGACACTAAAATGTTGGTATATGTGCTGGAGCAACTCGTCAGTAAATTGTACACTGGTGACTGGTGGGGTGGGGCTGGGAGTAGCGGGGGGGACAGGGTCTTTGATAACCCCTCACTAAAACATTGTAATTCTAACATTATATTTGGAAGTATTCCATTAAATCTTGCCAATGGCAATCTGACATTTAGTCACTCACTATATACTAGGCTTCATGCTAAAGTTATTCAAGCAACCAAATAAGTTTAAAAAAAAAGTATTGTAGAAACATGATGCCACAAGGGGATGATTTTTAGGGCTTTTCCCCCTACCTTAAAGGGAAGATTGCATGCCTACCGATTAGTAGATGTTGATGTTCCATACTGTAACATTTTATTTTAAATGTCAGTTAGACCAGGCATCAAAGAGTTAACCTGGAGGAAAAAATGTCCAGACTTCCAGTTCAGATCTGAAGGGAGTAAATAAGGAAGAAGAATAAAATTTGATATCAATGTTATAAGAAAACAGAAAGATAGAGAGGAATGCTAAATGTTCCAGGAAAAAACCTAAAACAAACAAGCAGACCACTTCAACATACTGAGCATCATTGATCTAAAAATCAGTTCTAATGATATAATAAATATGCCACCGATTCCCATAGCATATGAATGCCTGGAGAGGCGAAAGGACATTTCAACCTCGAACAAGAGGTAGTAAAGGAAGGGTTGCCTGGAGTCTGCTACATTTGCAAATTTCAGTCAAAAGGGCAGTTGACGGAGTCCTTTCCCATAAGTTGTATTGCCTACAGAACTGTGAGCCATTATTAATTATATTCATTATCAGTAGCACATAGAAGCCACTAATCAGGAATCAGGACACAACCATGCTAGGTACTGAACAAACATACAACTAAAAAGAAAGTCTCTGCTCAAAAGAGCTTAGACTCTAAGTAATGCTAATGGCTACTGATGAGGACAGAGTTTTAGGGGCACAAAGCAACATCTGCCATGTAGAGGAAGAAACAAGTGATTTGTAAGGAATTAACCCTTTGTCAGACCTTCCCATGATCTGACAAGTAGCACTGTATGAGGTGGGCTAAGTTGTGATGGGGCTGGAGGCTTCACTAGTTCTTTTCCTAATCCCTTTGTGAAGGGGATGCTAGGGCCACAGTAGTTACTAGAACCAGTAACTTACAAGAAAGGATTTGTTCCTCTTATCTGATGGACTCACCCAGCCAAATTACTTCATCTGGATGATGCAAATTGGATTTGGGCCATATTATGGAAGCTGCTTGGGCTTTTAGTTTAATCTTTCCCTTTTAATGTGGCAAACTACATGCATTCTTCTTTCATTATAGTGTACAGAAGTTTGCTCTGAGCTGCTCACTTCCTGTGTCATATCAATTGCGTTGTACTGTACATTATTTTTATGCTACTCATGTCTATGTGGATCTTTCATAACAACTAAAGTGATCACACATCCTGTAAGTGTTATTTTTTAGGCCTCCTAACTGCTGTGTGGTTTATTTTCAGCACAGAATTCAGAACAAGATACACAGTATAGATTAAAGCAATATCCACAAAGCATATAATCATTCTGAGACTTTCTTAAAGTACAATTGGATCCCTGCCCATAGCCAGAAAGTATGGATTTTTCCAAGATCACATTTCAAAACTCAGCCTCTTTTGACTGTCTCAGTAATGCTAGCTTTCACTCACTTATTGAGAGCTGAATAGCTTCCCCTAGCACTTTATTATTTTAAACGTGGGCTATTACTGTCCTCCGTTCAATTACAGAATTATTTACAAGGGTAGATTTTACTGATTGGACTGTGCTGTAGGCACTTACATATAAGCTGTTACTTCTTATTTGAATAATTAGGCAAAAATGTTATTCAGGATTAATGGCTGTCATTGTTAAACAGAGGATGATTCTATCTACTTAGAATGTGTTACAGCTCACTGGAAAGAGAAAAGTGGAAACTTAATTTTATCTAGGGATGGGACAACCCATCCAAGAAAATAGTGGCATGAAAACAGAAAAGAAAGCTCTCAGACTGTTGCTTTTACAGCTAGATGTATCTCCCACATTTTTAGTCCATTTTGTGTAACCCTGAACCCAGGCCAGACTGTCCTCAATGTGATGGCTGCTTCATACAACTCCCTTAATGCATACTGGCCCCAAAGCCAATGTAGCTGTGTAGGGGGATCCTTTGGTGGCATAGAGATGGTGCACTGGCTCCTCTTGGCCAGGGTCTCTGCATCCTATTGATCCCCATGTCCCTTTGGGGGCCACTGGCAGCCAGTGTAAGTGAAAGCAGCAGCATTACATAAGGGGGTTGGCCTGATGCACACCCAGCCCAGGAGCGAAGGAGTTCAAAGATGGTTTAAAAGCAACTTTTCCAAACTAAGTTGTGCTGTATGCTTCTTAGGCCCAGCCAAGGATTTCTCTCTCCCCCCCACCACACCCAGGACCCTTTTCTCTCTCTTCTATCAACTATGAGTGTCTGCCCCCAAATGGTTGTCTTCTTTCTCTGTGCCTAGTCCCTGCCCTTCTCTTGCAGGCTTCAAAACTGTTCTGTACAGCAAGCTCTATAATTCTCCATGAGAGTCCCTCTCCCCTACCATCAGCCAACACCCATCTTTCAGACCACGGCTGTTAGAGGCCATTTTTATTTTCTTTTTCACATAATTGCACTTCCTGGTTTAGAACATAAGAATGGCCATATTGGGTCAGACCAAGGGTCCATCCAGCCCAGCATCCTGTCTGCCGACACTGGCCAATGCTAGGTGCCCCAGAGGGAGTGAACCTAACAGGCAATGATCAAGTGATCTTTCTCCGGCCATCCATCTCCACCCTCTGACAAACAGAGGCTAGGGACACCATTCCTTACCCATCTTGGCTAATAGCCATTAATGGACTTAACTAGATATTCATGGAAGTTCTCTTTTAAACCCTGTTATAGTCCTAGCCTTCACAACCTCCTTAGGCAAGGAATTCCACAGGTTGACTGTGTGCTGTGTGAAGAACTTCCTTTTATTTGTTTTAAACCTGCTGCCCATTAATTTCATTTGGAGGCCTCTAGTTCATATATTATAGGAACAAGTAAATAACGTTTCCTTATTCACTTTCTCCACACCACTCATGATTTTATATACCTCTATCATATCCCCCCCAGTCTCATCTTTTCCAAGCTGAAAAGTCCTAGCTTCTTTAATCTCTCCTCATATGGGACCCGTTCCAAACCCCTAATCATTTTAGTTGCCCTTCTCTGAACCTTTTCTAATGCCAGCATATCTTTTTTGAGATGAGGAGACCACATCTGTATGCAGTATTCAAGGTGTGGGCATACCATGGATTTATATAAGGGCAATAAGATATTCTCCGTCTTATTCTCTCTCTCTTTTTTAATGATTCCTAACATCCTGTTTGCTTTTTTGACTGCCACTGCACACTGCGTGGACGTCTTCAGAGAACTATCCACGATGATTCCAAGATCTCTTTCCTGATTAGTTGTAGCAAAATTAGCCTCCCCATGATATTGTATGTATAGTTTGGGTTATTTTTTCCAATGTGCATTACTTTACATTTATCCACATTAAATTTCATTTGCCATTTTGTTGCCCAATCACTTAGTTTTGTGAGATCTTTCTGAAGTTCTTCACAGTCGGCTTTGGTCTTAACTATCTTGAGCAGTTTAGTATCGTCTGCAAACTTTGCCACTTCACTGTTTACTTCTTTCTCCCGATCATTTATGAATAAGTTGAATAGGATTGGTCCTAGGACTGAGCTTTGGGGAACACCACTAGTTACTCCTCTCCATTCTGAAAATTTACCATTTATTCCTACCCTTTGTTCCCTGTCTTTTAACCAGTTCTCAATCCGTGAAAGGATCTTCCCTCTTATCCCATGACAATTTAATTTTCAGCCAGGACTGTAGCAGTGAAACAAAATCCCACAGAAGGGGTTATTCTTGTGATGTTTCCAGCACAGTTGAAACCAGGTAGTACTAGAAACATCACCTGGGAAGCCACGTTTTACAAGATTTCCAGATTCATCCCCAGAAAAGAGAGGTTCAAAGGTGTTCAGAGAAGCTTTGGATAAACAGCTGAACTTTACAGAGATTTTTAAACAGAACTTCAAAATCTTCTCAATATAATAATACAAATGACACTGTGCTTGTGCACACCATGCACGTAAACACAGAGAACTCAACTTACAAACATGGGTGCTTTATTGGGACCGTGCTTAGTTCCCAAGATGTTGGGTACCACAGAGGGCTCTCTAGGAGCTAAAGTAATACACACAGTGAAAAATAATAAAAACCTAAGACAGACAGATCTCAGACTTGTATGTTCAAATTAATAGATAACTAATGCACTTTTTATTTATTATGACAATTTAACTTGCATCTACCTCAGTGTCTACCAATTACATGCTTAAGTGCTTATTTGAGCATCCAAATATGGGCCCTGGTCATCCTCTTAAGGTGTCTTTTGAGAATGGGGCACACAGTAAAATAGTAAACTGAAACAAACAGAATATGTAAAGGCAGGATGATTTATGGGAAAAGAGAATACTGATAAGACACAAGAAAGCATTCCTTTTGCAAAATGAAAGTTGTAAAATATTAGCATTTTATAGGGAATATGACTAGTGTCCTATTTTTCCACTTAGGTTTTTCTTTTGTACATAGTCATCAAAATATATGATATTTCAAAGTGTGCATCAGCAATGAAGTAAGAGTCAGCAACTCTGTCTGCCATAGCTTAATAGCCATGACTGGATCTGCCAAAAAAAAAAACCACCTTTACTAGAGACAAGAACAGGAAGACAAGCTGATACTGGAAAAAAATTCAATGAATGGTATAATGAGTACTGGCATCTATACTGCGAACCTCACAAATAAGTGACCACAACCAGCCAAATCCAAAGCAGGAACAGATTAAGAAGAAAGGGGAATGGGTGTAACTGAATACTACAATCAATCAGAAGATGTAGCGCCAAATTACAGTTGTAGCCCCATATATTGGTTACTATGCAGAGAAATGCTGCTATTTTTATAGATCCCAGTTTTTTCAAGAGACGCCAGTCTCTTGGCCTAAAATGTACATAAATGAATGCAAATACAATGGGATAAGACTATTAAAGTTTGTGAGAACCATACCATATATCTCCATAAAAAAGGAAGAAATATTGAATAGGTAGAAATATTAATGCTGGCTAAATAGTATTCAAATCGTTTGATGAAATTTTTAAATCAAATATCATTTACTCCTGTTATTTACCCAGCTCCTACAAATGTATATATTTTTTTAAAGTCACAATGATTTCAGCAGCTGCATTATCAAAAGGAATGAGAAGAAAAAGAGCTATTGAAGAGCAGTGTACCACCTTGCCACATGTTATTTTAAGTCATATTGTTTAATATAAAAATGTTAACTTTGTAGGACTGGCCAAATTCCAGTCTGGGTAATTACATCTGTCTCCTTCAGTTGTCTCTGTATTTCATTTGAACATGGTATGTTTCATTTCCTGTCCTCAGCTGCTGCTGTGTGCTATTAAAGAGACACTACATTCTACCTCAATAACTTTTACATACCCATGATGGGCAAAGTAACATAGGGAATAATATTTTGGCTACAGAATGGGAGCTGCATGAATATACCAATGACTGATCTGACCCAAAGCTTGTAAAGTGTTTTTCACTGTGGAGGGCCGAAGTGGAGAGAGGTTATACAGGAATCAATAGTATGGGGTGTGGAGCCATCAGGTGTAATATGGCAATCTCTCCAGCCACCCTCAACTCCCTCTAAAAGGAACTCTGATGTATCATTTGGGTCCAGAGAAAGCACATGGTTTATCTTAGAACAGGGACCTTTTTCTTGGGATGATGTAGTATGGGAGGCTGAAGGGCTGTGGCTGTGGAATGTATCTTCCCCCATGGCAGACCGAAAGGGACATACATAGAAAGTCTCCCTTGAAAGGAACATAATGTTGGCTTAGAATGACAGAAATTGATTTAAGACTCACTGTGGAATAGGTCATGTCATCACACTTGCTTTATTCAGTACACTCCCTGCTCCTGTGCTTGGTTTATACATGCACCTGAGAATCTGGCCCATTCTTTTCCATTTTTTGTTGCTGGTCTTATGCTTCTTCAGTTCTGTGCAGCTTCCTCACCTGCTCCATTTCTGAAATGGCAACAGTTACTGCTTTGCCACTGACATACAGAATGGAGCAGAGCAGTCATGGTATCTTGCCAGGATATCATTACTAACTGGCTCTGAGCTAGGCAAAGAACACCTAGCTGCAAAACTAAGCTTGTACTGCAATATAGAATAGCCTTGCTTTATACATCTACAAAAAGACATCATCCAGTCATCATCCACTAAAATAAACCCTAATTGTTTGTACTGCAATTGCTGATACTGCAAGAAACACTGAATGTGGCACTTTGCTACCATCAAAGCAAAAACTAGCAAATTCCTTAAAGTGATAAGCATCAAATAAATTAGTAAGAGAAGAAAAACAACAACTCTACCCTAAAAACAAATTATATACTTATATATGAACCTACTAAATACAATGAATTCCATAGGCTTTTCTTCCCATATAAAATCTGAGTTTCAGATTTGTTTTAAAACTAAGGCCAATCTTGTGTCTACATTTTCCCCAATAAATCTTGCCTTCAGTATTGATAAAAAAAATTTGCATGCAGTATAAAAATCTGCCTCAGGCCTTCATGTTAAGTGGTATCACCAACATTGTTTTAATATACTCTTCTATTTTTCTTCCAAAAAAATCTTTTACTTTATTTCAAAGGGGGAAAAGGATTTGTGTCTCAGATAATACACTGACCACATAATACTTAATGTGTGTGAGATCTGAAGTACAGTGGCACTACACTTTTTACTAAATCCAGTTATATCAATTCCATGGGTGGCAAGTTATATGGGCCCGTGGTGCCCGTGCTCCAGCAATATTCAGGGACCGGCTCCACCAGTGTTTGAGGCCGGGTCTCCCCCCCGCCCCGCCTGCCGCCCCCACGCTCCTCCCCCGAGCATCCCTGCTTGCGCCCTGGGCAGCGGGCGGCTGCCCCCTGCAGTTCCATGCTGCACTTCACTCTGCCGGCTTCCAGCATCAACTGCTGCTGCAGGGTCCTATTGCCCCCCAACCACTAGTGCCAGGGCAGGCTGACCCAGGCTGACCCTGCCCTTCCGCCTCGGACAGACGGACTCTTCCCTTTTCCGGCGGGACCTCCACCAGCACAGGGGGCCCCCAGGCCACAGTCACTGCTCCTGCCCCACGCTGGGCAAGGAGCAGCCCCTTCCCCACCCTCAGTGAGGCTACAGTGAGGGGCAGCCCCCCCCCCCGCACCTACCACAGGGGAGGCGAGGGGGCTTCCTGGACCTGAGAGGGGCCCTAGGAGCACGTGCAGTGACAGTGGTGTGAGGTGAGTGTACTGCCAGGGGGGATAGAGGGGCCCCTCCCCCAGAGCTCGCTGCTGCTGGTGGGGAGAGGGCTGGGGGGAGTCCTCCTCTCTGGCCCCAGCTGGGGACAGCCTGCCTGCACCCCAAACTCCTCATCCCTGGCCCCTCCCCACCCCAGAGCCCTCACCCCCTTGTACCTCAACCCTCTTCCCCAGCCCTGAGCCTCCTCCTGCACCATGAACCCCTCATCCCTAGCCCCACCCTGTAGCCCTCACCCCTGCACCCCAACCCTCTGCCCAAGCCCCTCCCACATCCCAAACCCCTCATCCCCATCCTCATCCCCATCCCAGAGCTCTCACATTTTTACATTATTTAAAAATATATATATTGGCTTACAAGGCAGGTGTGGGCAGGGGAGCAGGACTAGGATCCATTCTGGGCACCACCAAAAATTATACAAATCTGCTGCCCCTGATCAATTCATTTTGATACTATGACACCACACACAAAAACAAAACACAACAAAAATGTCACTATGTCACTTTCGGGTCTGTTGAAAATGATGGTAGTATAGCTAGTACCAAAATATCCAAGGTTTCCATTCCTTCTCTAAAATATTTAGACAGCATGGCGAGGTTTCATTCTTTCCTTTCATATAGCATTAAACCCGATTAAAAGAGATGTTTTGGTGCAGTGGTGGCCACACAGGTGACTGAAATTGCTAGTGTGATACATTGGTTCTGCCATGGCTACTGTGGCAAGGCAAAGTCATTTAAATAGCCTCAGTTTTAGATCAACTGTTAATTTTTAACTGGAGTGGCTGAGAAAACTTGTAACCATAGCAATAGAGGGTCATCAGTTAATTAACTATTTCCCTGAGATAAAACCAAAAATAAACTCTTTTGGTAAATTTTGGCTTGACCAAATCAACACTTACTAGGCTTTTACGTTTACCATTTGATTAATAAGGTGGGATCTGTCTCTAGGTATGTGGGTATACAAATGGGGTAATAATCCATTTTCCACTTGAGTTGAAGTGTTCCAATTTGAGTTCACTTCTTTTTATTTCACCATCAATTCTAATTAGGTGAATGATAAGCCTCATTGTTAAGGGATTTGTCTCGAATCAGATTCTCAAATGAATTGTCAAACCTTGAATCAAAGAGATCTATCTTGTAAGAGAAGAGAAGAGTATGGTAAAAAGTCTTATTGGAACTCTCCATTACAGAATTAAAACAGTTAATTTTGTTTGGTGGGGGCTTTATTATTTTTAAAGAGACTTCCTTTTTTCTTTAACCTCAGCAACTACATCATAAACATTTATCATTTCTGTTTGGTTTCATTTCCTTGTTTGTTTACTAAATGTTAAAATATCTGAACTTCAAAACCAAGTAAAATCAAAAGATGTGTCCAAGTTCACACAGTAAGTCAATAGCAGAGCTGAGACTAGAAGGCCACGTCTTCTGGCTACAGCTGGCTGAATTAAAAGGAGTCATTTTTTCAAGCAAAAATGGAAAAAAAGAGGTAGAAAGAGGAAGAAATAGGTGGATAAATATAAATAGAACTGAAAATAAACAGAAAAATTCAACATTTCTAAAATAAACATTTCAGATACACTTTTACACAATCATTCCTTTCTGAAATCTGTTGAATTAAAATTACTTCAAATTTTTAAAAATTGATCATGATTTTCCTCTGATTTTTCACCCTTCCCCTTTTTATCTTTGCCTAAATCTATAAACTGATATTTAGGTTTTAACATGATGCCGATCACTATAGCTCAATTAATGATCCTTCACAGATTTCAGTGAACTTTGAAGAAGTATGAATAAAAGGCAAATCTCATAACAACCGTGTTTTGCATTTTGGATACTTTTTATGAAAAAGTTACCCGAATCCTTATGGTAGAGGATATAGCCCTGAGAGCATTCATTTAAAGTAAATAAAGCAGCGCCTGCTGAGTGGATGCATTGCTTTTAGAGCAGAATTAGATGAAAGGAAATCATTCCAGCTCATTAATTTCAATCTTTCTCTCATATCTTGGGGGGATTTTCACAAAGTAATCTAGCATTGTAACCAAAGCTTTGATCATTCCATGTTCCTTCCTTATGCTGCAAACCTATGCTACATTATGAATCATAATTATGCTTCTTTGTTTTAGAAAGAACACACACTGTTCTATCAACATGCAATATTCTCACACATGCTTGAGTTTGAATTAACTTATTTGCAGTCACTCTGATGCAAATTTTCATTTTAACTTGAGTAACACTGGTGTTTTATTATTTAAAATTTTCATAGCATGATTATCATATAAAATATACTGTTAGGAGTTATGACTGTTTAAAGTTAATTAGGGTATGGATCATTTTCCCTGAAGTATTGGAGTTAAATATAACTAATTAATTTACTATGCTAACATATACCATAACTATGCAACATATATATCAGGCAGACTGTATGGTAACCAGAATGTAGGAAAGAAGCACTGTGAGAGATGGAATAGTTTACCTGTGACCTAGTAGATACAGCTGACCACTATCTCAGGGAACTCCAATAATTCAGTACATTTTCTGTTTCAACTTACATAGTGTTTAAAAATTCACTTAGCTCCATTAAACCATTGTATTTGTATTTGAAGTTAAAGGGAATAAGTAACTGGTTCTCTTTATTAGAAAAAGAAAAAAGGGCCCTCTCCTAAAGAGTTTTCTATTGTGGACATACAGTTATTTGATAACAGACTGTCCTAACTGAGAAAACTAATTTAGACCCATCTACCATTAATATAATATCAGTCTTAATTCGGTTACTCTTTATATCTATTTGTCAATTAACAGAAGCTCAGAAATGGTATCTGAATGTACCGAAATATCTATATCCTTTGATATCTGCAAGTAGAGTTTAAATTAATAACAGAAGGTTTGAACTGGAACTCCTTTAGAAGTTTGGCTTTATATGAGTTCTATTTACTACTTAAAATATGTTGAGTGGATGTAGCTAAGACAAGACTTTAGTAGGAAGGTTTTTTATATCAACTAAAATAATAAGGTTACAATGTCTTTACCAGTCACATAAGTCTGACTTAAGGTGGGCACACACTGGGAAAATACATTTGCAAACATTTTCATTGAAATCCAATTTGCAATTTGATTTGAGCATGCTCATACCCCTTATTTGTTTGGTTTCTCCCAAGTATTTGAGGCACTGGTTTATGTTTGCATGAATGTTTAAGAAAGAGCTTTTGTGCACTCAGATAAAGGTGTGTGAAAAAATATATTCATGCATAACTACAGCATTTGTGCCAAAAGTGCTGACATGCATATCTCTGCGTGGGAGAGAGAGAGAGTAAGGACCAGATTCTGTGCTGTACCACTTAGGACACACAACACATGAAACTCAGCCTGGATAAGGGAGAAGAACAAAGTTCACTTTCTGATGGAGCTGCTTTATGTTATGTCAGCCTTGTAGGGCCATATGTGTGCTATGTTTCTGTGCAAGGCAGATCACATACCGGTATATGATTTGATCAAGTGGCCACACAGACACGTCAATGTGATGTTCCAGAGTCATGAGTTCCGTTACTAAGGAGAAAATGGGGAGGATGAGGTTTAATGAAGCAGCACCAGTTAGAGAGAAAACAAGGGTCACAATAATTACATGAGCAAATTGAATGTAAAATCTGCTAGACAGTGAATTTAGCTTACATCTTTCTTTCAAAAGGAGGAAGGAATCAATTTTAAAATGTGGCTTCTCTTCATATAGACAGGCAAATAAATACTGTTCTGTGTGTGACAAAGAACAGAATGAATTTCAAAAGTCCTAAAATTCCTGGGCTTGAAGTCTATCTCCCCCTGAGGTGCTCCTTCTTCTACCTGAGATAGTTAAAGCTCCAATTGATTTGTTATGGTTCTTTATTATATAAAGCTTACATCATCCTCTAATTAAAGAACAGAAATAATATTTGCAACTAAGGTGAACAATTACCATGAAGATTAATGAATAACTATAGCACACTCAACTGGTAGATAAGCTACAAACTGGCATTTGTTTGCAGAATTATTTGGTGAAGAATTATGACCAAGCAAATAAATGTGGGGAAATTGTGGATAGTTTGAAAATGGAGGAGGAGGATACATTTGTCAAATCAATGGATTTATTAATTTTTGCCTACTTCTACCTCTGATAAAACAATCATAAGCCATTTGCACAGAGAGACAGCCAGGCATTCCTTTTTAATTCTATTGCAGAATAGGAGTCCTGATGGACTTTCAGCCTTAGAAGGTAAACAAAGAAATATCAGTGTGAATACCAAAGTAGTTAAGCCCTTTCTGGCGATTGTGTTAGTAGTAGGGCTGTCGATTAATCACAGTTAACTCACGCAATTAACTCAAAAAAATTAATTGTGATTGATTGTACTGTTAAATAATAGAATACCAGTTGAAATTTATTAAATATTTTTGGATGTTTTTTCTACATTTTCAAATATATTGATTTCTATTGCAACACAGAAAACAAAGTGCACAGTGCTCACTTTATATCATCAATTTTGATGATCATTTTTACAGTGCAAATTTGTAAACAAAATAAATAGTATTTTTCAGTTCACCTCATACAAGTACTGTAGTGCAATCTCTCTATTGTGAAAGTGTAACTTACAAATGTAGACTTTTTGTGTTACATAACTACACTCAAAAACAAGACAATGTAAAATTTTAGAGCCTACAAGTCTACTCAGTCCTACTTCTTATTCAGACAATTGCTAAGAAACAAGTTTGTTTACATTTAAAGGAGATTCTGCTGACTGCTTCTTATTTACAATGTCACCTGAAAGTGAGAACAGGCGTTCACATGGTACTTTTGTAGCCGCATTGCAAGGTATTTACATGCCAGATATGCTAAACATTCATATCCCCCTTCATGCTTCGGCCACCATTCCAGAGGACATGTTTCCATGCTGATGATGCTTGTTAAAAAAATAATGCATTAATTAAATTTGTGACTGAACTCCTTGGGGAGAATTGTATGTCTCCTGTTCTGTTTTACCCACATTCTGCCATATATTTTACGTTATAGCAGTCTTGGACAATGACCCAGCACATGTTCATTTTAAGAACACTTTCACAGCAGATTTGACAAAACGCAAACAAGGCACCAATGTGAGATTCCTAAGGATAGATACAGCACTTGACCCAAGGTTTAAGAATCTGAAGTGCCTTCCAAAATCTGAGATGGATGAGGAGTGGAGAATGCTTTCAGATGTCTTAAAAGAGCAACACTCTGATGCAGAAACTACAGAACCCAAACCACCAAAAAAGAAAATCAACCTTCTGCTGGTGGCATCTGCCCCAGATGATGAAAATGAACATACATCAGTCCTCTCTGCTTTAGATCATTATCGAGCAGAACCCGTCATCAGCATGGATGCATGTCCTCTGGAATGGTGGTTGAAGCATGAAGGGACATATGAATCTTTAGCGCATCCAGCACGTAAATATCTTGCAATGCTGGCTACAACATAGAATCATAGACTATCAGGGTTGGAAGGGACCTCAGGAGGTCATCTAGTCCAACCCCCTACTTAAAGCAGGACCAATCCCCAGACAGATTTTTGCCCCAGATCCCTAAATGGCCCCCTCAAGGATTGAACTCACAACCCTGGGTTTAACAGGCCAATGCTCAAACCACTGAGCTATCCCTCCCCCCCAACAGTGCCATGCAAATGTCTTTTCTCACTTTCAGGTGACATTGTAAACAAGATGTGGGCAGCATTATCTCCTGCAAATTGTAACCAAACTTGTTTGTCTAAGCAATTGGCTGAAGTAGGACTGAGTGGACTTGTAGATTCTAAAGTTTTACATTGTTTTATTTTTGAATGCAGTTTTTTTTAACACATAATTCTGCATTTGTAAGTTCAACTTTCATTATAAAGAGATTGCAGTACAGTACTTGTATTAGGTGAATTGAAATATACTATTTTTGTTTTTTACAGTGAAAATATTTGTAATAAAAGATATGAAGTGAACAGTGTCCACTTTGTATTGTGATGTAATTGAAATTAATATATTTGAAAATGTAGAAAACATCCAAAATATTTAAATAAATGGTATTCTATTATTGTTTAACAGTGCGATTAGTCACAATTAATTTTTTTAATTGCTTGACAGCCCTAGTTGTTATGTTACACAAGTTAGACAATATGCTGTATAAAAGGTTTTTATCTACAAGGTTATATTAAGACAGCTTAAACAAAGACAAAGCTCATGGGAAGATTTTCCTGGTGTAAATTTTCACAGCACCAATGAAGAAAACTTGTCTAAAAAAGGGTTGTGACTGGTTTCCACCCAACCATTATAGTCCTCCTTGGCCTCAGAATGTATAAATGTTGGCATCTGTCTTAAGTGGCCACCCTGCACCCCAGTGAAGGGCAGTTGTTTTAACAGTAAAGTAAAATTGTAATGGACCATAACTTTGGTGTTGCTTCGAAAGGGACAATTTAATAAAAGGGGTTGCCTAAAGGCATTGCTCCTTAGGACAGATTGTCCTGGAGTACATACTTCTGTAAAATAGTATCTAATATTTTATGATAAAAATATCAAAATCTAATAGCAAACTGAAAAGTCTAAAATAATGACATGTGAAGAGTGAAAAAAAAAATCAGCTGTGCATTGAGGTAATTCCCTTCAGACTTCACTAATCTATTTTGCATAAAGTCCAGCTGACTTTAAAACATTTGCACAGCCCAATTTCCTATATTTGGGAAGATAAACTTTTAGAGGGGCATGAAACAAAATGCCGGATATCACTTGTGAGTAAATGAGCATTGGCCCAAGTCATTAACCATACATCAGACTGCAGATACTGTAATGCATTACAAATTCTTCTAATTGCTTTGTTCTTACAGAAAGGTTTTGGGGATACCAAACAGGGCCTCCTTAAAGCTGCTTCACAGAGACACTGTACAATGTAAGACATAAAATGTGAGCAATCCTCTTTGTTTTATCTTCCCCCGCAATCCTTCTCCTGCTCGCACACAAATCAGCACTTTAAAAGGAGATTGTTCCTCATGCTATTATGCTTGGTGACAATGTATATACCACTGTCAGCTACCATTTTTAACAAGCTGTCATCGCCTCTGTTGGTTTGGCACAGCTAATTAGGCTTTTTGTGTTAAACTACACTAATCTGTCCAACTGAACAGTTTAAATTTGTTTAATTCACATTCAGGATATACCAGTTTGATAAGGGGTAAAACAGAGCACAATATCAAAGACCAGGTCACATAGAAAATTATCACATAAATTCACATCTCAGCTACAGATTCTAATAGGATTAATCCATTGAAATCACAGCTTTGATAGACCAAAGCCTTATTATTGGTCTCCTTGTTTTATTAAGATTACTATGTACAGACTCTAAAATTTATGAAGTTTCATAAATGCCACAGCTGCTCACTTACAATCCAATGAATACTGAATACTTCTATAATACCCAGATTCCATGGCTTCCAAATTTTTATACTCTGCACACAGCATTCATTCCAATGTGACTTCCTTTTATTTCCTGCACAGTTATTGAATATGCTGTGGGCTTGATCCATAAAGTCCATACTGCCTCATGTAAACCCTCATCATACAACTCTCCAAGCCTAGACAATTAACCAAACTTGCTCATTATATGAAAGAGATGCTTGGCCAGGCCTGAAAATGAAATACTGTGAGAAGAGTCTGTCAGGGTATCTCTTGCTTGAATGGTAAACAAGTTTTGCTCCCCTCACCCCATACAGCAAAAAAGGCTTTTTCTCATGCAATTTTTGGCACAATTTTTCAGACCTAGATAATTCTGGTAAGGCTGAACGTTTGTGGGTTATTGGCTATTCCAGGGTAGATTGCTCTCTCTCTCTCTGCACTCCCCATCACCTGTCTGAGATGCCATCCCAACAAAAGTTTTGTCAAAACTGATATGTTCCTACAAAGCTTGCGTGATACATGAAGGGTGGGTGAGGGGGAAGTAGCTCCCTTTGATGGACACTCAGCCAGTCAGCTGTTAAATCCCTCTTGGTCTGTTCTCTGCTTGCTTTACCTGTAAAGGGTTAATGAGCCCACAGGTAAAAGAAAAGGAGTGCGCACCTGACCAAAAGAGCCAATGGGAAGGTAGAACTTTTAAAAATTGGGAAAGAAACTTTCCCTTTGTCTGTTGTTCTCTGGGCTGCAGGGACATGGAGCAGTAATGATGTAACCAGCTTTAAGCCAGGTATGATTATAGATTATCAATTCAGACCTCGAACCTACATACCTGAGGCTCCATCAAGTAAGTAAAATTAGGGAATGTCTAAAAGGACGCAATTGGGATTATTTCTTATTGGCTTGTGGACTCCTCTGTGCTTTTGTTTGCTTGTAATCTTTAAAATGAACCCCCAAGAAAGCTATTTTGGGTGCTTGATTTTTGGAATTGGTCTTTTAAAATCTAGCAAAAGCCTAAGTTCCAGATGTATTTTCTTTCTTTTTGTTTTTAATAAAATTTACCTTTAAGAGATGTTGTTTGATTAACTGGTGGCAACAGCTAATTTCCTTTGGTTTCTCTCTCAGCTCTTCCCCGAAGGGGAAAGCGGGGTGAAAGGGCTTGAGGTTACTCCACAGGGAGGAATTCCCAAGTGCTCCTTTCTGGGTCCAAAGGTTTTTTTTGCATTTGGGTGGTGGCAGCATTTACCAAGCCACGGTCAGAGAGAAGCTGTAACCTTGGGAGTGTAATACAAGCCTGGAGTGGCAAGTATTAATTTTTAAAATCCTTGAGGGCCCCCACTTCCTGCACTCAGAGTGACAGAGTGGGGATTCAGCCCTGACAGCTTGGGTTTTAACAAATGTGCATTTTCCAATGAAAAACATTTCATCAAAAATTTCCCAATCTGCTCTACTCACGAGATCCTGATCTTATTTCTAATCCGACCCATTTACAGTAGGCCCCTATATTTTTTTTAGTTACTGCCATAAGGCTTGTAACATGCACAGAAAGTGGGATTAGCAACACATAGAACAACAGGGCCTGATTCAAATCCCACTGAAGTCAATGGTAGTCTTTCCACTGACTTCAGTGGATTAGATGTAGTCCCATAAAGAGGCATTTACCTAGAACAGTCAGTTAGTATTTGTTAGCAGAAGTACAGTAGGGTTGCAGATGATTATCTGTCAAATCCCAAAAGAGAAGGTGTGCTGTTTATCAGGAAATCTTTGAAATTAGATACTTCATGCATTGTAATTTATACAGTATATTGCTATGCTGTAGTAAGGCCTATGATAGAATAAAAAAAACACGAGAGTTTTGAAAGATGTCATTAGTGAGCATAAAGCAGCTACTAGACTAAACAATATGACTTATCCTAGAGCCAGCTATTATTGTGAAGTTAAGTATGGTTCAGCAGCATCACGGAGATTTGTAATTGGCTTGGAAATTTCTCTCTCAAGAGGAGGAGATAGACAAAGGAGATTATTAAAGACATTCAGACTGGATTATAGCATAGGATACTATTTCACCAAAGGGGAATTAAGGAACATGCTGACTTCACACTCAGTTATTTGAACATATGGTGTGATCAGCACTTCTAACAACATAATTTCAATGTTTCTGATCTATTTTGTCATGGTTCTGTTTTCCTTTGTACTGCAATCACCAGCTACCACATGCCTCATTTATTGTTTTGAGGAACAAAGTATCTTGAGTTTACTCTCCACTGAAATATTCATTGTGTCCTGAATGCCAACAATGTACTTGATGTATTGTTTTAGAGTAGGTCAATGTAACTGGCATGAACATATCACACAGTTGTACCATCAGGATTCAATTTCATGTTTATAATCCATACAGATTTTTGTTTCATAACATCGTCCCTACAGTTTTAAAAAAGGTCAAATAGAACTAAGAATTTTCAATATATATATATTGAGGGGTGGGCGGGGCTTAACATTTTGGGACCAAATTTTCAAAGATGGCTCTGCCCAGATTCAAAAATTACATCCACAAGTTTATATCTGCAATTTTTGCATAAATTGTGGAAGTAGAACCAAATTACCTGATCTGTCCATACAAAATAAAGGTCATTTGTTCCCACAATATATTTTGGGAATGAATACGAATGTTTCTGTTGAAAACTTAACATTTTGAAAGCTTACCATGTTGCACCTCTAAAATGCATTTAGCAAATTTCCACATTCACCTCATTCAGATTGTTCCTGAAAACTCACTTCTGCAGCATCAGCTAAAAAAAAAAAAAAAAAAAATGAACAGTACATTTACAAAAAAAACAAAACCCAACAATGGTTAAACTATGAAATAATGTCATATTTTTGTAACACAACATTCTTTCCCTTCTCCATTCTTGAGATGAAATCCTGCCTCCACCGAAGTCATTGAGATTTTTGTCACTGATTCCAATGGGACTGGATATCACCCCAGTATAACTTCGTTTGCCTATCCAGTCCACCATTTAGAACCTGGACTCTTCAGGGTAGAGACCTATCTTCAGTGTGTTTACCATACAATTCCTATTGCATGTGAGTACCATAAAGCAGCACCTGGTGTCTAAGTCCAAATTAAGTGTTTTTTTAGGTTGATTTGAATTTAATAATTCAGAAAATAGGCAGACTTGAAGAATTACAAATGCTTATTAAAAGAGGTGTAGAACAAGTGAGTATGGCAACAAAAAAGTTTTTTTCCCAGTGTTGCAGCTTACAGTTTATATTCATTGAATTTTCTTTCTATGCTTACAGAAACAAAATCAATAAAGCCAACTGCTGAATTCTACTCTTGCTGAACCCTGAGGGATTGTCTTGCACTTAATGTGTCTCGGATTTCAGCCTGGAAGCAGAGCCAGAACAACTGTAAGGATAATAAAGGTTAATAGTCGGGCCTTTATAATTCACCTCTGACCTTGCTGTCATTTCATTTTTCACATAGCTGGCAAGTCACAATGGCCTTATTTCTGTTATATCAGTTTAGTACACTATTTCTTCTGTAATTTAAGGATGGCGATAACGTGACTGTAACAGACTTAAAGAAATGACCTAAGACACGTTTTGTTAAAGGTTTTTGCTTCCATTATTACATTTTCTTTTGCTATGTTATGTGTAGTATGTAGCTCAACCACTATTCCTTCAGTACACACTGACTAGTAAGAGCCACATGCAAAGGTTGGAATGTGATCTTGTGACATTCCTTGGCGCTTTCTCTTGCATCCTGGTAAAAATCAGCTTTTATCAACCAGCATGGCACAACACTTCCCATCTTTTCTTCTGTGTTGGGAGGACCTTAAGAGAAAAGGATGGAGGAAATTATATCCGAGTTTTCAAGACCTTTTCCACATTTCCTATAGAATAATGTTGGATAGTTATATATTTCTAAGAGTAGAGATACTGTATCGTTTACAGGTGAATTATCAAGTAGATACTTGATAGCTTATGCCCAAATAAATCTGTTAGTCTTTAAGGTGCCACCGGACTCCTCCTTGTTTTTGTGGATATAGACTAACACGGCTACCCCTCTGATACTTAGTATCAAGTAGGAGAGTTTGTGTGTTTTGGCAATGGCTTAGTTCAACAATTTCCAGAATTTCTCCTAAGTCCTTAAAATGATTACATCTTCTGCTTATTATTAGACTCAGATCAACATAGGAAACTGGTAGAGTTGCAGAGGTGTTTTTTGCTGTGATCCAATTAACTTGAATCATATTTCACATTCTAAATCGTTCCTTCTTTCCCTCTCTAACCATCTTTTCTTTCCCAAAACACACGTCATTTTCATCAGAATTTTTCATGTTTTTGTCAAAAAACTAAAAACCTGGAAGTGAAAACATTTTTTGGATTTCAGTTTTCTAAGTTTTTCTTACAAAAATGTCCATTTTGTTAAAAAGCCATTTTTTGTTTAAAAATATGTTTTGATAAAAATGTTAATTGGTTCTGCTCAACTCTTCCTTTTATAGTATTTAATTGTATGTTATCCTTGCTACAGCAGTGCAAAGTGCTGGTTACATTTAAAAGAAATTAAAATTTGTTAAGGTAAGCAATGCTCAATTAAGGACCCCAAACAATCGTAACTTGTTCAGAGGTGATATGGGTAAGGGGAAAAATATGGATAAACATTAATGTCTCTTTAAAAATCAGTTTAATCTAATCTGGGACCACAAACATTAAATATCTAAATCATAACCATTTTATTTCATGATATTTGGGCTCCTCAACTGTGTATATCAATATATAAAAATAGCTCAACTCAACCTTAACTATGGAACTACAAGCGGCACTTCCATAATGAATGTTATCCATGTTGTATCCAGGATCAAGCAAACAATGAAGTCTATCTCCACATAGTTATGTCAGTAATGAATGTAGCTCTATGGGACTCACGGTCAAGATTATGACAGCATGACAAAAGCGTAACAACCTTGTTAGGATACATTATATTAGTTGTGCCTTACTGTTTGTTACTACTCTACCTGTACCACTATCCCAAATACAGGAGATTTGTCCCTAAAGAAACCAGTATTACAGTTCCTCCAAATAAAAGAGAGTAGGCCTAAGTGGCAGGGTTTTTAGTTTATATTCTTTATTACAAAAATATTGTATAAATAGTTGAAGCTCAGCAAGATGTCACTGTAGACCCTTTTCACTATTAAATGAAAGACAGGATAACCCTGTGGTTAAAGCACTGGACTGGAACTCAAGAGATGGGGACTTGTGTTTCTGGCTCTGTCAGTGACTTCCTTTGCAATCTTGGGTGTCAGCAGTCATTGACTTCAGGGGGACTTCTCGTATGCCTAAAGTTAATAATGTCCTTAAGTAACTTGCTGAAGTAGGGCCTTAATCTCACTGTGCTTCTGTTTCCCATCTGCAAAATAATGATAACACTTCTCTCTTCCACTCTCTGCATGTCTTGTCTATTTAGACTGTAACTCTTGGGGAAGGGAATGTTTTATAATGTATGTAGGAACAGCTTCTGGCACAGGGGAGTCCTGATCTCAGGAAGGGACTCAAAAGGCTACTGGAATACACATAAATGAATGCTCTAACCTGCATTTCTGGGAAACATGTCACATTACCAAAACATGCATATTTTGCAACCAGGTTCTGCACAGATTTTTCAACACACATACAAAAAAGTGTATGAGTACAATTTATATGCATTATTACCTTTATTGCATATGCAATCATGTTAATTGTGCCTGAATTTTTGCAAGTACAATTTTAAAAAGCCTGGAGCTAAAACACTTAACTCGTCAAGAACTCAAAAACAGATAGACCAGCTAAAGCCAGGTACTAAATAATTAAAACTACAGTGAAGTGCTAGAAGATACTCCACCCAGCTGTAACAACAAAAAGACTGAAAGTGACAGCTATAAAGTAAGTTTTTAGATTCAGAGTCCCAACTGGTCTGATAATTTCTACGAGACATGTTTTCTGCAACCTCTTTCAACATCCTGAGGGACGGCTGTTATACCAGACAAGATTAAGAACAAATGAATAAACAACCAGAGTGCTGTACAAATTACTGAAGAACCCTGTGACAGGACAATCTGTTTCTTCTCTTGACTCTCTCCTTGTTGCTAGATGGTGCTGGTAGCCCCTTCATTCCTTCTGGCACGAGAATGCTAAGGGGCCATACAGTTTTCAGTGCCCCCATCCCTTTTTTTCCTCTTTTTTTAAACCAAAGAATAAAAAAAGGTGAAATGAGTAATATTTGGTAAATTGAGATGGAATCAGGAGCTCATGAACTACTTGCCAGCCCATTAGTGAGTTAGTTCAGGTTAGGCTCCAGTAGAATCCCATCACCCTTCCCAAACCAGATGCTAGCAGGGAAGAGCCCCTTACCTCAGAACCTCCTGTCCAGGTGCATCAGCAACAAGGAATGAAAGAACCAGAGCAGGGCCTCCCCGGGTTATTGCCTGTCCCAAGGAGCAACAAGGACTTCCCCAACAATAGTTAAGAGCAGTGGAGAAGGCAAAGGTTCAGCCAAACACTCTCCAGCACCTGCATACCAATATGACCAGCAGACTGTTTTTTAATATGAACTCTAGCATCATTTTCTGTCTGCTGGCTGGTTAAAATCAAAGGTATGTCTCCCTTCCCTGAGGCATAAGCAATTAGCAATGGATCCACCAGTGTTTTTCCTCAAACACTAAGAATATACTGTAAAAAGAAAAAAGGGGGGTTAACATCACATACTAATATCGACGGTGACAGCACTGATTAGCATGTGTTGTCAGCTAGAGATAAGCTGAGTCAGACAGATTGCATAGATTTACATTTTATAAAATTATCATTTAGCTCAGATGACTATTGACTGAGTAAATTCATTTCCTATAGCCATTATTAGCTCACTGTATAAATGAACAAAGCATGTGATTTATTCAAATATTTGCTTATATATTGCTTGTGAAACTTGGTATGATATTGGAGGGAAACATCTTTTTATTCAAATTATTTATAAATTCAGCAGCAGAAAGAGAAATAAACAATCAGCCTACAAAAAATATAACATTTCTTAAATGTTAGATTTTTCCCACCAAAGCAGACATACTTCAGCAATTGCATTAAGCTATTTGTACAATCTATTTGCCTCGCCTTTTTGTTCTGTGGCTCTTGTTGCACATGAACCTACTGTACACTCCATCAGCCCTTTTGGCTGCAACACTATTTCACATTCCCACATGCCATAATTTTGTGGCCAGAAAGTACAATTGGACGCAGAACCTTCACCCCTGAATCATAGATACTATGGTGATGTATGCACTAGAATTACCTTAGATAGGTAAGTAATTCTATTATGTACATTTCCATGGCACAATTCACCACAGCATCCAAGTACCACACAGACCATAGAACTTCCCCAAAATAATTCCTAGAGCAGATCTTTTTAGAAAAACATCCAATCTTGATTTAAAAACTAACAATGATAGAGAATCCACCACAGCCCTTAGTACATTGTTCCGATGGTTAATTACTCTTACTCAGAGCCGGTGCAACCACTGGTGAACTAGGCGGCCGCCTAGGGCGCCTAGTGGTTGAGGGCACCTAAAAGCCTGCTCAAGCAAGGAGGTGGAGCGGAAGTGAGCTGGGGTGGGGGGGCGTAGGGAGGGCTGCCCGCAGTAACGGAGGGGGGCACACAGGGGAACCGCTCCCCACCCCAGATCACCTCCACTCTGCCTCCTCCGCTGAGCACACAGCCCCCGCTCTAATTCTCCTCCAATCGGCGTCGCAAGCCTGGGAGGGGAGGAGAATTAGAGCGGCGCCGGCATGCTCAGCAGAGGAGGCGGAGCGGAAGTGAGCTGGGGCGGGCTCCCCGGGCAGGGTTAGCTGCTGTACACAGGGTGGGTAGCTGCTGAGGGGGTGGGGGGGAGGCTCCCCGGGCAGGGGGGGACTCCCCAGGCCGGGGTGGCGGCGGGATCCCCAGGTGGGGGGGGGGGGGGAGGGGGGGGTAGCGGGGGGGGGGGGGGGGGCGCAAGGTGGGCGTTTCGCCTAGGGTGCGAAACTTCCTTGCACCGGCCCTGCTCTTACTGTTAAAAATCTGTGCCTTATTTCCAGTCTGAATTTGTCTAGTTTCAGCTGCCAGCCATTGGATCATCTTTCTCTGCTAGCTTGAAGGTCACATTAATAACTATTTGTTCCCCGTGTAGGTATTTATAAATTGTAATAAAGTCATCACTTTAGCTTAACAAAGAAAAGGCTAATAGACTTAGCTCTTTGAATCTCTCCCTAAAAGGCATATTTTCTAATCCTTTAATCATCCCAATGGATCTTCGCTGAACCCTCTCCACTCTATCAACAATCTTCTTGAACTGTGGGAACCAGAACTGAACACAGTATTCCAGCAGCAGTCACACCAGTGCCAAATACAGAGGTAAAATAACCTCTCTACTCCTACTCAAGATTTCCCTGTTTATGCATCCCAGGATCGCATTAGCTCTTTTGGCCACAGCATCACACTGGAGCTCACGTATAGCTGATTATCCATCCCAACCCCAAATCTTTTTCAGAGTCACTGCTTCCCAGAATAGAGTCCCCCCTTTGTAAGTATGGCCTACATTATTTGGTCCTAGATGTATACATTTACATGTACCTGTATTAAAATCCACATTCTATGCTTGCACCCAGTTTACCAAGTGATCCAGATCACTCTGGATGAGTGACCTGTCCTCTTTATTATTTACAACTCCCCCAAGTTGGGTCATCTGCAAACTTTCAGTGATGATTTTATGTTTTCCATCCAGGTCCTTGATAAATATGTTAAATAGCATATAGCCAAGGACTGATCCTTGCAGGACCCCACTGGAAAAAGACCTACAAAATGACAATTCCCCATTTACACTTACATTTTGAGACCTGTCAGTTTTTAATGTGTGCCACGTTAATTTTATATCTTTCTAGTTTTTTTTAAATCAAAATGTTGTGCTGTACTAAGTCAACTGGCTTACAGAAGTCTAAGTATATTATGTCAACATTTTTACCTTGGTCAGCCAAATTTGTAATCCCATCCAAAAAAATATCTAGTTAGTTTGACAAGCTCTATTTTCATAAACCCATGTTGATTGGTAATAATATTAATCTCTTTTAATTTTTTATTAATCAAGATTGTATCAGTCACTTTATTCTTTTGCCTAGGATCGATGACAGGCTTATTCATAGATTCATAGATTCTAGGACTGGAAGGGACCTCGAGAGGTCATCGAGTCCAGTCCCCTGCCCGCATGGCAGGACCAAATACTGTCTAGACCATCCCTGATAGACATTTATCTAACCTACTCTTAAATATCTCCAGAGATGGAGATTCCACAACCTCCCTAGGCAATTTATTCCAGTGTTTAACCACCCTGACAGTTAGGAACTTTTTCCTAATGTCCAACCTAGACCTCCCTTGCTGCAGTTTAAGCCCATTGCTTCTTGTTCTATCCTCAGAGGCTAAGGTGAACAAGTTTTCTCCCTCCTCCTTATGACACCCTTTTAGATACCTGAAAACTGCTATCATGTCCCCTCTCAGTCTTCTCTTTTCCAAACTAAACAAACCCAATTCTTTCAGCCTTCCTTCATAGGTCATGTTCTCTAGACCTTTAATCATTCTTGTTGCTCTTCTCTGGACCCTTTCCAATTTCTCCACATCTTTCTTGAAATGCGGTGCCCAGAACTGGACACAATACTCCAGCTGAGGCCTAATCAGAGCAGAGTAGAGCGGAAGAATGACTTCACGTGTCTTGCTAACAACACACCTGTTAATACATCCCAGAATCATGTTTGCTTTTTTTGCAACAGCATCACACTGTTGACTCATATTTAGCTTGTGGTCCACTATAACCCCTAGATCCCTTTCTGCCGTACTCCTTCCTAGACAGTCTCTTCCCATTCTGTATGTGTGAAACTGATTTTTTCTTCCTAAGTGGAGCACTTTGCATTTGTCTTTGTTAAACTTCATCCTGTTTAACTCAGACCATTTCTCCAATTTGTCCAGATCATTTTGAATTATGACCCTGTCCTCCAAAGCAGTTGCAATCCCTCCCAGTTTGGTATCATCCGCAAACTTAATAAGCGTACTTTCTATGCCAATATCTAAGTCGTTAATGAAGATATTGAACAGAGCCGGTCCCAAAACAGACCCCTGCGGAACCCCACTTGTTATGCCTTTCCAGCAGGATTGGGAACCATTAATAACAACTCTCTGAGTACGGTTATCCAGCCAGTTATGCACCCACCTTATAGTAGCCCCATCTAAATTGTATTTGCCTAGTTTGTCGATAAGAATATCGTGCGAGACCGTATCAAATGCCTTACTAAAGTCTAGGTATACCACATCCACAGCTTCTCCCTTATCCACAAGACTCGTTATCCTATCGAAGAAAGCTATCAGATTGGTTTGACATGATTTGTTCTTTACAAATCCATGCTGGCTGTTCCCTATCACCTTACCACCTTCCAAGCGTTTGCAGATGATTTCCTTAATTACTTGCTCCATTATCTTCCCTGGCACAGAAGTTAAACTAACTGGTCTGTAGTTTCCTGGGTTGTTTTTATTTCCCTTTTTATAGATGGGCACTATATTTGCCCTTTTCCAGTCTTCTGGAATCTCTCCCGTCTCCCATGATTTTCCAAAGATAATAGCTAGAGGCTCAGATACCTCCTCTATTAGCTCCTTGAGTATTCTAGGATGCATTTCATCAGGCCCTGGTGACTTGCAGGCATCTAACTTTTCTAAGTGATTTTTAACTTGTTCTTTTTTTATTTTATCTGCTAAACCTACCCCCTTCCCATTAGCATTCACTATGTTAGGCATTCCTTCAGACTTCTCGGTGAAGACCGAAACAAAGAAGTCATTAAGCATCTCTGCCATTTCCAAGTTTCCTGTTACTGTTTCTCCCTTTTCACTAAGCAGTGGGCCTACCCTGTCTTTGGTCTTCCTCTTCCTTCTAATGTATTGATAAAAAGTCTTCTTGTTCCCCTTTATTCCCGTAGCTAGTTTATAATTACCCTGGTCACCCAGTTTTACCCTTTTTAAAAATTGACACATTAGCTTTCTTCCAGTCTTCTGGAACTTCCCCAGTGCTCTGATACGTTTTGAAAAATCAACTTTGATGGTCCAGCAAGCTCCTCAGCCAGCTGTTTTAAAACTCTTAGATGCAAGTTATATGGACTTGCTGATTTAAAAATGTCTAACTTTAGTAACTTCTAATTAACATCCTCCAGAGATATTAGTGGATTGGAAAGAATATCAGCATATAATGAGACCACATACTCTTTTTTCCCCCAAATACAGAACAGAAATATTTATTGAACACTTCTGCCTTTTGTGCATTACTGTTGATAATGCTACCACTCATCTAGTTTTAAAAACTCATTGTCCTTAACTGTGCTGGCCATAGATTTCTCTTTGAGTCCCTTTGCTTACACTATCAATTTTTTACCATTCCTAAATTCTGATTTATATTAATTACTATCAACTTCCCCTTGTGTTTTGTTTTATATATATATATATATATACACACACACACACACACACACACACACACACACACACACACACACACACACACACACTTTTTTTTTCAAAAAAACAAAAAACAAAAACAGATTCCTTCACTTCCGTTCTCAACCAGGCCTTTTTTTAAACCACCACAACCTTTTGTTGTTGTTGTGGGATTGTAGCTTTTGGGGCATGTAGTAAGGTGTTCTTAAATGATTCCCAGTTATCATTCATTTTTTTTATTAAAATTATTTCTCCCAGCTGATTTGGATTATAAAATTGTTCTCAGATATTTGAAATTGGCCATTTTAAATCACAAAGTATATATATTACTCTTCATTGGTCTGGATTTTATTCTGCTTGCACATTATAAATGTTATCAACTCATGATCACTTTAACTAAGGTACCATTAATTTTATTTCTGTGAACAGTTCCTCTTTAACTGTTAGGACACAGTCTAATATAGAATTCCCCCATGTTGGCTGCAACACTTTTTGAGTTTGGAAATTGTCATCTATTATGTTTAGAAATTCTAAAAATGTTTCAGTACTGGCAGTATGAGACTGCCAGCACATGTCACTCAAATTGAAGTCCCTTATGATCACACAGCATTTTTTCCTACACATTGTAGATGTGTGCGTAAAGAAGCAGTCATCCTGTTCCCTAGTGTGATTTGGTGGTCTGTAGAAGACACTAATTAGTATCTCATCTTGTGCTTTATCTGTTAGCACATTGATCCATAAGCATTCAAAATCATTTTCTTCCAAGTTATCAGTGACTCAGAAACAGGTTTTTGACAAAGTGCCACTCCTACTCCATTTTTGCTGACTCAATCCTTCCTAAATATAAACAACATTTAACTTTCCAATTATGCAAACCATCCCACCAAGTTTAGGTAATATATTGAATTTATACTTATAAATGATCAGTTCCAGATTTGTCTTGTTTATTACCCAGGCCCCTAGGCAAATAAAGAATTTCTTCACGTCCTTTGGTTCCTTGATTAATTTTGTTCTCAACAGCTTGATTTATTGTTGAGTGCTGATATCATCCATTTTTACCCTCCTCTTTTGCTATTAGTTTAACTCCCTCCTAACTATTCCATCCACCCTATTCCCAAGATGACTGACCAACTTTTGTGGGGAGAGGGGGCTGTATAGATTGGATGGCCTCCACCTCAGCCGAAGGAGGACCGATATCCCAAAAAACCAAAGCCCTCCACCTATTATCTAACCAGCAATTCACTTCCAGAAGCATTTGACTTGTATCTTCCTTTCTCAAGGGACAGGAAGGATCTCATAGAAGATCACTCGGACATTCTTCTTCTTCAGCAGTCTTCCAAGTTCCCTGAAGTCATCTACTATCTGCAAGATATCCCTTTGTGTAGTGTCATGTGTGCTGATATGAACCATCACCAATGGATCCTGTCAGCTTCAGAAGCCTATCCGATCTTCAAGTGATGTCTCATGTCTTGGCTGCAGGAAGGCAACACAATGTCCTGCTATCTGCCTGTCCCTTGCAGGTTTTTCCGTTGATTCTTCTGAGTATTGAATCTCCAACAAGAATTGTCTGTCTACCTTGGCTGGTTGGAGAACTCTTTGAGAGTAAATGTGATTTTCTTACAGGTTGGGCCAAGCTGCCATCCACATACATGTCCTGTACATCTTTGTCCCCTTGGACCTGCTGGATCTCGAGAGGTATGTTCCATAGTTTCCCCATTGAAAGCCTGGTATTGATTTGAAACTTCTAGCTGTGTGGAATTCCTCCTGCTTCTCTTTTCTCTGGTGGCCAGTTATCTCCAACTGTGTAGAATATTGCTGTCATCTCTTGCCTCTAGTGGTTAAGAACTGCCAGGTCTCCTCTCTGACTTCCTCTCTCATCAATTCCTTTGTGGCCAGCTCCATTCTTCCTTGAACCTACGGTACTTGTTTCCTGAATCTGGTTGTCTAGGCACTCTTCAGCTTCTTGGACTCTTTGTAGTTCCTCCAGCAGTCACCAACTAGCATTTCAGGCATAAGAAATCCCTTGCGGCTTCAAGCAGAAAAGAACATGCCACACCTCTTGCAGGTCACCACCACTGTTCCAATGCAGGCCATCTTGATATCACACGTAGTATTGAGCCTCTTACACTCCCTCTCCAAACTCCACCTGAAACTTTCCTGTTAGCTTTCTTTGTTTGTGGCTCTCAAGTTTGCCTAGCAAGTGATTTTTTTATATGAAGTCTTCCCTGCTTAGCTCAGTTCAGCCCCACCCCTCACCACCAGGAAGCAATTAACCACTCAGACTTCAAACAACTGGGCTAATCCAAGTCCAAGGGCTAAAGCCTTGTGGTCTTTAGCAAGGCACTGATCAAAACTCCAAGGGCTTACCCAGGGCCCAGCTATAAAACCCATACACAGAGAACAACAAAACAAAACCCACAGACAGACCTAATGCCACTCACCAAGTTCCATTTCTTCCAAGCACAGAGTCTGCAGTTGGGGCTACTTCCCCTGAAATTTTCCTGTTGATTGAAACATTTTGTTTTGACAGACTCCATTTTGATTTCTTTTCTTCTTTTTTTTACATTTTGCATTCTATTTAAGATCACAGACTAGTTTTTTTTAAAAATGACTATTCATTTCAAAATGAAAAATTAAATTTTTTTACACTTTGGAATTTCTTCCTGGTTTTCTTCTGAAATGAAATTCCAGAAAAAATTATCAGTTTTGCTAAGTGTTTTGATTTTGATACACCTGCATTCTGACAGAAAATGGTTCTGCTGAAAAATTTCTCCAGCCAGCTCGAACATTCCCTCCACGTACAAGTACAAACCTATAGATCCTTGCAGAATTGGAAATGCTCCTTCCCCAGCAGCTCATCATCTCTATACATCAAGTAAATTTTGTAGAAGAAGCAAATCAAAGCAATAAACTCTGAGGGATGAAAATTTGTAAAATTTGAGAGGACGGACTCCGGCACTGCCCAGAGTGTGGACATTTGATTTTAACAGGATTGGAAAAGATTTGTCACAGAGTTTTTGAATGGGATCTGGAAGGGTTGACTTAGTTTTGTGGAAAAATTAAGTATCAAAATTTGATCTAAGAATGAATACTAGACTGAATATCAGAAAATATTTAACAGTGGGATCTCTCATGGGAAGTGATTGAATTTTCCCCACTCATTTATTTACCACAAATCATTCTCTAGGTGGGGAAAGAGCACTCAAGAATGCAGTATATGGCCTTTTTTTGGCACGTTGGCAATATGTGAATGTAAAAGACGAAACAATAACTAATTTTCATAATTACACTAATAAGAATATTTTAAAATTGAATGAGATCTGATTCTTGGCTACAGATCATGCTAACTTTGTATCTTTGATCCTACATCTTGATCTGTGTGACATGCTGCTCCCGACTGTGCTGTCTCAGAAACTTCCTTTGTGTTTCTGACTTGATGGCTCTGATAGATCAGATTTATCTGGAATCTTAATGGTGGTCCTCACAAGTTAGAGTCGGTTTTAGTGTGTTTGTAATTAATTTTATTTAGTTATTGGTTAAAAGAAACAGGCAGAAAAAACAATCTTTAAAAAGAAGCAGAGAAGGCAGAACACACAGGAGACTAGAGATGCCTCAAGGAACAGAGACAGGAGTGATGTACCATGGGCATCTTTCCTTAATTAATGAATGTGGTAGCCTCTAAATGAGAAGCAGGACAGATGCCACTGACATTTTATTTGTTATAAGTAGAAAATAAAGTATATCTAAGTGACTACAGGTAATTGATCTGTTCTGTTTTAGGATTTCACTGTTTAGTTTGCATACAAGCATTATTTTGAATGGTTTGGGGACTACTCAGCAGTATCCCAAGAAATTATTTGGGGTTGGGGATTTTTGTTTGTTTTTGGGGGGTTTGGTGTTGTGTTTGTTTTTGCTTTTCTGTTGCTATTATAAATTACATGCCCAGGCTCATTAACTTGGTCTCTCAGAACGAACAAACACAAAGCAGATTCTGTCCAAATCTAAACAGAAAGCCCTGCAAAGGACAGGCCCCGCGCAAACACAATCTGCCTCAATCCAGTCTCTTACTCCTCCTACTTTTGAGATCCTCTCTTTTACTTCTTCTCAGGTCATTAGTGCCATAATTGCAAATATCAAACTAGAATGCTAAATCTATTGAATCCAAACTCATATTTGGGTTCAGCTCAGGTTACTTGAATGTAGGCAGAGAAGAGGCACTGAGATTTTACTTCCATCTGCTTGTTCATCTCTACAAAGACACCTCAAGAATCCTTCTACAATAAAGTATTGTATGTGAAATTTTAAAATTTCTTATGTAATATATAGTCAATAGTCACCTTCAAAGGTATAATCTTGTATTTTAAAAGAGTCAGGTCTGTCATGCATGACTACAGTAGTGAGTATCTGGTGTCTTGTATGCAATGCCAACCTGAGCTCTTTGTGATTAAGTCTTCAGATCGAACTCTTCAGCTTAATCTCCCTCCATCTGTTGAGTTGCCCTAAGAAGGCCTTTAAGAGTTATTGGCTTTTGTAGGGGTTATTAATCTTGTTTGCTATTAAATTTTAAAAATAAAGAATTGATGCATTTTGTTGTATTGCCATCATACTAAAAACATAAAAGGGCAACATCATCATCATGCCATCGAAATTGATGCTAAGCAATATTTAAATAGGCTGTTAAAGAAGTAGGATCCAATCAAAAATATAAGGCTACATTTGTATGATTCTAAAACCTGAGGTTTTTGAGATGCATGTCATACTCAGTGCAAACTTGACATTGCATCTGTCTCTGAGGAAAGTAAATCAGTGATGATTGCCCAGTGCTTGAGAGTCCAACAAATAGGAAATTGTGTATGTGCAAATTCCCCTAGTGTTAGGTGACTTGCCCATAGTCACACAGGAACTCTATGGGAGAGCAGGGAATTGAACATGGGTTTTCCTAGTCATAGGCTAGTTCCCTAACCATTGATTATCCTTCCAGTCGCAGCTACTGCACACTGACATGTACATATACAGCACTGCCGAATGAAGAACACACATTACATCATAAAGGGGACTAGTCATGTGACTTCTACTGCATAAACCCCAGGCAGACTATCCAAAGCAATCAGCTTGAGTTTTGTCCGGTGAAATGCTGGTGTGTGAAGTTGCAGAGAACAGCTGCTGAAGATAAAAAGAGTGTTTTTCCAGCTCTTGTTTCAGATGCAGTATGTTGTGACTACAACATATTTTTAAATGCTAAAATGCTGCATTCTTGAACTAGTAGAGT
>NW_020664464.1:25139463-25150952 GCF_002925995.2 Terrapene triunguis | reverse complement strand
ACTTCTTCAGACTTGCATCTGAAGAAGTGAGGTTCTTACCCACGAAAGCTTATGCTCCCAATACTTCTGTTAGTCTCAAAGGTGCCACAGGACCCTCTGTTGCTTTATATTTATAGTGTTTGGCAGTTGTGTTTTTCCTCCTCAACCCCCAGTGTTACTGGGGTCAGTACAGGCATGCGTCTTAGGAAGCAAGAGGGGAATAGATCTGTTTAAGAGCAACCAAAGCAAACCTACTAATGTTCTTTCTTGGCCCACCTAGACCATTTCACTTTTCCACATACTGTATGTTAGCTCTATAGTATAAAGGTAACATAGCTAAGTATGTAAAAAGCCGGACATGCCAATGTGGGGGTTGCACTTACAACTTTAACTCTGACCCCCCCCTCTGTCTATATATTCTGATTATATTTAAATATGTCTCATACTAGTTTTCAAATACAATATAATATCACATTTTTCTGCACCCTAGGAAGCCATGTTGGCCTCCTTACTGTGCACTATTCAAAGGCCACAAAGCCCATCTCAGCCCCTTCACAACTTAAAAGGATTACAAAAACTGAGATGAGGGGTGAAATCCTCGCCCCACTGATTTTACTTTCAACCCAGTTGTCCCCACTTTAGAAAGTCTGCAGGGGACTAGATTTTTTTTTTTTTTTACTAGGTAGCCATATAAGCTACACATGCACATTGAGGGACTCCTCTTTCTGAGAATAGTGCATGTTACACAATTCATAGAAAAAGTGTACTGCATATGCTGAACACATAATTTTCAAAGGCTTATAAGTCAGTCAAACCAAAATAAATTTCTCTTGGAACAATGAAAGGCACTGCACTACACTGAGGGCTATTATTTATTTGCTAAATTTCATCACCAAAGTCCCAGCTCTACAGCTGTTCAAAAAATGGTTACTTTTATAAGGCAACAATTTATAACCCAAGTCCTTACATGCAAGAAAGACTTGTTGTTTTCCATCAAACTTCCTTTCTTTTTAAAAAAACTAAATAAAATAATACACCATTTGGCAGACAGCAGGCCTGGAAAATTCTAACCCCAAATTTTAAAGCTTTTTGATATTATCACTGTCAGAAAACACAGAAAATGCAACAGTCACTGCAATTCTGCTGTAAGAATAATGACATTTTGTATTTCTTTTTTCTTAAGATCTTAAAAATCTTTATGAAGATGGATAAGATTTGGTGAAACTCAACAAATCCAAATTCCACAGTAGTCCAAGTTAATTCAACATTTAACAATATAGACTCCCTTCATCATAGTCTATGCAATACAATATTGTAACAGATGAAAATATGATAAGTTAGTTCTGTGGAGACAGGGTGTTAGCTTGGGGACAGGGAGTGGGAGCTGTACTTTCGTGTCATAAGCACTTGGCTTTTCATTGAGGTTTCTTATTTTAGAAGTCTCTACCATTATGTGGTGATGGAGAATGAGTAATTACCAGGACCGGCTCTAGTCACCAGCAAACCAAGCACGTGCTTGGGGCAGCACAATTTCAGGGGCGGCATTCCGGCCACCTTTTTTTTGGTTCGGCAGTTGCGCTCTCTGAGGGTTTTGGGGGGGGCTGCTTGGGGCTGCAAAAAACCTAGAGCCGGCCCTGGTAATGACACTTACCATGCTGCCATATTCTTCCAGTTTAATACCAAGATGATACACACAAAGTGGCACACTTTGATCACAGAAGGGTGCAAGGATTTGAAATGCTTCCAGAAAAGTTTCTCCTCCAGCCATTTCTTATCCCTGCTCCACATAGTACTGTCATTCCAGCAGCTGTTATTTACCACCCATCTTTTTCCTGACTGGCCTGCTCTCAGGTACTCTAGCAGACCAATGATATGCATGGCAAAACTAGCACCTCCTCCTCCTCTGGAGGGGTACTGCCACTGGCAATTTCTGGCTTCCTCTCTACTCCAACGGAGTGGGGCCGTAGTGCTGCTTATCATCCAGGCCCACCCAAATCTGAGCAGGGGTGTAGTGCTGCCACATCAGCCCTAAACGTCACTCAGGCACTTGAAATCCAGGATGGAGCTGTGTGCCTGCCCTTCAGATATCTACGCTCTGAGTTGCAGCTACATACACTTACACTACTTCTGAATTTGGTCCTCTCTTATTGTGAACACAGCATAATGATCCAGAACAATGAGGAAAATCTTTATGCTGAATATGTAATGGCCACTGGAGGCAGAGGACTCTGCAGAAGCAGGGCCGGCTCCAGGCACCAGCTTACCAAGCAGGTGCTTGGGGCTGCCACTCCGGAGAGGGGCGGCAGGTCCAGCTGTTCGGCGGCAATTTGGCGGACGGTCCCTCACTCCTGCTCGGAGCGAAGGACCTCCCACCAAATTGCCGCCGCAGATCGCGATCGCGGCTTTTTTGTTTGTTTGTTTGGCTGCTTGGGGCGGCCAAAACCCTGGAGCCGGCCCTGTGCAGAAGGACAACAGTTGCTATATCCTTCAGCAGAAGCCACCATACCTGGAGTAGCAAATTTTCTGCTCTACTGCAGTGGCATAGCTGGAAATTTCGATGGGCCCCCGACTTTCGGGTGGACGGGCAATAACAGACCATGCTAGCTCATCTTCTCCCCCGACACCATGCCCTCTTTCTAGCCCTGGTGCCCCCAGACGCAGATCTTCACCTGCTGAGCTGGGTACGCAGAGGGGGCGGCTCAGAAAATGGCAAGGCATGGCCAACGGAGCTTAAAGCAAGCCGCAATTTAGCCAGAAATTATGTTTTTTTTAAAAAAAGCCAACTGAAGCTGACAATTTTGTAACATTTGAGCATCCCTCATAGTTTTCTCTGTATTCCCTTTCATCTTTTTGTTATTGCTCACATTTCATCAGTATAGTTACTCTACTGTATTACTGCCACGGTTATTAGGCTGCTGAATTCAAAGTGGCAGCAACAAATGACAAAATGGCATTTATTAGTTCTTTTAAAGGTAAATGAACTCCAACTGTTCTCCTAGCCAGCAACCACTCAGCCATCCAGCTACTTCAGCTGCAAGTCCAGGGTATGCTGTAAATCTTAATTTCACAAATGTTATTGAGGTTGGAGTGGTCAGCTGTAGTAACATGAAATTGTGGTGTTTTGGACCACAGAAATCTGTAGTATTTTTAAGACAGGTTTTTTTCCTCAACAGTATGCAAAGACACTGCAGTCTAAACTTGGTGACCTGAGTGCCTGCAAATTCTCAGCTTTCAGAATGAACAACGAAAGAAGCATGGATTCTGCAGAAAAGTAATTACTTGAGTATTATGTTTTAATACTTGAAGCTTTGTAGAGCAGAAATTTTATTTACATGCAGAATCCATTAGAATGTAAAATCAATATTATGGCTTCTCTCTGGTGACACCAGTATTTTGAAAGACCAATGGTGGCTGAAATGTAGAATTCAATGGATTCCTGTAAGTAAAGAGCCACTTTTTATGAGACTTAAAAGGCAGCTGAAATGTTATGTTGAAAAGATAAATAATTATTTTTCTGAGCAGTGCACTTTTCTTTGGGAAGATTGGGTTGTCAACATGATGTTGATTCAATAATATTGACGACCACTGTGTCACCAAAGTAGCTCCCATCATTATTTTAAAACCTTGAGAAAATATTACATCTATCCTTGCCTTCTTCATTTTAAGGAATATTAAACAGTGTGTCATATAAGATCTCGCATCTCCTTCAAAATAAAACCAGTTT
The DNA here is from genome assembly GCF_002925995.2 of Terrapene triunguis. Classification (NCBI taxonomy): domain Eukaryota; kingdom Metazoa; phylum Chordata; order Testudines; family Emydidae; genus Terrapene; species Terrapene triunguis. The sequence continues at coordinate 25,147,249 of NW_020664464.1, read as the reverse complement.
AATTAGGGCTGTCAAAAATTCATGTGGAATCACCAGATCTTTGAGTGCTCTGCAAATAAAATTTGGCTGAACAAAAGGAAACACATTGAATCCTGGCAGATAACCAGTTTGCCAGAACTTTTGCTTAGTTTTTAATATAAAAAGGCAAAATAAAAATAGACTGTATATGGAAAACAGCCAATCATTTTTCCCATAGAAATTGCAATTTACCAGTGCAAAGGCAAAGCAATTTAGGCCAAGATTTTTTAAAAAAATGCATGGCTCCTATATCCATATTTAGGCATTGAAATAACTGGCCAGATTTCCAAAAGTTCTCAGTACCCTGCAACTCCCACTAAGTTCAGATATTTTTTACAAGATGGTTCCATGAAGAATTTGCAGCTACTTTGCATGTCAAAACCCCACCAAAAGCTGATTTAATATGCTGAAATTAACATAGAAATATTATGGACAAAAAGAAAAGGCCAGCTTTAGAGGTAATTGAAATGAGCATCTGTAGAGAGCCATCAAAGGAAAAGAGCTTTTACAAAGTCCAAAGTCTCAAACATCATTTGAAGCACTATAAAATTAGTGTCACTTGGCATACCAGCAGCTCTATGGAAGTTCTAAGCCTGGCTCTGTGAGGAAGTCAGAAGGTATCCATTTTAATCAATCTATTCTGGTTTCATCCTGGTGGAGCTTCACTAAGATCAAATGAGTTACCATGGAGATGAATTTGGCCCTCTTTACGTAACTCCATCGTCAGGTGGACACAGTAATATCTTTTTTATAACATGTCATGAATGCTTCCCAGACCAATAAAGTTGGGTTTTAGCTGTGGCTGGATTAAGGCATAGATACTAGGGCCCCCGCTCCTAAAGTCACATGATTACATCAGAATCTCAGCCCCATGCAAATCAATGAGGTGTTAACAAATAGCCCCACTCCTGTAAGTAGGGGCCTCATCAACACTACCCCAGGAAAGGACTGTATGTAATGTATAGCAGAAAACTGCAGCAAAGCCAAGCATGCATATACACCCAGGCTGCTGGGGGTAAGTACTTAAGGGTGGCCCCTACTGCTACCTCTGTGGTGGGGGAGAAAGGAATTCCTATTGCCAGCCCTGCCACTCCCAAGGGGAAGGGGTTCCCTGTTGCTGCTCCTGAGAGGATGACAAGGGAAACCTATGCCATTGTCCCTGTCATGGTGGCCTAGGGCCTGGACTGACTTAATTCAGCTACATCTGGCACCCTCCAGCAAGGTGCTTTGTCACAAGCACTGTGCAATAGGAAATAAAATAAGAGGTCCTGACTAAGCAAGTCACCTCAGAAGGTGATGTACATAGACTCCCATATGGTTTGTAATGGAGTCAGAGAGTGGCTCTTTTCTGTAATAAATGCAACAACCAAAAAGGAAAGTAGGATAACTACCAATAAGCATAAAAATGAACAGAAAGCAATGGTGATACTAGCATGTCTCTATTTTATGTATCAATTCAGCAATGAGCCCACAATATCTACTCAGCTGTTACAGAAATCTGCTACTGGGAACAAGACAAAATATCTATTCAGCAGACAGCATGGGTAGTGCTTGTTACAAGTTTGTCTTGCATAAGGGATTTGCTGTTTATATTTTTCAGTCTGTTGGCTATTCATTTAACTGTCTTTATTTTATTTTTTCAATGTCTATCCAGAATATTCTTGACAATATCTATGATAATTTTGAAGCAATAAAATTTACAATACACACTTGCTCAGTGAATTACCTATACAATATCCATCACAATAGCACCCAAACTAAACATCTCTTTCAGCCAACCATCTTCCCAGGGCCTGATCCAGCTCCCAGTGAAATAATAGGTCTCCCTTTGACTTAAGGAGAGTTGGATTAGGGCCCAGATGTCCAAGAGTTTGCAGTATGCCTGGAAAAGGATGACAAATTTGGGGTGCAGTGGGCCAAATTGGAGGTGACAGCGGAGTGCAAATTCAAAACCAAGGACATTCACAGGGAATGCCCTGCCAACCGCCTACTCTCTTTTAATGTAATAAGACACTAGCTTGAGCATCTGCCACTCACAATTTTGTGTTAGTATTTTAAGGGGAGAGAGATGGTTCCTTGGGTGAGCAGACCCCTGCCCATTTATGTGCAGTAGATGAAGCTTTAAGTATACATCTAACTGAGTAATTAATGCGCAGTGGAAGAGTTCAAAAGACTTGTCACTTGCTAACTGTTTCAACTGATGTTAGATGGGGCAAGTCAAGAATGATGGCTGACAGTAGCTTTTACAATAAATATGGACCCCTTCACTGTGCTACCTGGATTCATTTTGGTTATTTTATTTTCTTGCTCTTCATTTTGGCTAATTAAAAGGCATTTTGCTCATTGAAATTTTGAAGAATAGTATTAGTTTTAAAGCCAACAGCTTGGATTCCACCCCAAAACCTATTGATAGCAGTGCAAATTTCAGAGCACTACTCTTATATGCTCTCCATGTTACCCACCCCTTAATGAGTAGGTGGCAATAGCTTTGATAACCAAATGATCTCAATATGTAACCCTCTGTACAGTGCATTATGGTAATCTAGTCTTAAAATGATAAAGACATGGATAATGATCCACATTCATTATAAAGGATTGCATTCTTCTTACCACATGCAATGGAAAAAATTGCTTTTGTCTATGAGCTAGAATGAAAATTCTGTGAGCATTTTTAGTCTAGCCCACTACTAGAACAGAGGATCCTCCGCTGATGAGTAGTCTTATGTTGGTTGCAGTAGCACCAAACTAGAACAAATTACATTTATGAACACTGAAATAAAACAAATATTCTAGAATTGCAGAAAAACCAATGAAGCTACCCCTTTCCACCAGTAGATTACGATGGTTGAAGCAATATTTTCTTAAAAGGACTTTGTGTCACAGGATGGACAAGCTCAAAGATCTGTTATTTAACTCCTGCTACTCCTATGCTTGTAAATTAATACAAGATCTTTTTGAACATTATTCTGGTACAACAATATACTGGTAACTGCAGTGTTCTCAGGGTGGAAAATGTGTCACTGCATATATTATAGAAACACATACAAATATAAATAGGCACAAAGAGCTACCGAGACCATGAATCTGAGAGGTGCAAGGAGGTTAAACGCGAGGCTAAAGGAAGAAACTGTTGAGCTCCAAAACAGAAAATGTGTTTAAAACCAGTAACACTGAGTATTATTTAATCTATGCAACTAATGAATAACTATAATGACCTTCTGGTCCATGTGTGGGTGCTTTTAAAGTAGGCAAACTGACAGCACTGAAAGCATTTAGGCCTTCTGGAAATTACAGTGATCAAAGAAACAGGAAAAAAATGCAGGTTTCAGTTGGGGGGACGGGACTGTTATTTAATTTGTTTACTCCATGGGATGTGGTGAGGGACTAATTAACTAAATCAGGGCGTTTTAAAGGCCATTGTGTTTCCTAGAAAATAATCAGTTTCATTAAAAAAAAAAATGAGGCACTACAATAGCAATGCAAAGAAATTAGATGGGTACAGTTGAAACTGTGGCAGCATTCAGATTGCAGGGTGGCAGCAAGGTGGGTTTTTTGTGTTTCTTTTTCTTTTTTAAACCTGGCTTTCCAAAGCTTCGTTCACATTATGATAATGAACAGCAGACCAAAGGTGTAAGCTGTAGTGTAGCTCTCTTCTTAGCTACCTAACCATAACTTGTTCTAGTTCTTGAGGGAAGACAATCCAGCTGGAATTCCACTGATTTGTGCTTGGACTGTACTGCTCGTTTATTACACAGAGCCCAAGTCTGCTCTCATTGAAATCTACAGCATTGTGACCATTAACTCCAGTGGGAGAAGGATCAGGCCCATAATAATGAAAATAGTGTCAAATACCTGTTTGCTGACTCTTTTCATTTCTGTGATGCACACAATTAGTGATCTCTCCAGGGTAAGAGTATCTATTGCACAATGGCAAGGAAGAAGCTGGGACTTCTTTTCCTGAAAACAGGTGTGGCAAAAATAGCAGGAGAGGACTCTAGCATCTGGGACTGAAAATCCAACCCCTTTCCCAAGTACTGAATTCACAAAAAAGACAGAAATTTTAAAAGGGACTATTCTACAAAGTACCATTATTTGATTTGCTAAAGAAATTTGTTCTACATCACTGTTCTCAGCTACAGCAGATAATACTGCTCAGATTAGACTCATGAAGCAATTACTTTTTCATAAAACAATGTGCTTATCTTCTAAAAAGAACAAAAATCTTTTGGTAGTATGGCTATTGGACATGGAATCAGAATGGCATAACTGTTTGTCAGGCCCTGCACTGCACACTATATTTCTTCTTTTATTTCAGTGGTAAAGTCTTATGCACCATTGAAGCTAATGGGAAAACTTCTTCCTTTGATTTCTGTGGTGCAAGATCTGGGCCTTCGAACAGAGGGTCAGAGTTCTATCACCATTGCCCCCATGCAGGCCTGAGCAGCCATGACATGCAGGATAGAAATGACAGCGTAGTCCATTATGGGCACAAATGTGACATTAGTAAAATATCAATATAATATTTTTACAGAACAGAGTTTACCATCAGTAGAAGTGGATGACTGCTGTGAAGGAGGATGAGAAAGCTGGCATTAAGTTAGCCAAAGGGATCAAAGAAGCACAATGCCTTTCATTATAAGAAATGACTCAGAACTTGTGACAGAAAATGGAGACTAACACAGGTCTCACAGATTTAACGAAGTGAGTGAGAGTCACTGGCAGAAAATGAATTAAGATCAGTACTAATACATAGAGCCATTTTTCATGAAGTTATCAATTGCATTTGGTTTTGTCTTATTAATAAAAGGAAATAGTTTCCAGTAATTCACTCTGATGGGTGGTTGTTATAGGCAACCATAATTCTTCAGTAAAACAGAAACACTTCAATACATTTGAATGTAGATCATACGAAAAGGAACCACAATCACATCAAGAGGGCATGGCAAAATCCATATCAAGGCCTGCAATGAGAATCATTAACTAATTCTTCATTGAAGTAGCAGAAGGACCAGTAAAGAATTCAGCTGTGAATGTCAGAGTTCACCATTCCATGTCATATTTTAAAGAACCCACCAGCTCTGAAGAAAAAATACAAAAACAAACAAACAGCTTTTCTGCCCTTCAGACCCCCTCCTAGAGCACATGAACAAGAGGTCCGTCCTATTCACTATCTGTGGCACCCAAAATTTTATTCTTCTGAGGGCTGTAATACTTTATCCTAATCCAGATTATTGGGCTCAATGCAGGAGAAACTGGGTGGGGTTTAGTGACCTGTGGTGTGCCGGAGTTCATATTGGATGATCTGGTTGTGCTTTCTGGCCTTAAACACTATGAACTACAGTGCACTGCTTCAAAAGGAAAGGGTGGTAGCTAGAAGACCTCAAAGACTGGCATTCCATCAGATGATGCATGGGGAGGAAAAACAGTAAAAAGGAGAGAAATAAACATCAGATGGAAGAGACTAATGACTTGGAGAAAAGAGAGAGAGAGGAGAATAAAGAAAGGTTATGAAATGATTTCTTTGCCATTATTGCCTATGTGCCTAGATTTTTTGTCTCTTCTTGGTGAAGGTGTGGGAAACAGTGTACTTTAAGTTTGTGGAAGGCAGTGGGAAGAGAGCCTTCAGGCTGACTGGGGATTCTATAAGGTAGCATGCCACCACTTTATTACTCCATTTTGTGTACTACTAGTTTGGGCAAATCTTTCTGCAGAAGCCATCATACATGGAGATCTTCAAGACATTTCAGGATATTTAGACCAACATAGACAAGTTCAGATGCAGATATCTGTGGAAAGCAAAGCTTTTAAAAGAAAAGAAAGGGAGCCATTATCTTAGTTCTGCTTAAAAAGAAAATGCCAGGCCTCCATTGTTCTTATTTCCAGTTCATTTGCTTGTAGAACATTGACAGCAAACTCACTGCAAAAAAGCTAATCCACTAGACTTTATTTTGATAGTATTGTTCATATGTATCAGTTGAGCTTTGTGCATGAGCTGATGATCTTAAACATTTCAAAAGCTATTTTTCTCATGCAACAAAGGCCAGCTGTTATATGCATCAACTGGTACCCTCTTAAACTATAAAAAGGCATTCAGCCCTGTTGAATGGACCTATATACTTGCTGTCCTAGCAAATTTTTGTTAGGAAGATTTATCACCTAAACACATCACATAATGGCCTCTCCAATTCCGTAGACAAACAGTATCTTTTCCTCTATAGGGATATAAAACAAAGATGCCATCACCTTTTCTTAATTTAATTTGGCGTGAGTTAACTCTAGAATAAAGGGAAGCCAAATAACTCACACCAACTTCAAAAACAGCACACTCACTGATAGTCTAGTTACCTAAAGGAAACAGAATTCAACATACCACCACAACTGCTCATTAATATTTAGTTAAGCCCCAAGTCAGCAAAGCACTTAAATATGTTCCCAATTTAAGCACATGAATAGACCCACTGACAACACAGAACAATCAATAAGCATGTTTCATGAACTTTTGCTGTAGTGACACCTTGCTTTATGTCTAAGTTAAATTTTAAGCTCCTGAGGGCAGGGATCTATATGTTTTTATTTATAAGCACCATAAGCCCCCACTGCCAACCTCTAAGTTACCAGTCAGCAAATCACTGAAGCAAAGCTCTTCAATGTGACTACTAATGTCCTTGAATTTCCTTTGCTGAACGGTCTGGAACCAGTGTTGGGATTTAAACCCAATATCACACCCGCATAACACTGTATGACTTAGACAATCATCCCCTATATGATGGCTGTGAGGGCTCACTTCAGGAGATACTGCATAGTACACAAAACAATTTAGGTGCTTTAGGGATTTCCTTCCTAATATAAAGCATTTGGGCAGTCAAACCTGTACCTTGTCACTATGATGTGTGTCTCACAAAGGTAACATACTAAAGAGTGCTCGCTAACCCCCTGCTAATATTGTCTGACTCAGGCTGAAAGAGGATATTCAGCATAGCTAATAGTTCAGTAGCCTATTCCTCACATCAAGTATAGTGTATTATACTCCAGAGTCCCCAGGGTGGATCAAAATATTGCTGAGTGGGCATATAGAGTGGCAACATGATCAGTGCAAATACCAACTTAAAGAAAAAAAAGGGCTTGGAAAGGCCAGGTACATTTTGGCCCATGTTGAGAGTATTTAAGATGGTTATGAAAGGAGATCCATAGTAAATCATCTTAACTGAAAATGGCATGGCATATAGAGATTTTCTATTGGTAACCAATAATGTACCTGGCTTACAGCAATATAGCAGTTATAATTAAAGTGATATCCTAGGCATAGCTTGCATTTTGGAGAAGCTAACATTTTACATGTGTTAGTGAGGTTCTATTTATAATGTGTTAACCATTGAGCAAAAAGAGCAGTGGCCAAATTCCATGGCATTGATCCAGTGGGTGACTGTACTCACCTTTGCAGACCACATTTCAAATCACCGCATTTTGTCTGTGTACAAGTGAAGGGATCAATTCCTTAAACCTTTACTTAAGTGAGTATTGCATTCCCTTTGAAGTCAATAGGACTACTCATGCAAGCAAAGTTTGTGAAACAGAGCCTCAGACCCATATATACATAATTCAGCACAATTGACAGAGGCTGATCCAAAAAGGCCAAAGTCTGAAATTGCAAGGGTGTTGTGTGGATTGGCCGACATGTGGGGAAGCTGCTGTGTTGTGGCTAGACTGAGCTACTTCTATAAGTTTTACATTTACCTAAAATGTAAAAAAAAAAAAAAAAAAAAAAAAA
>NW_020664464.1:25018328-25139363 GCF_002925995.2 Terrapene triunguis | reverse complement strand
AAAAAAAAAAAAAAAAAAAAAAAAAAAAAAAAAAAAAAAAAAAAATACAGCAGACATTACTAAAAGTCTTAACATATTATTATCATCATCAGTTAATAATACTCACACAGCACTCCCCATATCCTGAGGTTTTCCAGGAATCAATATGGACTCTGGTGTAACTTAGAGCAGCCTTACGACTATTCCAAGTTGCACCTGCTAGTAAGCCATTATACTAACTGGGAATAGCATGAGAACAACTGTACATGCCCCAGAGATCTATGGTGTAGAGAGAGGCCACACAAAGCTGTACTGGCTTTTTTCACCCCCTTTGTGCCATGGGTAATCCCTGGGGGTTGGCTCTCTTGGTTATATGGCACCTATGTGTCACTGCAATGGTATGAAGGGGCCACTGTTAATTTATAGAGCCACAGGTCAAAAGTGTAATTTCTTTCTCTCTCTAACTAAGGTAAAACTGTAGTTTAATTATATGTGGTAACAGAACAATTTTCTGTAGAATAACTGTTTTTAAAATGAACACTGAATTATGACACCAGGAACTTCACTCTTAGAAATAAGAAAAAGATCAAGCTCAAACTGTGCACTCATAACTCAGTTTTATATGCATCATATTAGGGTTTTTCTACATATTACTCACCATTTGCGAATATGAAGAACTAACAGGATACTGCTGCACAGAGCTCATTCTCAACACTTACATTCTTTGGCATGCATATAAAACAGGAGCAGCTGGATAGACATCCACAAATCCCCCAAGGATGATTCATAACCCCAGGCGACTGTCCCAATTTTGCAAACTGAAATCTGGCCACATAGCATGCTGTAACTGTTAAAATAATTATCAGAGCTGTATAGCGATGATACATTTTCAATCCAAATTGTTTGAAGAAAAACAGGAACAGATTTTTTAAAAAGCTTGTTTGGGAGCTTTTTTTGTACTTTCATAATTCAAAAATGTCTGGTTTTTAAAATATATTTTGCAGCCTGTTAGCCTATTTTGAAAGAAGTTATTGATCTAAAAAGAGAGCACAAAATGCCCAGAGTATTCCTGTTTGCAGAAGCAAACTAAGGCCCTGATCCTGCAAACTGATCTGTGCAAGCAAATCCCTGTGCTCAGATGGTGAAACTTCAACTTCAATGGGGCTCAAGGTAGGCATAAGTGTCCATTTGTGCAAATCAGTTGGCAGGATTAGAGTCTTAACAAGTGTCAAGGAGGCCAATGCCATTAATTATTTAGCTAGGTTTTTAATCGCTTTAAAAACAGATGAGTAAATGTGTATACATATTAATCACTACTGTTTTCATACGCAAGGTATATCATGACAGTATAACTAGTAGGATCAATATGAAATAATTTAATCAATCATTTTGAAACTGTGTTTTTAAAGCATAGATATTGCATAAAACACTAATACAATTTTATTGGCCCACAAGGAGATCCCTTGTGCCAGATACATTAAGCAACAATTAGGGTCTGATCCCAAGAGATAAGGAACACCTGAAATTGCCTTTAATTTCAAAGGGAATTGCAACACCTTTCAGTTCAAGCCCTTTGCCAGTGAATAGGTGTCTCTACAGAGAGAGTACTTTGCAATGGCAAAGGATTTGCATGGAAGTTTGGTTGTACCTCTTTGGTAAAACACATATTTTTAAAAAAGACTTTCTATACTTATGTGCATTTACCAGATAAAACCCAATGGTTCTGTATTAGAACAACTTTTTGGGGCCCTAGGGTCATGGGTTAGATTTTAACATCTGATCACCAATGCATCTTAGGCCAAGTCTCTGAAGGGTTTACACCAGCCTATACCAATGTAAACCCTGGCAGAGGGCCTCTGTGATTGATAGTCTGTTGGGAGGAATTTGCAGTAGCAGCAAGTAGTTGGTGCCTCTCCTTGCACTATGAGGGTGGGGAGTTGTAGTGGAAGCAATAGATTACATGGATACTCAAGTTCTATATATTTAAAACTTCTAATATATAATTGTTATTGTTGACTGGTTTTTGTTTAGGTGTCATGGCAGAATTGGGTCTCATATGAGGAGGTGGTAATGGCCTGTTGTACTGTGTGTGGTGTAAGAAGCACCTTGCTGGTGTGAGGAAGTATAATTTACATCTCCCTGTGTCAGCTTTAGCGACTCTGCCTTTGGAAGTTCGAACTACAGTGGCTGTGGCCCAGTCCACATCACCCCTTGAAGAGGCTAAAGAAATGTCTAATAGCTAGAAGAGTGCAACCCAACCTCAAACAGTAAGAAGATCACAGGGCCGGCTCATTTCTACCAAGTTCTCACTGGGTCTATTCAGGGCCCACCTGAGGCGAGGTGCTCAAATGACGCCCCCGTTCCCCCTCGCTTGGGCCAAAACTTTTAAAGGTCTCAATTCTGCCTTCTTCCTGTTCTACTCCTCTCATGGTACTGCTCTGCTACCTACCCCAATAAAGGAGAACTAAACTTAAAATGCCTTGTTCAAAAATTTTAAGTAACACTTAACTTTCAAACACCTGAACAGCAAATGTAACTTTTCTTGTCTGCATAGTAAACATTGGCATTTTTATCTGTTTGAATAATCAAAGTGGTGCTTTCCGTTCCTTCTTCGTTGCAAAGATTTGAACTGCTTCCTGCTGAAGGTCCACAGTCTGGGCCAGCTCATGCTCTATTGAGATGGTTGCAAGACTGACCAGCCTCTCCTGTGTCATTGTGTAGATGTGTTTTTATTAAATTCAACTTGGAGAAGCTGCATTCTCCACTGCAACTGTTACAGGAAGTGTTAGAAGTATGTGCAGAGCAACAAAAGCATTTGAAAAGAGGGTGGTCATCTTATTTGTGCACATATATTCCAGAACAACCTTTGCAATTGATCCTGCTGAAATGTATCTTGAAAGGGCTTTCAGTTCATCACCTAAATCACTCGCATCAATATCGCACATGTCATCGTGTGTCACTGTCTCTAGTGCCCTGCATTGCTGATGTAGGTCTTCTTCAGGTACAGTGAGGAGTTTTGGAATATCAAACAACATCCCAAATATACTACTGTGTTCCCTGAGCTGCATGAAATGTTCTTCAACTGACTGTATTGCACAATCTAGCACCTGGTTAAAGAATTCAACTTTGAATTGTTGTTTGGGGTCTCTTATGGGATTATCCCATGCCTCATAATCAAAACGTCTTCTTCTTCGGTGACTCTTGTATTCTTGAATGGGTGGGAAAAATAGCTTCAGTGTGAAGTTCCTCTGCCAACTTCTGTGCACTCTTCAGAACGTTTTGAAATCCCTCATCTGACCGGTAAGACTGTAGGTATGACTTTGCTTTGTCCAGTTGTTCCATTGCTCCAGATATATCAAGGTCAACACCTTGGAGTCTTTTGCTTACAGCATTTATTTCAAACATTATGTCATGCCACAACAGTAAGCCACACAGAAATTTGAAGTTATGTATGTTTCTGGTGATTCCATTTCCCTCTGCCACTGTTCTCCCATGAACAGTTCCTGTCAGAGCATTATCCTCCATAATGGCAACTATGGCATCGTCGAGCTTCCCGATTTGGTGTTTGATAGGCTTTATCGCCTCTACTCGACTTTCCCATCGTGTGGCACTCAGTGGTTTCAGTGTCAGAGAGGATGTTCCCAGATATTGCTTCAAAATTTGCCATCGATGAGTTGATGCAGAGAAAAATACATAGATGCTTTGAATTATATTAAAAAATTCAGCAGCCTCACTAGAAGCTGACACTGCATCACTGACCACCAAGTTCAATGAATGAGAACTGAATGGGACAAAAAAAGCTCGAGGGTTTAACTCCCGGATCCATGTCTGCACTCCTCTGTTCTTTCCTATCATGTTGGCACCATTATTGTAGCCCTGATCTCTCATGTCAGCTATTGCAATTCCCGTATCTTCCAGCTTTTTAAGAAGCACATTTGTCATACCGGCTCCTGTAGTACCATCAATATCAATAAATTCTAGAAAATGCTCTGACAGTCACCATTGCAGGGACATTTTCACTAGGTTCTGTTGTTGTTACAAAATGCACCATTAAAGTAATTTGTTCCATATGGCTGATGTCAGACGTGCAGTCCAGAATAACAGAGTAATATCTTGCTGACTTCAGATCTGCCACAATCTTCTGTTTGACTTTTGTTGCCAGTAACTGTATGATCTCATTTTGAATTGTTTTTCCAAGGTAGTGGTGTGTGTACATTTCTTGGGTGGTGACTCTTCTTAGATACTCCTGGAGTACAGCATCAAACTCAGCCATCAATTCCACAATTTTAAGGAAGTTTCCATTGTTTGGCACATACAGCTGATCTGAAGTGCCATGCGGTGCTAGGTTTTGGGTAGCAAGCATTCTCACAATGTCAATGAGCCTTTTCAGTACATTTTGCCAGTAAAAAGACTCGGATGCAATCTTCTCTTGATGCTGATCATCTATGGTGGTCTTTAACCTTAGTCTCATCTCAAGCTCTTTCCACCTATAGAATGCTCTCTGGTGATTTGCTGCCTTCTCATGGCATGCCAGATTTCTAGCCAGATTTTTCCAGTCCTTTGTTCCTGTAGAACCCAATGTGGCTGGAACATTAGACTGGAAGAGTTTGCAACAAAAATAGTATGCAGCATTCTGGGTTTTTGAGTACATAAGCCATGGCCTCTCCACTTTGTCACCATTGGGGATTTCACGCCAGTAAAGTGTTGGATGGAAACTTCTATTTTCATTGTCTTTGGGGAACATGAAGTTTTTCCACTTGCTGTGGCCCATGCAGTACAAGGAAGTCCCTCAGGCTACTGCTCAAATGGGTCCACAGTCCTGGATCATGTAGACTTAAGGAACTAAACTCAGCAGCGGCTGTTTCTTGCGCCTCCACCACACTCTACTCTGATCTACACTTTTCTTCAGGAATGTGTATGGTTACATCCATTTGAGATGGAAATATGGATGCTGCAGTAGCTGCCAGGTCACCTGCACTCTGACTAACTGAAAGATCAGGCATCTCCTCACCACTCACATCCTCACTGGGGCTGGAAGGCTCACCGTGAACATGTGTGTCTATGTATCTCAGGAGAGCTCCTTCCTGTTTAGATAATAAAGCTTCCTTTGCTTTCTTTCTTTTTCTGAATGCTGCCCCAGAGGGGCGTTTTCTTCTTTCACACATGACAGCTGTTCTGTGCCAGCTATAGTGGCTCTCAACACTCAATTGAAGGGGACAAATAAGCAGGCTGGTAGCAGGGCCTGAGTGAGGGAAGATATCAGCGTCTTAAGGGCCTAACTGGCTCCTACTACTTCATTTGACTGCCTGTTCTCCTCAAGTGGGTTCAGGGAAGCAGCAGGAAACAGGAAGCTCCCTGAGAAACTGGTGTTAATCAGTCCAGGCTCTTGGGGGTGCTAGAGAGGTACATAAGAGGCTCCTCCTCCTCTCTCTCCCTGCAGCTCCTGCTGCTTTCTGTTATTCCCTCTCACCTTTTCTTCTGCCTGCCATGTCTCATGCCCTCCTTCCTCCAGTACAGCACTCCACCATCTCTGTGCATCTAGAACAGAGAGAATACATATGCACCAGCAGCAGACAATTTTCTACACTCTAGGTCCTAGTGGCACCCCCTCTCTCCCCTGTCTGGCACCTGAGGCGGCCGCCTCAGTTCACCTCATAGTAAGGCTAACCCTGGGTCTATTTACTGACCAGGAACTCCGCTCCCAGAAAGGCCACCTGGTTGCTCAGGCCAAAACTGCTTCTTCCAGAGACAAAATCTTCTCCAGCCTCCTATTCTTTGCATTTCTGGAAACAGCCTTTATACTGTCTGTAATCAATTCCAGCTGGGGAGCTTCCTGCTTCTTAGCATCTTCATTGATCCCTTTCTCACTTCATGGTGTGTAAGCCTTATCATACAGCCCCATTTCCTTAGTCTTTTCTTCATTTTAAACAAGGACTTGCCTGTTCAATCTAACCTATTTACACCAAACTCCTCACTGGGGTATGTGACCACCTTGCAAAATCTCAAGGTAAATTAACAAGAATTTCTCTTTCAGTCCCTTCCTTTGCAAAAATTACATGAAAAAGCTACATTAAATAAAATTGAGTCTGATCTAAACTGCCAAAAGCCAAAAAGTTACATTTAAGGCTGAGAATTTTTTCCCCTTAGCTCACTTTGTAGTGCATAAATATTTCAGCTAATACGGTCTTTTCTCATGGGAACTTTCATACTTTAGGCAGCAAGCTGAAATATCTGAGTACATCAAGTTGACATAAGGACTGATTTTTAGCTCCAACCCTTTCAATGCCTGATGGGTATTTGGCCATATGAGTGGCATGTGTATGACCTTATGTATTTATGCATCAGAATTCTACAGTGCTTGAATGCGATGCCCACACATATGACATTTATAGCTTTTTCAGACTATGTGTCATAAGTTCTGTTACAGGACTTCTCCCAGCAGCTGCACAGGATGCATAGTAACTAAAGAGTGTGGCAATATGGCATTCCGTGTCACTCCTTCCTGAGGCTTAGCCTCTGACTTTTATGGTTGGGTGCAGGAGAAAGATATCCTTCAACTGTATTCAGCAAATACCACCACACCACCACCGCCACCAAAGGCCCTAAAACATGAGGCAGGTTATTCCTCAGATGACTGAGCAGAAATCAGATAGGGAAGACGTTTAAGGGGACAGCAGCACAAAGATTTTTTTTCTATGATGTTCTCTACCAGAGATTAGTGACCACACAAGCCTGAAGTATGGTTTTTGGTTTAAAATTATGCTGGGTTATTGGGTGAAGTCAAAGAACTAGCCAGATGCAGGTAGAAAAAAAGTGCTCATCCACTGATGCCACCTGGGATTCTGGGGGCAATCAAGGGTCTGGAAAGGCTAAAAGTTACAGATTTCTTGGATGAAGTATGACCTCAGTAGTTTGGGTGGCAACTGCTCTTGCCATAACCTCAACATTCTTTCCCCAGTTCTGCAGCATCACCTCCATCTTTTCTGGAGACAGTTTCAGCCATCTGGCTCCCATCCACCTGGGAGTCTCACTTAGGCACTGAAAAAACTGATAACATACTGTGTGTGTGTCTGATGGAAACATTCATTCAGTTCCATACTGAGAGTACTGTAGCACAACTCCCCTCCAAATCTTCCGCAGTGGCCTTTATATATGTTGAATAGGAAAGATGCCAGGGTTGATTTGTAAATGTCCCAAACCATCCTCTGCAACATCTTACAGCAAAAAAGATTGAACTATTGTAGAATAGTATCACCCTTTGCCACACTTGAAAACTGTCCATCATTAGTAAATCAATCACCAATGGGACTAGCAACTTTTTCATGCCATTCACAGAACTGAAAAGACCGAAGAAATCTGAAGATTCTAGATTGCCCCAGAGTTGTCTTGTCACATCCATCTCAATCTTTTACCAAAAAAAGAAAAAAAAGTTAGAAATAAGACATTATTCGCATTCAGTTGGTTTCTTCGGTAAGATGAGTGATTGTCTGGCCCTGAGTGTTGCTAGCAGTCTGGTCTTCCAGCATATAGGCTAAAGCTCCAGTACCTCCAGAATCCCAGTGAAAAAATCCCACTGGAAATTATCCAAAGATGGCATTGCATTTCTCCCAGTCAGACATGTATCTGCCAACACAACTGAAGCCAGCCTGATCTAGCTCTGATTGATTGTACCCATGAATGATGAAAAAGATTCCTTAGGTTTTAAGTAGCTTTCAACCACCTAACAGTTCTATTTAACTAAATGTTGTGAAGGAAAAGAACAGGTGAAGAGGATGGGCATGAAGCTGCTTCATCAATGGACCTCTAAGCAGAAGGGAATATGGACCAAGACCCAGGAACAGTGCAATAAGACATCATTTGCATGCAATCTTTGCTTCTCAAGATACAAATTTTGGCAGGTTTGGTCCATTTTCACAAACAATTACCCAGTTGGTACCAGAAAATTCCTTGCAGGTGTTACATACACAAAAAGCATCTGCACATTTTTGCTTGTGCAACATAGGAGGTTGTATTTAAAAATGTGACCTCAGGTTTGTACAATAACAATGTCTGCAGTAAAACGGCTAGCATATTATTTTCTGGGTGTGAGGTGATGGGGAGGTATCTTCTCATCAATTTGTGATGTCTATATTTACATATGACCACAACTGGCAGTTGCACTTGCATAGTAAATCCCACAGACCTCAGTAAGACTCAATTCTTCTACTCCAATCCTGTGAGGCCCTGGATGAGGTTCACTATCATTGGAGTACGGGGTGTTTAGAGCCTTTTAGGCTCAGGCATTCCTAGTGTAATAAATGGTAAATTACACATTATTACAAGTTAATCAAGTACACACACCTGCAATATGGATAGACACTATACCACTGATATGAACTAAAAAACCCCACACATCGGTAGTGATTCATCATGCTCAGCAGCTATTTGTTAAGAATGAACAATATCAATTCAAAATATTTCTTATTTCAAAACATTAAAAAAGCTTTGGATTAAATCTGCTGCTGTGAATATAATATATATATATATATTTATTAATTTTAGAATTACTATGGTCCATATTTGGCAAAATGTGTTAGAAACTGCCACAAAGGCCAAATTAGTTGTTATAAATAAAAATTTGTTTAGTGGATTTTGATCATCTTTGGGAAAAAAACTTGCACTTGCCTGGGAAAGTTCAGCATTATGAAATTAGAAACCGCTGAGATGGCAAAGTAGGAGTCACAGTGTTGGTTATAGAAATGCTGACAGACCCATGCTAGCAAGTTTAATGACTTCTAAAATCATTAAATGAATATTCAGGAGTGCAATGGTATCGTTCAGAATGCTGAATGCCCCCAATACCTACATTCTATTAACCCATTACTTAATGAGGGATAGTGGTGCCAAAAAGACAGAGGGCCAGATCCTCAGCTAGTGTAAATCGATGCAACTCCATTGTCTTCAGCTGGAGTCAGCTGAGGATTTGGTCCAGCGGATGTGCAGTGGCTCTTAGAGATGAGAAGGTGAGCCAGGTTGAGATAATAAGTGAGTAGGTAAAGAATCTGGCCTTCTGAACCAAAACATGGTGCAAGAATAAGTATATCTTGAAGATTCCAATATACAGAGAAATACAGCTAATATTACTTTTTCAGTGGAATACGCTAATCTGGGATACTAAGCAACAAGATAAAAAGAAAGTTGATGTGACAAACATATTGTGAAAAGCACATTCCTTCCTCTCTTGTAAACAACTTCATTGGTTGAGTAATTAGAAAACTTCCAGATATAGGACCAAATCCTGAAGACTGAGATATTCAAAGCCAACTAGGGAATTTAGTCAAACAATTCCTGATAATGCACTGTCAGTTGTCTGGCTAAATCTCAATCTAATAGCTTTGAAAATCTCAACAAAAATCTTTATTCAATCTTTATTCAGGTATAACAGCCTTTGGAGCAAATGGGAATTTTGCTCAGGCAAGGACCAAGTGAAAACTGAATCGGGACTCCAGGATTTGTTCCATAGTGTTGATTAATGTGGAGAACTGGTATAGAAAAGATCTGGTTGGAAAATAGCCATTTCCCTCCAAGAAAAAATTCAGTGAAAACAAAAATTAATTTTAATAAAAAATTCTTACAGAAAAATTCAGCATTTCAGTGAAAATCAAAAACAGAATATTTACATTCGGAAATGCTGCCTTAATGCCTCATGTTTGCTGTGCCACAGGAGGTGGGATGCGAACATGGAGCCTGTTCTAGAGAGGAAAATGCATAGTCTCCCTTCATGGTGAGGGGAGGCAGTTGCATTATTGGGAGTCCCTAGCTATGGCAAATCATGGGAGATACAGTCTGGCTGTGGGGAGCCTGGCCCAGAAGAGAATGGGGCATGACAAAACTGAACTATAACTCTCATGCAGCACTGTGGTAGGATATCCAAATGGTTTTCCCCATACACCCCTCCTCCGCCCCCCCAAAAAGGATCCATAGAAAGCTGGTACTTTTTGAGCAAAAAAAGGTCAAAAATCCAATTTTCCACTGAAAAGTGGTTTCAACAGAAATTTTTTTGAACAGCCCTAGTGTAGAACATCTTTGCCACAAGCTACCTTATTATATTCCCTATTACTGTATTAAGTTACAGCAGCATTTCTAAAACTGGGATCTGCAGACCCCTGGGAGTCCATGAGGATACTCCAGGGGGTCCATGGGCCCTGCTGATCAACTCCTTCCCTTCCCTCCCACCTCCTGCATGTCAGGGAACAGCTATTCAACGGTGTGCAGGAGGTGGTGGGAGGGAGTGAGAGGAGTGGGGACCGGATGCACTCAGGGGAGGGGGTGGAAAGTGGCTGGAAGAGGAGGGTCAGGGGTGGAGCAGTGGTGGGAAGAGGTGGGGCGGTGGTGGAGTCTTGGGGGAAGGAGTGGTGTGGGGATGGCTTGGGGGTCCCCAAAATGGGGGTCCTCAGGTTGTTAAAGTTTGAGAACCGCTGAGTTACACTATACAGTGTGTAAACCTGCCACAGTTAAGTGGTAATGTCACTGCTGAAATTAATCAAGGTTTATCAGAATTATTATTTTGATTTTTACACAAGAGAGATAATGACAAGTAGCATAAAGCCAGGTTCTATGTTAGCAGGAGTGTTCCTATGAATGGTGACAGTTATGTTACTTTTTGGGTGACTCAGTGTTGAATTACAAGAAACTTGGCACCCTGAAGGACAATAATCTAGAAGTACCAATTCTGAAGAGACTTGGATTTGAGATAAAAGTTTGGAACTAGTTCTCAATTTAAAGGCTAGCCCTTATCTATTTAAAGACCCAAGCCTAAACCCCAGAAGAGAACAAACTCCTAAACGTCACCGTTTGGGCCTGTGTTAGTACAACTGCACTAATGAATGGAATATGTCAAGTGGCCTCATATACTTCCACTGATCCAGCATTTATTTATTTTATTTCCTATCAAAGCATCACAGCACCTCACAAGCATTAATGAGTTTATCCTCACAGCTCCCATGTGAGGTAGAGTAGAAGGTGAACTGAAGAAGAAATTAAATGACGTGCCAAAGATCACACAGAAAAGACTGGGTTCATACTAAGTCATATTCTGGTGATTTACCCTTAGTTAAGCCATACTAGCAAACACATCCTTTATGCTTACCAGGTAGAAGCTTGAGTTCTTTTCCCAGGGCCACATACATGCAGCTGATTAAAAACCCAGGTGTTTTATAGATCATGGATCATTTCAATGCCCACAACAAATTCCAAAATCAGATCTGGTGTGTAGATTTGTGTTTAGTTTATTCAAACCAATTCAGTGTGAGGGTGGGTGATGGGCTACAACCTGGCTTTGTTCTAATTTTTACCATATTTAGTTTCAGCATTCTTCTAAGTTAGAACACCCCCCCCCCCCAAGGATTTAATGATTTTTAAAAAATGGGCAAGATAAATGAAAGATAATTTCCCTATAAAGTGGTGGCAGCCGGGGGTGTAGTTACAATATAATTTTTTTTTTTAATTAGCCAGGAGTTTTCTGCCCCATTGTAGTATTTCAAACAGGCTGTGAGGCCAAGACAGAAATTCTTTTGATAATTTCTAGAAAACACGGAGATTCTTCTCAGGGGATGAAAATGTCTTTAAATAACAGACATATGCAGTTTTCAAAACCAGAACATTTATTTTAAAAGAGGGACTCTCCGTTTGGTATGTTAACTTCTTTTGAATACCACTTTGATGGTGGGTTCTGGGAGTGGTGCTGATAAAATGAGAGGAAAAACTAACGCAGTCAACTTAGCAAAGATCATTGTGGACAAATGTTATGGACATTTCCTTTATACTGTCCCCTCTATCTATTTCGCTCCTGACCCGCAATTTCCCTGCTAATCTAAACATAGGTCCTCTCCTTAGCAAAGGCTTCCAACTGTGATCATTATTGGAGTAACAGAAAACAGGATGACAGCAGAAAACACTGTAGAATTTGCTGGTGAGTTTGTTACATATCTGCAGTTACTTTCTTTCAAGTGTAAAAAACAAATCTGATTATTTGGTTGAAGGATCATTTCTAAAGTGTTTCTGGTCCAAAGTATGACCAAACCATACCACAGCAGTGTAATTATCCAGTACGTCTTATTCATTAACATGCAGCTTTCAACTAACAAGTTACTCCCTTGGAAGAATACAATTTAGAGCCCTGATTGTCCATTTCCTTGCACTGTAGATAACAATTTACACTTGCATAATGACTGTGCAGAGTGGGTGTGAAATACTTCCATTTCAGAAAGGTAACATTTTACATACACTTAGTCTACACTTGAACCTAGTGATATCATTTACACCTGTGCCAAGACAGTGAGAATCAGGTCCTACATTCTGTTCATATCCGTAGGCAGAGATATGAATGTCAGAGACACAACAGGTCAGTTCATGGGAGAAGCCATTTATTTACAGGGGCTTCCACTCTTTAGTATGCGTTCAGTTTAAGAGATGCAAAAATAAACTCTACCATCATAGGTGATTTGCTTGCACAGTGGCAAACTCTTGCCTGCAACATATTTACTCTTAATTCCAAAAAGAAATTAGTATCTACAGGAAACAGGACTAAATAAAATCCATCAGAGTGGGCCACTGGTCCAGCAGAAATAAGAGGTTCAGAAAATAAATCCTTATGTTAGGATACAACCCAAACCTTTAACTCCTAGGTCATAAGGAATCATTTTTATAGAGTTTCCTGGCTTCCCTGACAGTGTCTACAGTCCTGAGTCCTGCCTCATCATTATCCCTCCCCCCCCCACCCGGTTCCCTGGAAAGTTGAACAGGAAGAGCATCTCCTGCCTGCTGGTGCTCAGAAAGGGCCTCTGAACCCTCTCATTACACAAAAATTTGCAGTCTAGCATTAGATTTCATGAGCTAATTTCTCTGTGCTCCACTTACTGGCATACACAAGCAGCTTGACCTGGAATCTCTAATCAACTCATCCTCTGTGCTTCCCTTTTTGCAACTGCTCGAGGAAATGCGTCTCCTACTGCAATGAAGAATACCCTGAAAGCCTAGATGAAAGCTGTAATTCTGAAAATGAAAACCATTGATTTTTAACACTTACTGTCTTGCTCTTCAGAGCATTTTTTTTTTTTTTTTAGGATAAATACTGCATTCATGTACCTGCAGCCTTTATCAACCCATATCACAGGAACCCTAGAGCAAGACGAAAATTGTACTGAAGAATAATCTCAAGGAAATTAGTTTAGAAAATAGTGCTGGAAATATGCAGCATGTCTCTTCGGGCTTTAGAGCATGCCTTTCTAAATCAGGCCTATCTCACATACACAAGAAATCACCTTACATTTACAAGATGAAGTTGGGAAAAATAAGGCACTAGTTAACCAGTGAAGGGAACACAGCCTGTGATCTGACACACTATGCTTTCAACAGACAAAACAATAGTTGTAAACTATTCTCATTAACACAAAAACCAAACTTGATTGTGAAACAGCCTGAGGTTTCCCCCTTCGCCCCCAGGAGATTATTTAGAATCACAATATTAAGCTGTGATTAAGCCTGGTGTGGCAGGGCGCCGACTCACCGCTGCGGCACCTCCTGCTGGTCGTCCTGGGAATTAGCTCTTCCAGCCGGAGCGCCCTCTGCAGGCCGGTCTCTCGCCTGCCGCTGGCCCCCGTGTCCCTCCCGGAACCCGGTGTCTCTCTACGTCAGGGTTCTGCCCCCAGCAGTAACCCACAATCTAGGTCTCCCCACCCAGGGGAACCCCCAACCCTCTATCCCCACCTTGTCTCAGTGGCTACTGCCAGTCACCATCTAGCCCCCGCTCACTGGGGCAGACTGCAGTCTATAAACCACTCATCATTGGCAAGAGGGGTTGGACCAGCTGCCTCTGCCTATCTCTGGGCTGCCCTCTGCAACCCCAGTACCTTTTCCAACCTTTAGCAAGGCCTGCAGCCTGGGGGTTTTCCAGGCCAGAGCTCCCCAGCTCTTCTGGCCTTTTCCCAACCCTGCTCCAGTCTAGGTACCCTGCTCAGCTCCCAGCAGCCAGGTCCTCCCTCTCAAAAGGCTAGAGAGAGAGTGTCTTCATCCTTCTGGCCCACCACCCTCTTATAAGGGCCAGCTGGGCCCTGATTGGGAAAGCAGCCACAGCTGTAGCCAGTGCAATCAGTTCAGCTTTTCCCCTGCCACAGCCCTCTCCTAGGGCTGTTTTAAGCCCTTCAGGGCAGGAGCAGGGTAACCACCCGGCTACACATGGTAACCTTTTACCCTGAACCCAATAGGTACACATGGTAACCTTTTAGTGCCAACTAGCAAGGGGCATAGAGGGAGTGCAAAGGGGCTATAAGGAGTTCCTCGGTCTGTTATTTACATTCTAGTTTACATTCTAGTTCACCAAAAGAGTGTCATGCAAGGTCTCTAATAAAAGCCAGTGGAAGGTTGCAACATATATATTTTTTCTTGTTTCCTTTGGTGTATTCTGTGGACCTAACAGTGCCTGGAGGGTGTAACTTGCACATTGATGTAGTTCATTGGCAGAAATTGCTTACAGCTCCTTTAGTTGAACAGATCTTCCTGGATGGATCCATTGAAGATATAAAGAGGACAGTGGTCAATTATTCTTCATGTCCACCAAGGATAGGACAAAAAATAATCAGTTCAGATTGCAGCAAGGGAAATTTAGGTTGAATATTAGTAATATTTTTCTAACTGTAAGGATAGTTAAGCACTGGAACAGGTTACCTAGGGAGGTTGTGGAATCCATGTGCTTGGAGGTTTTTAAGTACAGGTAAGACAAACACCTGTCAAGGATGGTCTAGATAATACTTAACCCTGCCTCAGCACAGGGGACTGGATTAGATAACCACTTGAGGGCCCTTCCAGACCTACATTTCTATGATTAGTGCAACCACCACCAAATACGGTGCCTTGCTTCTTTCCTCACACTGATTTGCTGATTGTTGGATCAAAGACAAACAGTGTTAACATATTTTACCATACAATTTAGTTAATTAAAAGACATTCCTTTTTTACAGAAATGAGGCTCTGTCCAGATCAAAGTGGGGCCACCTTATATGGAGTTAATTTTCATATCTATTTTGTCTCTTTTTGCAGCCATTGCTTCTAAAAGAGAATATTTACTTCAGGGGACTCTCAAGATTATACCTTAGGTTCATAGTTGTTTAATATTTACATAATGCCCTTATACAATTCATTTTGTTGACATGGCCTCAAGTTTAATATATATTTATGCTGACAATATGCAGATCTACCATTCTGTAAAGCCAACAAATTTAAATCCAGCTACAATAGTTCTGATGACTGCCAATGGGACATAAATGTTTGAATGACCCCAAACCTTCTTTAATTCAACTCTAAGAGTATGTCTACACAGCAAAAGTTGACCATAGGCTACCCTACCTGGGCTAGCTTGAATCCAGCTAGCACGGATTACAACAATAGCAGTGAAACCAGTACAACGTGGATTTATGTTACCTGCACTGAAACCCACACTGCACTGTCTTTACTGCTATTATTGTAACTCACACTAGCTGGATTGAAGCTAACTCAGGTAGGCTACCCCATGTGGAGTTTTTGTTGTGTAAACATACCCTAAGAAAACAGAGCTGCATATGACTGGGTTGCATTATCCACTTAATGGGGCCATAGAGTTTTCTATTTTATTTTTGAGGACAATATGATCACACCAAAAGCCACAAGAAAGAAAATTGGTGTCTGTTTTGGATTGGAATTGACCTTTCAAATAGGATTTAGTGAATACTAGAAAGGATTATCTGTGAAAGTCACAGATATTTGAGCAGGATTTTCCAAAGCACTCACTGTTGGCCTAACTTCATTGACTTCAAGGGGAGCAGAGTTAGGCCAACACTGAGTGCTTTGAAAATCCCACCTAATATTTATTTCAGGTATTCTTGATTGTAACACTAGAGTATTTGAATACAAAAGGAATGCAGATACAAGGGAATCAAAGTTTACTAAACATCACATTTGTTGTTTTTGTTATTTGAATTTCTTCATGCCCTGTAGCATGACATCTGTAAATGTGCTTTTTAAGCTCCAAATTTCACCATCACTTCATTGATCAAGCCATGCTTGTTAGGCCTAAATTATATTAGAAAATCAGGCTTAGCACCAATAAGGCCTTTGAAAGAACTTTACTACATAATCAGAGAAGATCAAGACCCTGGCTTGTTATATCATTAGATGCAGATGATGTCCCAAGGCAGAGACAATCACCTCCTGGCTGAATTGTTTTTTTCTAGAAGAAGCTTCTACAGAACACAACATAAATATCTCCTACCAATATACATCTATATCACCTCTATCCCCAGACATCCATACATATCTGTTTGTCAACTCTCCTCTTTGTCATTCTCCTTTCTTCTTACCTAAGGGAACTCTCCCTTAAACTTCAGGGACCAATTTAGGTCACCTACCAAACAGCAATAGCAAACACAGTCAATGTAGTATATTGTCTGTTGTGTAGAATTATCTTTTCCTTGTGAAAGTGATAGTGCTTATCATTCCAGTATGTTAGAATGAATTGTTATTTGTAATAGACTGTTGTCACTGCATCTATACTCACTATGCCCTGTTTGCACATCTGGCCTAGCTATACTCAGCACAGGACCTGAGAGGGGAGAAGTGAGAAAAATGTAACTTTATGCCAACTTCATGCTTCCCAATTCTGAGGCCACTTTGTCCCCCAGAATAAGACAGAGTACCTTCATAACTGTTCTAACTTATGTCTAGCTATCTATGTCCCTAGGGAGCCATTCCAGTAGCTGGAAATAACCAGAGCAAAGAGATTCAATATCAAGGAGGATAGGGGTGTTACCTAATATTTGCAGCAGGTAGTAAAACACCCACAAATCTCATTCTGAATTGTAAAAATGAACTGGATTTTTCTCCCCCTCCACCCTTCCGCCGCCCAGCAATATTAAAGACATTCTGCTCATCAGCAAGGAGTGAAAACTATATTTTCAAAACATGTGGTGCAGTTAGCTAGAAGAGCCTTTTAAATGAAATGTATTCTTGGAATTATATATTTTATTGCTATTCATAATTAATGGAATTGTAGCATTTTTGCTAATGGAAAACAACTACTGCAGAGATGGCTTTGACTGTATTTTAGTTTTATTACCCATCTTAGGAACTAAAAATGCACTTTACCTGTAATGAAGGTTACACAATGAAAGCTTTGTAAATATTGCAATCAGTAAGTAAGCTAATATTCTTTCTTTCAACATCACTTATTATTGTTATGCAAAAACATTTGCTTTAATGCCTTTCAGAAATGTACAAAACTGTTCTTTTTCGGGGGCAAATAGAAGTAAAAGGAAAACATCCAATGGAAAGCTGCCTTCTTTCCCCATTGCCTCCAGCCTTGCTTGGCATCAATATCACGTAACTAGGGTTGCTGGTGAAGGCAAGAAAAGTTCAGAGCTATTGATCTGAGTCCTCTCTCACCTTTAGATCTCTGAGGATTCAGATCTAATAGGAAATGGATCTGAACTCTGTCTGATTATAGTTTCGAAAACCAAAGCCCCAACCAAAATTTTGCAAAAGCCAAAAACACTATTGAGGGTGTGATGAACTGGGAAATATCTGTATTATTTTTTATGTATGCCTGTGCGTATTTGCTCACCTACTATCGAGTTAGAGCCAAAGGGCTTGTTAAAGGGACCAAGCAGGAAAATTAAAAACAACACCACAGATAAGAGCCCTGGAGGAAACAATGGAAGAGCTATCTATTTGGGAATACCCACCACCAGGCAAGCTGAGATCGGTTTACTCTTCTGGAGGCTAAGCCTAAGCTCAAAAGGTGGATACCAAACATTGGAGGATGCCAGTCCTGGAAAAGGCTGGGGGCTGAAAGCATTGCCAGCAGACTGAGGCTGAGTGCCATACTAATAGAATGACGAAAAGACTGCAGCAACACTTTATTCAGCTGTTGTCACAGGCTCCCAAAGGAAAGGGGTTTACAGGTGCCAAAGACAGTTGGGCCTGTTAGATTAACATGGTTGATAAAAAAAGGGGGCTACAGTCCAGAGGTCCAGTAAGAGTGATGGGCTTGTGAGGTGCCTCCCTGAGTGAGGTGCGGGAAGCCAGGCCTTTCTCCTGAGAGATGCATTCAAGAGAGACTAAAAGGTGTTTAACATGTAGTTCCCTTTGAAGTGAAATTCACTCAAATTCCAGCCTCTCCAGCTCTGTGCAGGGTAGTTGAGAAGGGAAAATCCATTCCTAGCCCAGGACCAGGGTGTAGGGTGATAGCACCGTTCTTTCCTCTCTATCAGTTGTTATTCTAATCTATGGGCAGGAATAGTGGCCACAGCTCCTTTGTGCAGGAAAAATGGTATCCTGTGGGCACTGGATCCACAAAAACCCTATTTGTGGCCCTTCCCAGGGGCTGACCCTGGACTGTTTCCACACCAGCCTATGTGGGGCCATAAGGAGACCCTTCCCAAGATGTGCAGAGGTGCACAGACACTACTAGGCAGCCATTCAGTGGCAGATCTCCCACACAATCCCTATGTGCACATCTTAAGTAGTACTAGAGTCTTGCACCAGCCTTCCACACAGTGTCAATTTCACCCTGAACACATTGGGTCTGTTCTCAGAGCACCCTAAAGGGGCAGAAGGGCAATGGAGCCCTGATATGCTCCTTCATCATTGCATCATCCTCAACATACAATACCTTCATGAAGCACTATCCCCTCTGGAGATCCCGATAGGGCAGGGTAGCTCCACACTGCCCCCTACTCTGGCCAGTGACTAAATACCACAGAAGTCCATCTGTACAGAGCTCAGAGGGCGAGAAAAATTATAATTAATAATACCACTAAATCGGAACTAACATACGTGTTCTACACATAAAATTTTTCCAATGTGATACTTATTTGTTTTGATCAGTGTACCTTTGTCATACTTTATAAATGTACTAAAACCTTATGAAATTTAATTTAATGAAATAAAAATAAAGAAGAGAAGGTCTAACAACATGAAACAAACCTCTATTCATTTACATGCTAGGTAGACCATTTTGTCAACATTTTTCAGACTATGGGGCAATAAAATTCTCCTTCAAACTGATAAAAATCAAAGTCATAGGCTGAAATATTTAATCAGCAGATTTGGAACAGGCATGTATTGCTGCTTAATCATCAAGGCATACACAATTATTCATAATTACAATACATGCCACATACAAACCTAGAAATAAGCTATTTACATTAATTTTTTCTCTTCTTTGATTTTTAGTTTTTTGGATGTTAGTCTCATTGGATTGATTTATATAATAAATCTGGACTTTATGAGCTTTCCAGGGAGTAAGTCAGATGGAAGGTAAAGTTGATTGGTATGTCTTGTGCAATCTGGAGAGGAAAGGTATGTGTTTATCACTCTTACCGCGTGGTGAAGAGAGAGATTATGTCTAAGCTGGAAGATCCTCAATAGCCAGAGAGAAGTTGGAGTCATTAGTGAACCTTTTCATCCTAAGACTACGGGAATGATTAACATGGGAAAATTGGAAGTTACCTGAAAGAGTCACCAGAAGCGGCATCAGAAATGTTTTTTCCCCTCTGTGGAAAATCTGACAAAACTGAAAAATATTTTTTGTCAAAATTTCTATTTTTGATAAAAATTGAAATACCTAATTATGCAATTGAGAAATGCTGCTGCAGTTCCTCAGTTGTCACTCAGTGCCTCATGCTCTCATTCTCCCCTGTAAGCTGGGCTGCCTGGTCAAACTACATCTCCCATTCCCCTTTTTACTCTACTGTAACAATATCATTTGCCTGTGAGCATAATATACAAACAAAACAGGTGTTATCTGGTGACACACTTCATTGAATTAAACTTCTAAAAGTTAATGTCTGCCTTGGTCAGTAGGAGCTTGCCATCAGAGCAACCTCTCTGTTGCCTGCAGTCTTATAAGCACCTACATAATATGTTAGTAATCCTAGTAGGACGATAAGACAATAATGAAAGCACAAACTGTCCAGGGATCAGATACAGACCACACCATGCTAATAGTACCCTCAGCTTCATTTCAGTCAAAAATATTTATTTTTAATTATTTGTATTGTGAAAACACCCTTACATGCCCCAGCTGAGATCAGGGCCCCACTGTGGTGTGTGTGTCATGCTCTGAAGTGTCTCTAACCTCTGTTTGCCAGAAGCTGGGAATCGGTGGCAGAGGATGGATCACTTTGACTATCTGTTCTGTTCATTCTCGCTGAAGGACCTGGCATTGGCCACTGTCTGAAGACAGGATACTGGGCTAGATGGACCATTCGTCTGACCCACTATGGCTGTTTTTATGTTATGTTCTTATGTATGAACATATAATAAAAGGCAGAACCTGCCCAGAAGAACTTAGATTCCAAATAGGCAAAGGATGGGAAGGGGAAGCAAAGGAAATGATTTGACCAAGGTTACCCAACATGACAGGCATGGCGTCAGTGGCTGATGACAAAAAACAAATCTCCTGACTTATAGTTCACAGTCCAATTCACCAGATCACTGTCTGAGATAAGCACAGAGTGAATAGTCTAGCCAGTTTAGGTAAGGCTCCTTGGTGGAAGGAGTAAGGACAGATAGGAATAATATGGTTCTAACTATATTTAAGAAGGCTAAATTCCACAGACATTCATACTCCATCATGGTTATTCTGTTAATAATAATAGCGTTAAGGTAAGAGCTTCTTTTATCCGCTCAACTCTAAGGGATTTAAAATGTACAACCATTCACTCAGTTTTACAAAGTTTCCTGAATATTATTCATTTAAAAAACAAATAGCAAAGGATCATCATATACATGTTTTCTGGTAAGAGTAGAAACCTGAATGGCACAACAGATGTAACTGCCCTTCCTACTAATTAACTGGGAATTTTAGTCAAGATTAATTAACATCTTCATAAGGTAAGATAAAATATGGCTCTGAAAAAAACAGCATTTTAGTGATAATGAACTGAGAGAAATTTTAATGCACTCCACTGTCATTACAGATCTGTCCCTGAAGACAAAGATTTTAGACTAGAATTATCACAGAGTCTCAAAACATGCACTCCTGAAAGACTTTAAAAAAAAAATCAGCAGCTAAAAGAAAGGAAAGAACTGGATAGGGATTTTTGCTTGTATAGTCAAGGTTCTAGGCAGTAAGTAAATTATAGCAAGCTTCTGCCTCACATCTCCAGCTGTCCTCATTTTAGACCCAAATATGTATCTGCCACACAAGGAATCTGCTGTTATCTCATGATAGTTGTGAATTATTTAAAATCTAAAAAGCAGAATCTATAGTAAAAAAAAACTTTTATGCTAAAAAGGGAAGAATGCCAAATGTTTTGCACAATTTCTCTTGTCCCTCTAAATTTTATCCCTGACAGGTAGAAACATACATGCATAGGTATATTTCAGTTAATATGAATTTTCATGACCACAAAGCTCAGAATCTCAGTTTTATGTTTCACTGGAAAGACAGTACCTCCATTAGCACATTGTCCATTAATACCTTGCAGGTGAATTACATCCATACTGACCCAGAGTGACAACTACTGGATCAGCAAGACTTGAGCTGTCTGTTGGATAATATGCGTCCAACTACTCATCAAGCCTAATCCTGCTTAATTTTTATTATCCGACGAGATGTTATCTGACCTTACTTACAAGGAGTTGATCTTGCTGATTTCTCCACTAGGTCTTCATTATGTTGTAGATTTCCTGATCTTCAACACTCAGACACAACATTTAGTCTCACTTAATTTCTGCATGACTCAGTGTTAAATATGAATCGTATTGCGTTCTTCATTCCAGCATAGCGGAGACAAACACATTCCAGAGGAGGTATTTTAATGTGCCAATATGCTATTTTTATGCATTAAGTATGTGTCTGTCTTCAAGAGTCATCAGAATTATCAAATGTTGTATTCTGCTATTGATAACTAATAGTCTATAGCAGGCTCTATAGTCAAAGGGTTTAATGAGATTTTTCCCCAAAAGAAAGTGGAGCAAAAAAGGTTCCTTACACATTTATACACCATGGAAAATATAAAGGGAAGAGACATATTAGATCATCTAATCCATCCCATATTAGTGCAGAGTTGTTCCCTACAATATTTTCTATTTTTGTTCAGTCTAGTTTTAAATGTCAAATGACAGGGCAAATATTCTGCAGCATAACATATCTCACTATCAGGATGTTTCTCCTGACATTTAGCCTAAATTTTCCCTGTAATTTTATCACTTTTAGTAAGTTCTCTTCATACCACCCAAAATAATTCCTCTCCCACCTTGGTGCTTACATCCTTCAAATATTTGTAGGCTCATAGGACACATCCTCCAGTTCAGCCAAGCTGAACTCAGTGTAAGATTAGATGTGGTGGCAAAGGTGGCACCAAACTACCTTTACACACAGTGGATCCTTGGGACACTCAAAAGTCAGTTCAGTGTGAGCTGTTTCAAGTTGTAACTAGATGTCCATGGGCCTTATGGGGCCATTCCACTTAGCCAGTGTACAGCCATCACTGCCCATCTCCCCTTTTCTCTAAAAACCCATTTTGGGGGACAGGAGGAGAGGTGGTGTCTGAAACTGATATCTCTCCTTCATTTAAACTATGCCTGCCATGAAAAAGCTTGAATTTGACATCAGTTGCCACATTGTCGTCACAGATAAAACTCAGTTTTTAGACACAGGATAGTTATAGTAAATGTGTGGTAATTGTTTTCAAATGATGACATTTTAATGGTGTCTCCTGACTCAGTTACGTGTTTATTGGCAATTGTTGACCTAGGTCCCGATTCAGAAAAGTAATTAAACATATGACTAATTTTAAGTATGTGATTAGTCTCATTGACTTCAATGACTGACTACCTATATGCTTAAAGTTAGGCATGTGTTTAATACATAGCTGAATCAGAACCATGGGCCAAGATCCTGCAAATTGGTCCAGACAGACAGACAGACCTCTGCCTCTTCACAGAGCCCATCTGAAGTCAATGGGGCTCCATATAGGTGCAAGGGCACAACTGTATGGAATAGTTTGCAGGGTAGGGGACTTATGTCCTAGATGCTTGATTAAAGTATGTCATGTAAAGAAAACAAGATTACAAAAAGTGAAATCTCCATTGTCGTCTTCTTCTATCATCTCTCCTCCCTTGTCCCTGGCTCTGACCCAGCTGACTGTGCATCTACCCTCACCTCCTTCAAGTGTACCTCCTTCAATTGTCTCAGACACTAGTCCTCCCTGCAGAGAAGCACTAATTAGTAGGGATGACCAAAAATCCAAAGAACTCAAAAACCATAAACAAAACAAAATTTGTGGAATTGTAAAATCACATGCTAAAGTTGGCCATTTAATTGCATTGCTTTTCATTACAACACATTGACTCTTTGTTCATGTATACATTGTCTATCTGTTCAGAATGTAAGCTCTTTTGGGCAGGGTACTTGTCCTCAGCCCTCTCTGTGAAGTGTCTTCCATCCTGCTGGCACTATATAAATAATATAAATAGACCATTTTGTATTTCCATTCATCTATTTTGTTTCATTTTGATCCATAAGAATTAAAAATCCTTATAAAAAACATATTGGCAGATGGAAAGTGCAGATTATCGTTGCTTTCTTATTTTGATAAACAGCTTTATTGAAAAAAAACAGGGCTTTCATTCTGAGAAATGCAATTTATTTAAGCGTGATAAAATGTACATGATTATTTGGGGTTTGTTTTAGACTTCTTACATATGCGCACATTGTCAGAGATAGTGAGATATTGTTTGTGGTCTTCCCTATTGTTGCAAATATATCTTCTCTGAAGGAAATCCTGCCGTCTCCTTGCATGGATACAAAGGACCCAAAATATAACAGGGTGCTGCAGTTCTGGATGAGGTAAGGGGAACCTATAAGCCTAGCACATCACAGAGCAGTCTCTAATTGGCTCTCCTCTCAGAAGCATATGGAAGGGTCGTGGCAGGATGGGAGAGAACAAGGGATTTGTCAAAAATTCACACACTCACTATTTAAACATGGAGACTGTTTAAATACATCCTACAAACATTTAATCTCAAGTGTGCTGTGGCAACACAGAATTTTTAGCTTTTGCACTGTACCAGAATAAGCCAATAGAAGAAAAGATGACATACTCGCTGTATTTTGAAGGTATTCTGTCAATTTAATTTTTTTTTTAAATGAACTAATTCTTTTGGAAAAAATCCATTTTGGCAGAGCTCTCTCTAAATGATGTGACTTGACATTTTTCATTAAAAAAAAATCTTTAAAATATTTTTGGAAGGGATTTTCACACTCCACTGTTGATATTTATAAAGGATCTTTTTATCAAGGGAGAAACGGTCTAAAGGCCAGTTCCTACAAATGTTTAAACAAGTAAGTTATACTCATGATTAAGTGTTTGCAGGACTGATCCCTGACTGACTGTACAATGCCAACAGTGGCCAGGCATTTCAGAATGGGGTGCCTGAAATTATTCTCCTAAACCTTACACAGGCTCCAACGTAAGTGACCTGATCTTCAAAAGTGTTGAACACCCACCAGTTCCCATTCAGTTTCTTTGGGCGCTGTTGGATGCTCGGCACTTTTGTAGGAGCTTAATTATGCACTTAAGGGTCAAATGTTAGGCTCCTATTTTTGAAAATCTTAGCCACTGAAACACAAAGTGCTAACAAATGCACAAAGTAAACAAACTGAAAAAAATTAGAGAATTTTCCCCGCTAACTTCCTGGGCCTATAGTAATCCTAGGTGTTGTTTGTAACTACTGTAGGTGTTAAAGTTCAGACAGAAATGTGATTTCAAGTTAACAATATCCTTTTTCTAAGCCATATCACAGGCACCAAATACTAGCTTAAATTGGAATGTATAGAAAATAGATACATAGCTGATGCATCTGCTGGAGAGACAAACTGGTGTCAGGGCTACAGCTGCTGAATGTAAAAGCTTCTCTTTATAGACTCTCTGGCAGAACAATGGGTCACTGCACTGATGTGTCATCCAGCAGAATATCTTCTCCCACTGATGTCAAACAGCTCTCAATGATCTCTAAGGGAACCAAGTTTCAGACTTGCAAAGTACAATGAGTCAAGCCATGGTCTGTGCTATGTAATGCCTTTGTAGTGGGTATGAGAGAGTATTCAGTTATATGTCTTCACAATAAAGCATCTCAATGACAAGTAATTACTAGAATTGCAGAGATGAATTCAACAGAGATTCAGAGAAAGGTAAATAACCTCTTCACTCCCCCAATTTTAGAGAGATTTTATGGGCTGAAAATTGGGATTAATGCAAAGGATATCCCAAGGACACAAACCTGGCAGACAATGACCTCATACACTCCATTAAAAAGGAAAGAACCTTTTATAGACACCCAACAATCCCCTAAACCTCAGATTCAACAGCACTTTTTCATTGCATCCCTCCCCCTGCTCCCTGCCCTGCTCCCCTTCCTGGGTTGCAGCCACTATATGCAGCAGCAAGTGTGAGAGTGGTAAGGCAGTAGATGAGGCACAGCAGAGATAATCATTTCCCCACTCAACTAGCTGCCCCAGCAACAACCCAGGCACAGCCACCCACCCAGCTACTCCAGCAAGTTCCAGGCACATCCATCCACTGAATTTCCAGCCCCTCATCTGAGTAGCAACAGGAAGAACCAGCATTGCTGGGAAAACTGATGACTGAGGAAAAAATAAGAAGGCTCCTGAACAGCGTGCATCAGATTGTGGGAAATACCAATATTCCCCCGGACTACTGCAATCACAGGGAAAGCAATCTAAGCTGGCAATCTCTGCATTCTCCACTTAAACATCTTCATCAGCAGCTCATCTGCAACATTTGATACCAGGTCATACGGGGAATCTCGTATGTGCAGAAATCCCTATGACTACACAAGGTTCTGTCATCCTAAAATGAGCAAAAATCTACATATGCCTATCAGGAATGGGGAGAAAAGGAATGAGCGAGAAGAAAGGGAAATGATACGGTTAACTTTTTAGGTAAGGAAAGGAACATATACTACTTCCATACCCATTGAAGAGAAGACTAATGTCTATTTTTCCAAGAGTCACAATGAAAGTTCTTCTTAGTATTATTGGCTCTTGACTCTGCAGAGATGAATTCCAGCCTCATGGTTTTATAGCCAGACTCAGAAGTTTGCTGTAGTAGAAACTAAGTGTTGCCTTCACCCATCAGGATTTTAATGTGTCAGTTGTCATGTGTGTCATTTAATTTTAAAGGTTTTTTAGCCATTTGTTTTTTTAGGAACACTCTTTTTTTAAAGTGGCCTCTAATTCCAACCCTAGAATTGTGTGGGCACAATTATTTGGGGCTGAAACTAATAGAATTTAGATATCTATCTATCGGTTTGTGGACAAGATACTTGTAGCTCTAAATCAAGTAGTTAGATATGTAAAGTGTGTGTGTCTGTCTTCACAGCTGAATATAGTAGCCAAGCAAGAGGCTAGGATGAAGTCTCTGGAGAAAGAAAAAAAAATCCCGTCTCTAGAAGCATATAAATCCTGAATCTCCTCCTTCATTTCAGCTCCTAATTCTGCCTGGCTTAAAATATATCCGAATCTCCAGATTTCTTTACTTTGCTCTCAGGGCCGGCTCTAGGATTTTTGCCGCCCAAAGCAAAAACAATTTTGGCCGCCCCACCCCCCATTTTTTTAATTACCCCACCCCCGGCCCCGCCTCAACTCCGCCCCTTCCCCAAATCCCCAGCCCTGCCTCCTCCCCCCAGGCGCTCAAGCCTAGGAGGGAGGGGGAGAAGCAGCGCCCGCGCCGCGGCCACTCGGAGTCTCCCCCTCCCTCCCAGGCTTGAGAGCCTGGGAGGGAGGGCAAGTAGCAGCGTGCGAATCAGCTGTTTCGTGCGCCATGGCGTGTGAGCGGCAGCAGCAGCGGAGGTGAGCTAGGGCAGCCGGGGCACATTTTTAGGGGCGGCATTCTGGCGCCAGCCATGCCGCCCCTAAAAATGTGCCGCCCCAAGCACCAACTTGTTTTGCTGGTGCCTAGAGCCGGCCCTGTTTGCTCTTCAGAAAGCTTATTTTCTATTAATTCATATTGTTCTAAATTTAAAAGTAGTTATTAGACCTGACTGAATTATTTGCTACAAATGTAACTCTTCTCTCCATTTCTAATGATTCTATTGGTTGCATATGGGTGGTCACTCACATCAAATAAGATTTGTTTACGCCCCCGATTGGATGACTGAAGCTTTTATTAAACAAAAAATGACCAATGACCGGTGAACAATGCCCTTGGCATCTAAGTTTTCAAATTCATTCTAAAAATAATTTGTTCTAAGAGTCATGAAATTTGGGGGATTCTTGAACATTTTCATGAATACCTGACACTGTCTGAATACTCACAAAAGAGAAGTAACATGACCTTGCTAATGAAAGCAAGCAGACCTTGTTGCTTATGGGCCAAATCCAGAATGACCCTTAAGTACATTGTTAATTCCCACTGAACTCACAATGAGACTTAAGTCCATGTGTTTAAATACTTTCCTGAGTATAGGTGGATTTAAGCATACATGCATTCCTGAATCAGAGCCTCTATTTGTAAATCACATTTTTGCTATATAGACAGCTGTTAGTCATATTAGTCCACTTAAGGTAGCAAAGCAAAAGCTTGACAATGGTTAGGCAGCTGGTGTTCTGTGTCTACTGCCGATCATGCTGACCAATAGTGTCTCATTAATTCCTAATGCTCTATCAGCTGTATCTCTGCATCCACCTGTTGTTTCTTACTTATACATAGATTCCAAGCTCTTTGGCACAGGGACTATCTTTTTCTCCTGTGTTTGTACAGCACCTAGCACAATGGGGTCATGGTCCATAACTGAGGCTCCAAGACAGTCCAAAATAGAAATAAATAATAAGACAGAACAAGAAGTGTATCCTGTTTTTTCTTCTCTGCCATTCTGATACTGGGAGCTCTGGGGAACAACAACAGGATTCTCAATGACTATACCAAGTAACAAAGAAAAGGCCCTTTCTAGATACAATACTGAGTTTCTGTCAGAACGGTGTCTGCTTTTGTGCTGGCAAAAATTGGCAGCCCTGCTAAGAGGTAGGATCATTTATTAGGCTCATGTCACTTTGATGACAGATTGTGAGCTTCTAGAGACCTCATAGACTGCAGAGTTCTCTGTTGATAAATTTCTCAGAACACTGTAAACTCAGAATAAATGAGATTCATTTGTGCTGACACTACATTTTTGGGGGGGAATTGAGCAAGTATTTCAATATGTCCTTTTTCTAAATAGGAACATTAATCCTAGGTGAGAATTTGGGTTTGCCAGTTACAACTATTTTCGTTCTATGCCCTTGAGGCACAGGCTTTTCTGTTAAAGGTCCAGGAAAATCAGCATCCTACTGTATTGGTCAAGTTTTGAAACAGCAGACTTCAAAATTCTTGAAGACTAATTCCCAGGACACATTATTGTTCAATTTTCCATATAGTGGAGCTTCTAAATTTTAACAGAAAGGAGATTTGTATTTTGGGGATGAGTTTGAGGATCAAATTTCTTTTTTTTAAATACTGGTACTGAAAGCTCTATAGGATAGAAAAAGCAAACGTGGCATATGTGTTGCATTTGTGACTCCATATGATCAATAGTTCCAGACATACTTGGGCATAATAATATTTAAAGGATTGTAATACAAGGTCTAGTGTCCTGTCATAGTGAGACTGAGTTTGAATCTCACTTAGAGGAACCCAATTCTTGCTAACAGCACAAAGCAGCATGTGATTTCAATTAAACAGAGAAGAATATTAACCAGCCAAGCTTTTGCTTAGCCAGCTTTTCTACTTTAAAAAACTTCTGATTGCATAATATACTGTCCAACCCTATTAAATGTTGTGCACTTGCCGCTTACATTTTAATTAGATTATTTTTGGAGGGGAAATGTTCTTCCTATTTGTGAAAATCTGAAAAAATTAAATTTACACTCAGACATATTCATGCATTTGAGAATCTCAGATATCAATTTTCAGCATTGGACAAATTTACAAAGCTTGAAATTGCAATGTCACTGCATTAACACAACGAACAAGAGAAGTGTACTCCACTAACCCCCCAGCCCTGCAATATATATAGGGCCAGATTGTGCCATCTTTGCTCACGCTCTAGTAGTCTCAGTGAAATCAGTAAGAGTGGGACAATCTGGCCCATAATAATTTCACTGATTCAAATTTGTGTCATTTTTTCCTTCTGTCAAAATGAATAAAATTCTATCATTATAAACACCAGACTGTAAATTCATGTGCCTCCAAATTCTGGGAATTCCATGATTTTTTGCCATGGATTTTAATCTCTCTATAGAATATAAAGTTTCATTTAATTCACACAAGTATGCACACTGAAGCCTCCTCCAACAGAGGTCTCTTTTTCCGAGTATGAACATTAGGTTTACAGTTTATTGAGTAGGAATGGATGTTACAGAATGCCTCACCATTGGATTGTGTCCTTTGAAAAAAAGACAACTTAAAACATCAAAGCTCAGAACATATACAATCCTGCTTTGAGTCTACTTTTAGAAATCCCTGCAACCAACAGCAACAGTGAAGAGGAAGAGAATATATTAAAATAAGAGTCCTAAAGTTTACTGGTATTTGAAATAAAAACATTATGGCCCTAATTCTGCAAGGTACTTAAGCACCTGTATAACTTCAAGCATATGAGCAGTCAAACTGAAACAGATAGTACCACTCATGTTTAAAGGTAAGCATGAGTAGAAATGCTGAGATGAATTAGTACTTAGTTTCAGGGCTGAAACAAACAGAGGCATTTTGTAATCTGACTTTTCTCTCAAAATGCTCTCAGACCTCAAATTCTGTTTGTGGAGGGTTCGTGCCGGGGCTCGACCCTCCTGGGCAGGAGGGGAGCCACACCGACTCACTACCGGTGGGGCAGCAGTATAGTTCGCTGGGTCGGCGCTCCGACCCTTTGGCACAGGACTGAGTGACACACAGTTTAGGGAGCTTGGGCCCTTTGGTGCAGGAGCTGAGCAACCATACAACAGTTAGAGAGCTCAGGCCCTTTGGTGCAGGAGCTGAGCAACAGTACAACAGTTAGGGGGCTCAGGCCCTTCGGTGCAGGGGCTGAGCAACCGTACAACAGTTAGAGAGCTCAGGCCCTTTGGTGCAGGGGCTGAGCATTGGGAGAGGAGGAAGCCTGCCACCTGTTAGCAGGGGTGGCAGGGGAGGACACAGGCCCACCCACTCCACTGTGTCCCAGCCCAGGGCCCTAGCAGCGGCCACTGCCGCTGTGGGTCAGTGGGGTGTCCTGGCTGAAACACACTGACACCGGCTCATACGTGGCTCCAGCCTGACCGGGGTCGGCTACCCCCGGGCTACTTCCGGGTTCCCCCTCAGGGCCTACCTCGTCCGTGGCACCGGGACCAGTCCAATCCACCAGCATGGGTTCCTCTCAGCCGGGGCTGGGTGGCAGGTCCAGCAGCTCCTCGGGGAAGTCTGGCCAATTGGACTCGGGCGGCTCCTCCGGGTAACAGCAGGGGCGGAGGGGCCCTGGTGGTGTCTCGACTTTGAGGTGGGTGTGGGGGAGTTCCAACGGCTCCTCCCAATGACGGGAGCGGGCGGACTCCGGTGGCTCCTCCCCGTAGTGGGCTCGGGGCAGCTCCGGCCAGTTAGGGCAATGGCCACGGGCCTCGGAGGTCTCCCGGCCGCAAGCTCCCGGCCACACGTCTGCTCCCTGCGGCGGCTGGGGCCCCACTGAGCTCTGGCGGCCGGCTTTTATACTTCCTGTCCCGCCCCTTGACTTCCGGGGGGCGGGAATAGGCGGTGGTGGCTCCGCCCACTTTGGTGTCTGTAAGGGGACTCCCTCTGCTGGCCAGGAGGGGAGCCACACCGACTCACTACACTGTTCAAGCGAAAAATGGCGGCCACTGTATTGGATCAGAAATGTGGGTAGAAGCAGTAGCACTGACATGGAAGACTTTTATGTAAAGGTGAGCTAATGATGCTGATTAAGATTTCTCAAACTTGGATTGTTTTTTACAGATATGATGAAGAGCTGGTAGCTCAAGAACTAACATGAGCCAAACTTGAATTAAAAGGATGAACAGAGGGATAAACATGCTTAAAACAAAAACAGAAAGACCACCAGCTTGTTTGTTAAAGTTTGAATCCAGGACCCACCACTTTGTGCAGTTTCCATATGGATCTCCTCTGCACACTGGTTAGCTGTCAGTGTAGCTACTACAGGCTGGTTTCAGACTTAAGGAGTGAAAATAAAATTTCAATGCAAGAACTCTCCAAAATAAATACATATCTAATCTATATAGAAGATATGTATGGAGAGATCAGCCTATATATTCATATTGAAAGATATATAGCCTATAAAGAAAGATATTATATATATATATATATATATATATATATATGCACAGAGAGAGAGAGAGAGAGAGATACTAGAATTTCATACTAGATCTTACTCTCCATACATAGAGGACCATGCAGCATAGAGACCTGTGAGGTTAACAGACTTCTTTGAATGCTAATTATTTTTAGAGAGCTGTTTGCCTAAGTGATAGCCAAATCAGTCCTATTCAATCCCATGTCTTAAAAATTCACTTGACAGCCAACTGCACAGGGGAGAGTCGTAAAAGGGAAAAAAATCAAATAGCAAGGATTCCAGTAACTAGAAAATTTAAAAACTAGCAAGGGGACAGAGAAAGGACAGAATTTGAAAATATATGCTATTCAAATACTGTTTGAGATAGATCTATACTATTGATGTGGATGTGATTCATCCACATAAAGTGAGGATACTATCTACTGTATTTCTAAATAAAGAGAAAGCTTTGTCAAAAACAGATGCCTTTTAAGAAAATTAAAAACATTTATATAAATTTTGGTTGCTCCTTTGTGTATTCTGAAAGGATCAGAATATGACCCCCTCACTCATATTAATATTTTCTTACAGGAATTGTCCTATTGGAGTCAATAGGACAATTAATGTGAATAACCCAATGTGAGTGACGGGATCACAATTTGGCATCTCTGGGAGTAGAGTGTGGCGACGACAGAGGAAAGGAAACAGAACACCAGGTCTGTGGTAGCCAGAGAGCCCAAAAACCTCAAGCCAAAAAGCCTCTCAGGGAATTTTCCCTGAGGTTTTTATTATCTTCTACTTCCCTGTTTACAACACTTCTAAGTGGTTAAATTCTTGCGCATAAAAGAAGCATACAGTGTACAGCCACATAAGATAACGAACCCATATCTTGTGCACGTGAAAACCAGCTGCGAGGGAGACAAACAGTCCAGCCAAGAAGTTTCCCAAATCACAGACGCTGGGGTGAAGGCCACTCCTGCCTTGTAGCCATGGAAACAGTGTGCCGTAACCGTGGGCTGGCAATTTGGGAGCTATGCATTCCTACAGTAGAGGGTCATTCCTCCCAAGACAAAGATACACTTATGGTTTGGGGAAAGGCACGTTTCATCTGTATTGAAACATATGCATAAGTATGCGTAAGGCAAGAGCTAACAGACCCTTTTCATAGCAAGAAATGGTGCATTTAAAGAGCTAATTTACTTTTTTTCTCCTTGTTTCCTTTTTGTAGAATAACTTGGTATTAAGTATCTAATAAATGAACAATACATCTCCAATTGTGTATTAAAATTGGCTTCCATGGTTAGTTAATTTATTCTGGAAAAAATACTACCTGATGTTGAGAAGAGGATATGACCTGTAGAACTCATTGAATAATTTCTAGTAAATAGTTTGAAGGATTTGGCTTCTATAGACATTCATGAATTGTCCATAAACAGCATGTAAATTTCTTGAATGTATTCATTATTCAAATAATTTTCAGTCTGTAGATCGCTCAAGAGCAGTTCATTGCTAGTATATAATCATCAGAATTCAAGCTAGTTAGCTAGTTGCTTAGTTTTTATGGGTATTATTTCAGTTTACTTACTGGATGACTGCAACTCTCAGAACCAGGATTCTAGTGCACTGTCACATGTTTACAAACTCAGTATCCCATTTCCAGGAATATTTTGTAATATTTGTTTAAAATTTTCTGTTAACATGAACAGTATTGCAAACATATGCAAACCAAACACAGTTTTGTATTCAAGCAGTTATTGGCAGAAAACAAACATTCAAGTATTCATACGGCTCCAGTGCAATGAATTGAGAAGACAAACAGAAGCCATTATTTACCCAGAAATGCAATTTTGGACATTACAACTGTGGTGGGCTTATTTTTTGTTGTTGTTGTTGTTTTATGGTTTGGGGCAGAGTTTCAGTGGGGAATGAGACTTTGGTTTCTTTGAGAGCAGAAATGTTAGTCAGGACACAAGTTACCTTATTTTCAATTTTTTAAATTTATAAAATCTTTACCTACCCCCTATAGAGAGAGTAAAGATGGACAGTGAAGACCTGTTTAGTGTTATATCTGAAGGAGAATTGACACCTGTACCAGTCCTTTCTAATATCATTAGTATTTATTATTTGTATTGTGATAGCTCCTACGAGCCCAAGTCAAGGACCAGGCCCCAATTGTGCTAAGTTCTTACAAACACACAAAACAAAAAGATGTTCCCATTCCCAAAGAATTTACAATCTAAGTAAACTTTGAACTGGATTTTACTAATAGAGCTAGTCAGGCATTTTTAAATGCCCCCACTCGCTCCCCCCTGCTGAAAATGCTGATTCATCAAAAACAAAATGATTAGCAGAACAGGGTTGGCTTCAACAAAGCTCCAAACTCGAAAATAATTTTGGAAAAAAAAATTCAAAATTGTCAGAATGTCCCATTTAGAACTAAAAATAAGTAGCTTGAGTTGAAATGACTTCTTGTTTTGAAATTTTAGTAGACTTAGACGAGGAAAAGATTAAGGGGGGGGAAAAAAAGGACAAAATCAAACCTCCCCCCTCCCAGTCTGTGAACATTTTTGAGATTTTGACTTTTAGTCCTGATTTCAGGTGGGTAGGTTTTTTGATATCTCAAAAGTTTTTGAAGGGCAAGAAGAATATCTACTAATAATTTAATAGCCAAACAAGCTATTAAAATGCCTGATATGATGGGGAAGTCTCCTATATTACTGCACACATGTAATTTCTATTAATGTTAATAGAAATTCTGCCAGACAATAATGGATGCTATTAAAATATTTTCATTTACCCTGAATGGTACAGTAGTTAGACCACCTAAATACTACAGCTTACTTTAAAACCACGGTGATGATTGTACTATAAACAACAGGGATACAACAGGGAATACCACAAATCTAAATATCAGAATTTCTATGGTAAAGAAATATTGCAGTGTTTATTCAAAGATTGTAATGGTCCTCTATGTATGGAGAGATCAGCCTATAAATTCATATTGAAAGAGATAGATTGTGTTCCAATAAAATATATTAAGTATATTTTAACAAGATTTCATTTCATCATTTCCTTTTGGATTTTCATTTCTGATGTAAGCTTTACAATATTTTCTGAAGCATAATCAGATCCATTTTATGCGAGAAAATTGTCCTCATGTAAAAAGAATACTTTTGGCATCAAATTTGGGAGCATAAAATTGTGTTAGAGATGTCCACTGCATCTCTGGATGTTCTAAACTCAGCATGCTATACCCTTGTAAATGTGTCTTCTTTAATCTTTGTGGATCCTTCAACTTTTCACAGTATTCCGCACTTCATTTAGTTTTAAAAATAGCACATCACTTTACAGCTCCAACAGGTAACCGAGAGAAATGATTTTTGACTGATTCTTTTAATACACTGCAGTAACCTACTGTGGCTGCTTTATATTCAATACAAAACTTTTATTACTCTAGCAGTGCTCAAGGTTTATTTTGACTTTTTCAACTTTTTATTTCATAGATATTCCAGAGTCCAACCACTCTGCATTCATTTAGCAGTAGCTAGTAGTGGAGAGGAGTTGATAGCAGGTGGACAATTTTTGCAACAGTGACAATCACAGTTCCAATTTCCCAGGAACCCAAGGGCTCCACCCAGTTTTCATTTCAAAATAATAAATGCTCCTTATATGTTTTACTCAGCGCTTCCTTGATAGAATTTAAATGGATTGTTGGCTGCATTTACCAAGAATGAAAAATAAAAAACCCAAGGTATTCAGAGTCATTAGAAAGGAACAGCAGATGGGCTCTGGCCAGTTGAATCATTAGTCTTCATGGGCCATATGCCCATATTCATAATATAGCATACTGGAAGGCAGCCATAGGTCATGTTTTAGGACTCCACAGGCTGCCTTTGGCCTTTTCCCTGACTTCTCATATTTAACAAAGAATTTTGAAATTGGAAAAGAGCTGATATTCCCTGGGTGCCATCACATGATAAGGTATTTTTAACAGCTCTGTATATAACCACAAATGCTCCAATGCCTTAAACACATCTTAAAATTCCAGGCTAATTCTAATTAACTCATATATAAAACAAAATAAAAACAAAAATAAATCTGAAAATAGAAGAGATCCTTTTGGCAATATTTAATTTTAACGGATAGATAGACAAAGTGTTAGACTGTGGTATAGCTATTAACATCAGTGGGAGATACAGTGCTAGTCCATTACCTCCCACGCACCTCACACATACACAAGCACACACCACTTTGGAAATACAGCTATTAGTGACTAAAACCTGTACTGTGTTTGTCATATGCATATTCTGTGAATACCTTCATGTTAAAAATACAGTAAAGGATTATTCCATGTAAATGAGTGTAATTATTTGTATTTTATGAGCTAAATTTGCTGACAGGGTATGCCGTGTGTACAACTAAAACAGTAAGTTCACAACCAAGTGAAGTTCGGAGAGCAGCTGTAAATAGAACAGTATGCTCATTTGTGGTTCTAAATTCAGGGGATGCTTTTCTAGTGAAACACTACAACTGCTTAGCAAAGCCACTATTGAACTAGCCCTGAGATGACTCTTGACTTCCCACCATTCCCACAGGTCAAAGTTCTCCAACTAACTAGATAAAATGAAACAAGGTGGCATAAGACTGGAGTGCCTATAGCACAAAACTCACTCAGCCACAGTCTGTTAATAGCTCGAGGCTCATACACAGACATATGTTGCTACCATATGCTGTTCCCATAAAGAATCTTGAAAAGAACTCTCTTTTCAAACACAGTTGTGCCTGCCAAATCAAAGCCAACAGAATTGCCCCTTACACTAATCCAGATAATCAGTCTGGAAGGTCCACAGAAAGATGGACAGATCTGAGCTTCATCCATTGCTAAGAGAGATCATCCTACTTCGCTGACAAAAATTGAACAAAATCAGAAAGACAAGTAAATGCATCAGAACCAAGAATGACACCCACCCCATTTGTCTGGTGGAATTTGGATCAATCACCCAAACGGAAGTCTGAGGCTTTATAGCAGGGGTAAGCAACCTATGGCACATGTGCCAAAGACGGGCACGTGAGCTGATTTTCAGTGGCACTCACACTGCCCAGGTCCTGGCCACCGGTCTGGGGGCTCTGCATTTTAATTTAATTTTAAATGAAGCTTCTTAAACATTTTAAAAACCTTATTTACTTTACATACAACAATAGTTTAGTTCTATACTATAGACTTATAGAAAGAGACCTTCTAAAAATGTTAAAATGTATTACTGGCACGCGAAACC
The DNA here is from genome assembly GCF_002925995.2 of Terrapene triunguis. NCBI lineage: Eukaryota > Metazoa > Chordata > Testudines > Emydidae > Terrapene > Terrapene triunguis. Next base: position 25,102,761 of record NW_020664464.1, on the reverse strand, counting down.
TTAAATTAGGTTATTTCACATAAATGAAGAGTCGGCACACCACTTCTGAAAGGTTGCCGATCCCTGCTTTATAGACAGTCTGTCCCACATCCTCAGAAACTGCCATTGCCCTTTGTGGCTAGTGAAGTCCATTGAAAAACATCTGGCTACTGTGATAACAGAGATCACCAAAGCTTCCTCTGAAGAAAGCATGCTGAAAAATACAGTAGTCTGGCCAACCTGGAAAGAGTCTATATTTAACTTAATTTAACTTTACCAATTACTACTCTCTTCTCATCCTCCCTTTTCTTGGCAAAGATATTGAGAAGATGGTTGCACCCCAAATCCACAGCATTTATCAGGTTTCAGACAAGAACAAGGCTCAGAAAGAGCCTTGCTGGTGCTAATGAATAATTTACATTTGGCTTTAGGTAGAAAACAAACACTCTCTCTTCAAAGCAGCGATAGTGATATGCATGTGAGATCTTGCAGGAGTAAATGGGGCGGCACTTAGCTGGATCCACTATTCTTGTCAGACATATCCCAAATAGATCTGATGTGCACCTGTTCCTCATTCCCCATCTATCACCCACCTTGTCACTCTAACACATGGAATCCCACAGGCTCAATACTTCTACCTTGTGCTGGTATATGAACGTCACTGAATTGTACAGATCCTTTTTTTTCAAAGCATCCTCCCCACTATCACCAGCATAGCCTCATGCCTGGAGAGGAAGAGCAGGTGGATGAAGAGCAATTGACTATAAGAGTTGGGTGACATTTTTCTGCTGAAACTTCTTTGCCAAAAAATGCAGATATGGGTCGACCAAAACACATCTTGAATTTGTGTTGATTTGGGTGAACTGTTTTGCACCAACTGTTTTGGGCAAAAAGGAAAAGAAAATTCAGAAACATAGAAATGAACCATTTTGATTTTTCAGGTAGAGTCACAAGGAGACTTAGGCACCACTGGCATTCATAAAACTACACAACAGGTGGTGGTGCCACTTTTATATCCTATAACTCAATGGTTAAGGCAGTCACCTGGCTTGGGGGAGACCCCAGTTTGAATCCTTGCTCCAGAAGAGGGACTTGAATCCCAGTATCCCCTCTCTCACATAAGTGCCCTAACCACCAGGCCATAGAGTGTGTGTCTCTCAGTCACCCCTGTTGAAACTGTTCCTCTTTGTATATACATCCTCTTTAAATAATCATTGGAACAAGAATCCAGGTGATGCTTCTCATAGGTAAGTGTCTTAATCACTGGGCTATAGAGTCAGTCACTCAGTCTCTCTCTTTGTATAAAATATTTAAATATTCATTGACTAAAGTTGGTGCAATACAAGCATAAAATATTTAATATGAATCACAACCATATACTTTGTCTCCTGTTTACTCTCCCTCCAATTCCAACTCCCTCTGTTGTCATGTCATAATTTATTTCCTCTGAACTGCAAGATCTTCAGGAGAAAGAGCATGTTTTTTAGTTGTCTGAAAACTGCCATCTACACCTAAGCTCTGTATGAATAAATAATAATGTACATGACTTGCAGCTAGTGATTAAACAATCTCCTAAAGTTTGGAGACTTGGTGCAGATAAGCATCCAAATTGTTAATGTTTTTCCTAACCTTTTTGTTTGGAAAATCTTGCATGAGAAATTATTATTGTGGGATTGTTGGTCCTTTCTGGTTTCAATCAATACTGTTATGAGCTGGGTCAAACCTTGTTATGGATTGAGTTAAAACCCATTGAGATTGATAGGTATAAACTCACCCTTCAGTTAATATAACTGCATGCATTAGCCCCCACCTAAGACAAAAGGTGTGCGTGAATCCACCCAGGAGCTTTTGGCTGAATATTGGTGGGTAAGTGTGGGTGTGTGAGAGATAGAGTGCATGGATACCCCCCCCCACACACACACACACTCACACAAATTGAAACTGAGAACTGACAAGTGCAGACAGAAAGCCAAGCAGAAAGCATACAGAGACACTGGAAAGAGCTAGAGAGAGAGCTTATGGGTCTGGTGCTAGCTAAAGAGGCTTAGGGACTGTAAACTATGAAACTGCTCCTTTTTTCTTGGTTCCTTCTGCATTCAGAGACAGAGAACTTTATACATTCTTTGAAAATGAACAAGGCCACATCAAAGAAAATACCAGGCTCCCATCAATTTCTACTTCCAACTGGTATATTCCAAAGAACTTCTGCTTGCTGTGCAGGTCAAAAAGTAGCAACCATACTATATAAACACTTTTCTGCTAGCCCTCTTTGAATCCAAGAAGCACAAAGGCACATAAAAATAACATGTCAAGAAGCTTTGGCTTCAGAGAAGGTGCAAGATGCTTCTTCCATTCAACCTCATATACAAACACCTACCCGATTATTTGAGGTGTATGTTGACACTTTTATACTATTCATTTGAGATGAAATGAAACATTATCCATCTATTAGAGGAAATACTAAATCACTCGCTGATAATTTGAGTTCCTGGGATCACTGTCAGCATAGGCCTATGTCACAGTCTTGGTCTTATACAGCACTCTTTATGAGTTTCACATGGCCCTGTACTCACACATCCTCTAGTCCTCAGTGTCCAGGCAGTTGGCAATACAGGTTCAGGAGATTCAGCTCCCATCAGAGTACATGCCTTCCTGTGTTACCAAAGATCTCAAAACAAAGGGGTGGGGGAAGAAAACAGACATGTAATGCCCTCAGGCAAGTCAACAGTAACAGTTGCAAAGTAACTAGTATTCTGAGTCCAGCCTACCTTCCCCTCAGTGGGCTTGGACAGGTAGCAACAGTCCCTGTTCTTAGCCACGCTCTCCTCTAAGTGCTGAGGATTGAAGGTCTGTTCTCCGGGGAACTACAGGTCAGTCAGCCTCACCTCAGTCCCTGGAAAAATCATGGAGCAGGTCCTCAAGGAATCAATTCTGAAGCCCTTAGAGGAGAGGAAAGTGATCAGGAACAGTCATCATGGATTTACCAAGGGCAAGTCATGCCTGACTAACCTAATTGCCTTCTATGAGGTGATAACTGGGTCTGTGGATGAGGGGAAAGCAGTGGATGTGTTATTCCTTGACTTTAGCAAAGCTTTTGATACGGTCTCCCACAGTATTCTTGCCAGCAAGTCAAAGAAGTATGGGCTGGATGAATGGACTATAAGGTGGATAGGAAGCTGGCTAGATCGTCGGGCTCAATGGGTAGTGATCAATGGCTCCATGTCTAGTTGGCAGCCGGTTTCAAGCGGAGTGCCCCAAGGGTCGGTCCTGGGGCCAGTTTTGTTCAATATCTTCATTAATGATCTGGAGGATGGCATGGACTGCACTCTCAGCAAGTTTGCAGATGACACTAAACTGGGAGGAGTGGTCGATACACAGGAGGGTAGGGATAGGATACAGAGGGACCTAGACAAATTAGAGGATTGGGCCAAAAGAAATCTGGTGAGGTTCAACAAGGACAAGTGCAGAGTCCTGAATTTAGGATGGAAGAATCCCACTCCCTGTTACAGACTAGGGACCAAATGGCTAGGAAGCAGTTCTGCAGAAAAGGATCTAGGGGTTACAGTGGACGAGAAGCTGGATATGAGTCAACAGTGTGCCCTTGTTGCCAAGAAGGCTAACGGCATTTTGGGCTGTATAAGTAGGGGCATTGCCAGCAGATTGAGGAACGTGATCATTCCCCTCTATTCAACATTGGTGAAGCCTCATCTGTAGTACTGTGTCCAGTTTTGGGTCCCACACTACAAGAAGGATGTGGAAAAAATGGAAAGAGTCCAGCAGAGGGCAACAAAAATGATTAGGGGGCTGGAGCACATGACTTATGAGGAGAGGCTGAGGGAACTGGGATTGTTTAGTCTGCAGAAGAGAAGAATGAGGGGGGATTTGATAGCTGCTTTCAACTACCTGAAAGGGGGTTCCAAAGAGGATGGATCTAGACTGTTCTCAGTGATACCAGATGACAGAACAAGGAGTAATGGTCTCAAGTTGCAGTGGGGGAGATTTAGGTTGGATATTAGGAAAAACTTTTTCACTAGGACGGTGGTGAAGCACTGGAATGGGTTACCTAGGGAGGTGGTGGAATCTCCTTCCTTAGAGGTTTTTAAGGTCAGGCTTGACAAAGCCCTGACTGGGATGATTTAGTTGGGAATTGGTCCTGCTTTGAGCAGGGGGTTGGACTAGATGACCTCCTGAGGTCCCTTCCAACCCTGATATTCTATGATTCTATGATTCTCCACCCAGCTATAGGTGCTGGAACTAGGAGTGCAGGGGGTGCTGCAGCACTCCCTAGATTGAAGTGGTTTCCATTATACAGGGTTCGCAGTTTGGTTCAATGGCTCTCAGGATCCCCACTATAAAAATTGTCCCAGCACCCCTGCACCCAGCTGCTGCTGAGCTGGGGCTTCCAGTCTTTTAAGCCCTTCTTCCAAGCCTGACATGCCTTGCAGGTTTGGTGAGGTAGGGCTGCTTGAGCCCATAGCAGTTCCTTAACCTTTGCCTGATTGGTGCAGGGTTTGTCAACCCATCACAGCCTACTTCAAAACAAATGATGTTTCTTTAAATTGTTGTTACCCTGTATGATGGAAACAGCAAAGTTTCAATGGTTACTGGTATCAGGTTACATTGTGGTACTCATCCTTGGCCTTTCATTGAAGTCAATGAGAGTTTTTGGCCTAGAGTCCCTTATGACATAAATGCACTAATTACGTTGCACCAGATTCATGATTAAGTTAGATTAAATCAGCTCACTGGATGCAGAATTGATTTCTCAGCATTGAGACGGACCATCGCATATATGGTGTTAGGTTGTTTGAAGCTGGTGCAGGGATGTGTGGTTTATGCCTCCCTGCACCAGCCTGGCTGTTTGCGCTGGCAGGAGATATACCCCGAGGGAGGGGAGGTGGTGTTGCTACTTCCAACCTTCCCTTGGGATTTTCCACCAGGCTGGAGCAGACTTAACATTTAACAGGAGCCCCATAGGAGCCCTGCTAGTGGAAGCTGCTGAGAGGATGAGCTGAACAAACACATTCTCTGGCCTCCCTGGAGAACAACAACTAGTTTATATAGAAATGCTCTGTACTAGAGATATAGAATACTGCTTCTCAACAAATAAGGCACACGTGACAGCTCTCTCTGTAACTAGGTTCTTATACCATGTTAATCATTGTGGTAACTAAGTACCTAAACAGCAAACGGAACCTGTGCTGAAATTGAGGAAAACATTAACTCTATTTTTAACTGAAAAGTACATATAAAAGGCTATATAATGAATTTAACTTACAGAACAAAAATAGATGTGAGATTAATTCACATGCACTTCACACTGAGGTGTATTTTTGATAAACACAAACACCTACCTGTACTTGCTAGAAATCGTGACAAAATGGATTCACACATTCACTGACACAATTCAGATTGTTAGTTGCAAGTGATGAGACAGTGTTGATTAAGCACTATTTATAAAGAATTCGATGATCACAGCTATTAGGAAGAACAAAACCAGCACTAATTACTTTCACTGTACATTTCAATGGTCTTCCAGTGACCTTAAAATAGAATTACTGAAGATATCTGTGGATTTAACCAATTCAGCATAGTGCCAGCTGACATATTTAAAAGCAATATGGAACAGGATTAGACATGTATTTTAGCTTTATGTTTTTTAAGATGCCACTGTACAAAGAAGAAAATTAGTTCTCTATTACAAGCCCCAGACTATTATAAATGCACATTTTGAATTCCCTTTAATAGTCTTTTATGTACAGGAAAGAACAATGCTTGTTTGCCATACAAATACTGCACAGATAAACAGATTGCAGATTTTACATGTTGTTCCCACATTTTTAAAAACAATTAGATTGTGCATGAGATTTCTCATGCTGTTAACCAAGTGCTCTTACTAGTACATCAGTTCTTAGTTCTAATTGCTAGTCCATTGATTAATGCACTTGCATTTTTAAAATTCTTAAAAAATTGAACATACAAAATTACTGGGCCAGATTTGTTGGTATGCACTGGCTGCTTTGTGCCAGTCTGGTGATGTAACACAACAGTAAAACCAGCTTAATAGGCCCACTAAACTGGGTTTATGGCTGCTTTGAGTTGCAGGAGCAGTGAAAAGCTGCCAGAGTTACCAGAAAATCTGGCCCAGGGTTTTGTTGTCCTTTTGGGTTCACAATCCTGAGACCTCCACCTATAAAATTAGCCCCATTGATTTCAAAGGGTCTACTTGTGTCGGAACTGCTTACCTGTGAAGTCTCTTGCAATGGATAAACTTCAAGGTTTCTTTCTTCTCAGCTACACTAAGGCAGTGGTTCTCAGCCTTTCCAGACTACTGTACTCCTTTCAGGAGTCTGATTAGTCTTGTGTATCCCCCAAGTTTCATGTCATTTAAAAAACTACTTGCTTACAAAATCAGACAAAAAATACAAAAGTGTCACTGTGCACCGTACTGAAAAATTGCTACTTTCTCATTTTTACCATATAATTATTAAATAAATCTATTGGAATATAAATAGTGTACTTACATTTCAGTGTATAACATTTACAGCAGTATAAACAAGTTGTATGAAATTTCAGTTTGTACTGACTTCACTACTGCTTTTTATGTAGCCTGTTGTAAAATTAGGCAAATATCTAGATGAGTTGATGTACCCCCCCGGAAGACCTCTGTGTATCCCCAGGGGTACGTGTACCCCTGGTTGAGAACCACCAGACTAAGGCACCACTGTGGCAGTGCCTTTGTGCAAATGAGACTCAAGCCCCTAAAGATTGTGGAATAACTTTTTTTATAAAAACAAACCTCTGCAGCCATTTAACCATAATATTGGTACCTACTACTTGTTTGTCAATCAAAGCATGTATGTGTGTGGGTGGTGGGGGGGAAGATGGATATCATAGGGCAATATGTTTTTACCCATTCTCAGAGGTGCTGTAAAAACTTTGCTCTTCTCGTCTCAACAAACACCATCTGTTGCAGAAAGATTCACTACAATACCAGGGAGATGTTTAAAGATACCTAAAGAGCTGCTCATTAATACAAGAATTTTCAGAATAGTTTGTAAATAAAATATTATTTATATTTACAAAGTGAGAACTATATTAATGCCCAGCAGAGTATTCTTTAACCAGATTAAAGCAGCACAGTTTTACAGTTTAAGCATTTTATTTTAAAACCACAGAAGAGGCATGAATTACAATTATATATTATATATATACATATATAAAGCTTCCTAGCAAGTCATTGTGAGTATAAATACTATTGCACAATGATACAAATATTCTATATTGATCAGAGATCTTCATAGATCCAGTCTTTAACTGTGATGAATCTTAGCACATTCAAGTCCAAAGATGAATCTCTGAATTTGCGGTGCCATTTTTGAGATTTGTGTCAGTACTTCATAAAAATCTGTCTGACCTCAAATTTATTTCCTTGTTGTTGCGGTTGCCCCAAGACCTCTTCTACTTAGTTCCCCAAGAACTCATTTCAAGTCCAGTCTCACCACTCAGGTTCCTTTATTTGGGATACAGCAGAGCTACTCTGAGTGTATTAGACTCAAGCGTAGGGGGTGAATATAGGGTGTACCACACATTCAAAGTCACACAGCAAACCTGTTCCTTTTCACAAATGTACACATTGCATTGCATTTACTACACACTGAAGCACACATTTCAGGATTGGCTTGGTCACTTTGTAGGAAACAATCCCTGTACGGCATGCACTGTCCATGCATGTCTTACTCTTTATCTCATCTTATATTCCAGGCTTATCTTATCCATTGTTATTTTGTCCATTGTAAATCGTTCCCTGGGTGTCCCCCCTTATTTTTAGCTAGTACAGACATTTTATTTCCAGGCTATTGACCCATTTACCTCCTTATTCCTGTCTTATGAAAAACAAGGCATCACCCATGTCCAGTTATTCAGATCAAGCCAAGTCTACACTTATTATTTCATAATTATATTTGGATAGTGCCTAGGCAGCCCAATCAGGGATGAAGCCTCATTGTACTAAGCGCTATACAAAGTGAAAAGACAGACCTTGCCCCCAAAAGTTTAATTTCTGAGGTCCTTTTCAATGGAAAATGTCCCCAAGAGTCCTCTGTCCCCACAGCATCAGCCAGGGAAATGAAGTGTGTTTCTGGCAGAAGGAATAGGTAGTAGGCCATAGTAGTTTGGGTTGATAATTCAGCCACACTATTAAAACAAATTATTAGCAATTGAACAGGTAAAGTAAGATGAAGCAGCTGTACACAGGGTACTTCTGCTAGTTCACAAATGTTTTTTTTTTTTTTAAATGTACTGATAGGTGGTCCCTTCCACATCAATGAGCAGATGGCTCCTTGATCTAGTGAATCTGTCTTGAGGATATAAAGGATAACAGAAGTGCCAGCCCTACAGAATCATAACTATCTTCCTCTGATCACACAGAAGCCCAACACTGGGTACTCTATGATATCAAGGATTTTCTGGTCTGGAGAGGCCAGGATGAAGGATGCGCTCCACAGCATTATAGTCCCCATAGATTTCCGGGGCCACTTAAGAGAATATTAAATTGTCACTGTTATCTTAATGGGATCATCCCTCCATTGATTAAATCCTCTTCCCTTGAGGGTGGTGTTCGGAACAGCCCCCACCAAGCTGGCCCGCCATGCTAGAATGGTTCCAAAGGAAGTGTTCCCATCTGGAGGAGGGGGAAGCTGTGAAGCATTTGGAGGACCTGGCCTCCAGGGGCTGTCCCAATATCCAAATAGTTTCAAGACAGCCCTGGGTTTAAATCTTAAACCTCTTTGTCCACTCTGTGGGTCATAAAGCCAACCTCTAGTGGAACTATGAGGTGGAGCCCCACAGTTTTTGTATCAGACACAGGTTTTAGCCACCTCGCAAGGCTATATGCCCTAAAATAATGACCTCAATACACCAGTACAGATGTTGGTGCACATGTGCATCAGTGATTAAGTGAGAACCAGCTTGCCACACTTCAGTTTTTACATTTACACAATTCAGGATTGGCAATGAAAGCAGAAGAAGAAGAAGAAATGCCCTTCAGCCACCCGCCTAATAGCGCAGCAGCACCATCTGCATTGGTGCAGAAGAAAAAGGAGAAGAGAAAAAGGAGCTGTCTCTCTGTCCACTATAAAAAGGTATCTATTCAGTGTAACAGTCAAAAAAAAAAAAAAAAAAAACCTGTCTCTAGTGCTAACAGCAGCACTAGCAGTGAAGCACCTGCCACTGCCTTGTACACTGAGAAAATAGCATACAATTTAGGAGACTACAAAGGCCTCAGCTTTCCCTCAAAAAATTCTTCACACACAATTACAAAAAACGAATCAACCTAATTCTCCTATAGGCTGGGAAGGAAGAGACGCATTGTTATTTTTATAATTCAATAATGGCAGATGCTCAGCTACTACAGTGATGGAGAGAAGGACACAAAAATCCTTAGAAAAATAGACAGAACCTCTTCACCTATAGGTTGTGAAAGTGCATGTGTGTGGCATTACTACAACAGCTCTACTGTGCCTCCGAGGAGGACAGTCATGGTTCCATTGACATGATTTGTTAGCTGAGCTAGTAAAGTGATTCCTCCTTCTGGCAAAAGCAGTAACAGCTGCATAAGCTCCTCTAAGTTAAAAGTCCCTTTTATACATCCCACATTAGGTTCATTTCTGTCATCCATTAGAAAATAACCTTTTAAAATTGTTGTTTATGTTATGGTCGCACCTAAAACTCTAGACAGGGAACTGGATTTTGTTAACATTATTGAGTGGCTACTTGCATAAGTGAGGAAGGTAGTAAGTGAGTGGGAGAGTTCTTTCAGATTCCACATCTGATCACCGGGTATACCACAATTAAACAGCCCTGTAGCCTGAGCCCAAGTCAGCTGATATGAGCCAACCAGGGGTGTTCAATGGCAGTGTAGACATACCCTATCTGACAGGAAACAAGGATACAAAGGAAGACACAGGGGGTGAGAGTATACAGCTAGTAGGGTATAAGCCACAAGTAGTATAATCAGATTCTATCTGAGATACTTAAATGGTCCCCATTACTGTAGTATCTAAGACAATGTATGTATCCTCACAACACCATCTCTGAGAGGGAGGGAAGTGCTGCTATCCCTATTTTACAGATGGGGAATAGAAGTGTCACAGTTACCAGGCTAGCTGCACCACTGTCCCTTTATGGGGTCTCATCAAGGGCACCCCTACAGGTGTCAAGCCACAAGTCTTTACCTCTCCTGGGGTGGAATTCTGCAATAGCCCCACTCTCAGACCAGGGCCTAGGTTACAGCTCCCTAGTACCAACCATGACTAATTCAGCAGATCCAACTGCACTTGACCCTGCAAGAATTCTCCTTCGGGAATCTGTGGGCAGTAATACTATGCAGTGACACAGGAGCAGTTCTTCAACACAAAATTGTGACACTGCACCCCATATTCTTCATAGTTATATTATTATGATAGGATTATGGCATAATTATGATGCAAATCATAACTTTTTCAATGACACCTCACATGACTTATCTTGTACAAAATGAATCATAATTATGCCATAATCCTATCATAATAATATAGCTATGAAGAATATGGTATGCAGTGTCACAAAAGTATGACTTATTTTATCCAAGAGATACATAGAACGTAGAGATGTGGATTTAAAAATATCAGAGACCTTGGCATTCCCCTCAAGCTGTTCAGTTGACATAACTTAGCCTTGGTAGCCAGAGAGAACAGGTGATACCAAGTTACAGCTTGTTTCCTGCAGAACCCTCAATTCCAGTCAGGCGCAGTGTCAGCCTACAGCCTGCTCTCTCTCACTCTTCAGCTTGAGTGCTACATATAGGTACACCTTAAAATTCACCAAAATGCTCCAGGGGTGATGACTGAAGTAGTGGTCCTCAGGCTCCCGGATCAAATATGCTGAGTTTCTGGCATAAACAGCTGGGCTACACGTATCCTGAAGCAGGAAACCAGTGATGGCATTGAGATTCCCCAAAGACTTGAATACTTAGCACTCCCACAAATCCCCGAGGTTGGCCCCTGGCATAGCAGTGATCACAAGAAACAGGACTTTTCTGTGGGCACAGGGGGAAGAATTGCTTCACAGCCCCTGTCCAAAAATGCTAAAACAGACTTGGACAGATGTAAAAATTACTTCCATCCATCAAACACTGAGCTGTTGAAAGTTCTTGGGAGCCTTTGTAGGTAATATAAGAACTAGAGCTGCAGCTTTCTGTTTGTTTTATTCCCTAATAAACCAAGATGATTCCCAAGGATTTCATGATTATTGTATCTGTCATCTCATTAAGTTTTAGAGAAGCTGAGAGTGCGTGTCCTTTCTTACTTTGCATTGCTATCTTCTTGAAGTATGGATCTAATTCACATAATGGGTATGATGTCAAAGGAGTTTTTAAAAGGGAATAAGTGCCTAAGGGGTTCTGAAAGTTTCTAAAATCATACTTTCCAAGATAATTGTGTTTCTTCTGCTTGCAAAACTAAAATGGGATTGCAGGCTTAAATGTGAATTACTAGAGCAGTACATGACACATTATTAACATGTCCTCCTACTGCAGTCACTTGGCAACATAGCAATCATCTAAGATTTGCACTTTAAAACATTTGACGCGACTCTTATTTCTCAAATAGTTCACACAATGTTCACTGTGTTTGCCTCATCCCTAGAAATTCTTTGCTTGTTTCACAATGACTCTTCAAGAGCCAGGGCAGCTTCTCTTATAATTGCAAAAGGTAATTTAAAACACAAATTATAGGAGGAACCTTTGTTATTAAGTGCCTGGCTCATGCTATTCAAAAAGCATGAGTGCTATTTAGCCTAGAAATCAGTTTTCTTACCTTTCATTTTCCTAGGACGGGGCTCCATAGTAACAATGCCAGCAAACCAGCAAACTATGAAATGCTGAAGATGCATCACTATATTCCTCCAAGGGAGCTTGGCATCCTAGCACAATAATCCTGGTGAAATGAGAATGGAGCCTTCTCACTCTGCAGTGCAAAAAAAATGCTTATCCAATATAGAGGATGAAATCATCGCCTCGTCGAAATCAATGGCAAAACTCATGTTGACTGCAATGGAGCCAGGATTTCACCTCTTATATTCTGGATTTTCTTTTTTAAATGAACTGTGAATTTGTCATATTAGTTTGTGTGGGATACAATTTCTGTCACTTTTATAAAGGCTTTTTAAATAGCATTGTTGTCCTGTCATTATTTTCACAGCTTTTCCTGGCTATTATATTTTATATCTATGCATATATACAGTGAGATTTCGGCTGGGGCTTTAAGGACCTAAATGAATTAGGTGCCCAATTCCCACTGAAAGTCAATGGTAATCAGGAGCCTAACTTCTTTAGGCCCCTTTAAACATCCCAGCTATAATAAATGTTTACTTTGTGTCTAATCTCCAGAGGCAGTGACCTTCTAAGCAGGGAAATATGAAAGGCGGTGAGGAGGATAAAGAAGTGCAGTGGATCATGAAAAGACACAATTGCAGAAAGGACTAAGCAAGTAAAAAAAAGTCAGTACCTAATTAGTCAAGAAATTAGGTTCAATTAAAGTTTACATTATGGACTATTGAGGAAGAGATGTGTGTTAGGAAAGGCATTTTCATTACAGATGGAAGAAGACTAAATTATCTGCAGATTTAAGCAATCCATGAATAATTCCAATTAAATTATTTTAGAAAAAAAGACTAGATATATGATAGAGGATTTTTAATGACTGGATGGCTCAGGGGACATTAACGAAATGCTCCTTTCACCTCTCGGTCAGATCAGATCACGTATAGACACCTGCCTGACTAAACTTCATTAACAAGTTGGCTGTTCAGTGGCATGAGTGAAGTAAATAACTGGTCTTGATTTAGTTCATAATAAACAGGTGCTCTCATTACTAGATCTTTGACACACCACTGAAAAGTGGAGCAAGTTGAGTAAAGCACTATAACAAGCAGCTGAGTAGTTAAGGTGACATGTATACATATACCAAGGAGTGTAATTACAAATGTAGGGGCTCAAACATTTGAAAATTTTGGCCTGTACTTATATTTTTTCTATTCTCTGGAGTGTAAAATTACTGTTCCTACATCTTAGTGATGTATGAACCATTTTTTCACTTCCGCAGTTGCCTGATTGGCATTTCCCAACTCTTCTTCTGAGATTTACTCTACTAAGCATAAGCAGTAGATAAAGTTGAGTGTCATAATATATTCTTAACAGGTGGTCCTTTGGGCCTTGCTTAAAACTAATTAATGAAAACTGCCAGTTGTGCTATATTGTCCTGGAGCCTTCAGAATAATTGTAAGTCATAAACATTAAAAAGCAGTATTACAGTCCAATGTGTCCAGACAGGTCTGACAAACTCCACTGTTTATTTCTTAGTTGTTTAAGACACTGGGTTGTTTGGTTCATTTTGTACTGGGTGCAGGAAAACAGAGAGGGACAAGATTCTGAGACTACTGTAGTCCTGGAGGTATGCAGAATTCCAAAAGATTTTACACTGCAATTTATGAATGAAGGCCATCCAGGGTGTTAGCCTGACCCTGCCAACCCTCACTTGCCCCATCTTGAATAGGTCTGCTCATATGCGGGTTCACAGGTTCAGGATCCTGATCCTAAGAGCTGATGAGACCCTGCAACTTCCACTGAATCTAATGGAAACTGCAGCGGCTTCTCATGAATCAGCATCAGGTCTTGTTATGTAAGGCCCCAATTCATCAAGGTACTTAGATTGCAATCCTGCCAGGTACTAAGCTCTGTAGTGGGGCGGGACTCACCACCATGACACCTCCTGCTAGCCTTCCTGGGAATTAGCTCTCATTTCGCCACAGCGCTCTTGTCTAGTGGTGTCTCACCCGTTGTCACTCTCACCTCCACCTCTAGGACTCACATCGCTCCCTGGGCTGCAGCATCCTTTTCTGGACACAGCCCTCCAGCTGTGTCCCACTCGGTTCTCTCCCCCTTTCTGGGGGACCTGACAGTCCTCAGTCCAGCCACTTGCCTCGGTGGCAAACTGCAGTCCATGTACTGGCCACTCCCCTCGGTGGCAAGTGGGGGGCAAAGCAGGAGGGGACCCAGGCCCGCCTGCCCGCTATTTCAGGTTCCGGCCCAGGAACCATATACTGCCTGCCTCTCCTCCAACTCCACTGTCTGTTTCCCTGGGCCACTTCCCTGCAGCCCTAGCACCTTCTCCACCCTTATACTAGGGCCTCAGTCTAGCAGCCGTCAGGCTGGAGCTCCCCCTTGCTCCCCAGCACTGCTCTGTCTGTGGGGCTGTCCCTCCTACAGGGCAGCCAATCCTTCTCCCTTGGCCTCCAGGGAGAGACTTCCTCTGTTCTGCTCAGCAGCCCTTCTTATATAGGCCAGCCTGGTCCTGATTGGCTGCTCTACTAAGCCTTCTCCCTATTGGCTGGTTCAATAAGCCCTCTTCTAATTGGCTGGGTTCTGCACAGCCTCCCCAAGATGGCTTTAACCCTTCTTCTGCCTGTGTAGGGCAGCCACCCCACCACAAGCTCTCTTGCCTGATATGGAGAAACACTTAAGCATGTGCTCAGCTCCAGACATGTGACTAGCCCAATTGACTTAAAGATAAGCATGTGCTTACGTGTTTTGCTAAATCAGGTCCTAACATTTTCAGAAATAAACTTCTAAATTGCTCTTGCAACAACATGTGGGATTCATCTTGCAAGGTCACTAACCGGGCATAACACTGGCGTTGAAGGTGTTTAACACTGCACAGAGCCAGGTTCTATATGGGAAAGTCCAAAAATGCACACACAGAAATATCCATTTTCAAATGTACAAAAGTGTATAGGACTTTATACAGACAAGCAACCTTTTTAGAGCTTATGTACTTTGTGTGAATTCTGACAATGTCTTTCACATACTTTCGTGTGAATTCTGACAATGACAGTGCAATTACTTCAAGTTAACCCTCGTGTAATAAACAGAAAATCATGCCTATAGCATGTACCTGACATAGGAAAGACCTTAAGCACATGCCTAATATTAAGCATATATTTATAGATTTAAGTTAATCAGGCTCTACATCGGTGGAAGTGTCCAACCTTTCTGGCTCATACTGAAGAATTGGGGCTTATATGAGCTAGCTCCATCAGCACTGAAGTTAATGAGAGTTATGCCCTTTATTTACAGACACTATAAGTGGTCAGTTTGAATAGGCAGCCCTAAAAGATCAAAGACTGAGAGAACATAGAGAAATTACACAAATCCAATAACTGCCCCAAATTCATCAGCTAAATGCAACAAAATCTGACATGTGCACTCATGCTCTCAGTACCTCTCTCTTGTTCCGGGACAAATGGAACTTGTACTTCAAAAGCTACATTTGGGACACTAAAAAGAAACGTTGATATGTGCTATAAGTGGAGGTCCACATTCTACTGGCTGTTCATTTAGTAATCATACCTAGCAGAGGTAAGGTACAGTATTTTCATACTCAATTTTATCTGAAATCTACATCAGTATGTAAGAATATTCATTTGAAAATGACTCACCATAAAAAAACCCCGTTCACTTTTAAATGAACAAATGTAAGCATTTACAGATGCAGCTCAATTCAGTCACAAATAAGATTTTTCTGCCTGGCTATCATAGCAAAGTTGATTATAAACTTGCCTACTGGATATAGTACAAGTAACTCAGCTCCAAAATAGATTTATGTTTTTAAATGGTTGCAGTGGGTGTTGCTGCACCAAGTAACAAAGGCACGACGTGGACCTGTGGAAAAAGTGTGGTTTAAGCTCTTGACAAAGATATCATTTGTTTTCCTAACTGTCCACCTGGACTACCTTTGCATGACAGAAAAACACTAGCGTAGCCTGAGATATTTTGTAAGGACTCTCATAGCCATGAAATAGCTGTTGCAATTCATGTATTTCTTTGTTTAGTTATTCATTTGTAAATAGCAATTTACTATGCCTTACTTCAGCATTATTTTAAGACTGAAAACACAGTTTGACTCCTGCTGCTTTAGATTGTGTCTTCTTTCCTAAAGTGTTAATTAAGAAGGAAATTACAGTTTATTAATAGAAGTACACAATAATTGTAGGTAATTTTATTATTTATTTTGGAAACTTGATTAAGACACACAGTCTTCTGTGTCTTCTATCCCAAAGAGTTAATACAGAATTTCTTCCTGCCGTCCCCGCCCCCTTCTAAGCTGCACTTCCCTTCTTTATAGTCACCACCCAGCTCCTTACCCAACAGGGCTTCCTCTTTAATTAAGCCTGGCCCACCCTCCAGGTGCAGCCAAATAGCTTAATTGGTCTCCAAGGCCCACTTTAACACTTTCAAAGCAAGGATGAGGTATATATCCCATCACAATGAGCTATATCCTTTCTATACTTTATTCTATTGTTGTTCACTTCCCTAATTTACCTTTTATACAGATGGATAATGAAGCAGACTTTCCGAAGGTTCCAGAAGGAATCAGTCACAAAGTTGGGAATAGAACCCAGGAGTCTTGACCTCCAAACTGCTGCTATAACTAATGTTTCCATTTTGTACAAATACACTTTAAAACAGACTGTAAATGCACATGTGTAATCACAAAGGTACTATTTACTCCCTGTAAGATTAGGAAGATTATAGTTCAGAAATAAACATGTTTGTCATTGTACAGTATGGCAAATCATCCAGATGTCAGCATTAGCGTGTTGTCTATTTCTCATTCAGATGGATCAAACTGAACCCAAGCCAGACCTAGCTCTCCCACCTATGCATTCTGTCACAGCATTTCTATGTCTCAGGTCTCCCATGTGAAAAATGAGGAAGATGGTACTTCTTGAATAGAGATGCCCCAAAACTACTACTATTATTAAAATATTAATTATTATTAATAATAGATAATAAAACTGCTTAAAGATTTCTCAAAAAAAAAATCCAAGTAGCTACACAGCTGGTTAGAAAACAACCAAACAATTGTCAGAACAAAAAAAAAGTTTTTAATCAAAATTTTGAATTATTCCAATTTTTCCAGCCAGCTCTATTATTTACATTGTCAACCCCACAGGCATATTGTGAGGATTATTTATTTAATATTGGAACAGTGAAAATACAAAGCACTATATAAATGCTCAGTAATGATGTTGAATAACGCTCAGTTTGTGGTGTCCACAAAGTACTATTTCTTGTCTATGCTGGTGTAATAGTGACAGCCAACAAAATTATTTTTTATTCCAATACCCTACTCCCCCAACCACTAAATCTGTGAAACTTTCTCTATTTCTGCAATGCTGCTTCCAATGTCCAAAATAGGCTATGTGGTTGCCAAATCTTCATATCTGAATTTCAGTAATGTTTAATATAATTAGATAAGAAAATCATGTATTTACTCTGTATTTATTCTACAATCCAACCATATTAACTTTCACTGTATCTTTGCAATGGATTAAAGGACTGCAGATTTTTCTACAAACCCTTATCTTTTACAACAGTCTGCAGTTACTTACATTAGGCCTTATTTGGGATGCACTGATCGAGGTACAATGGGTAGATGATCTATACCTTTCCTGTTCTTTATTCTATTGTTGTTTCACTGATGCTCACTTCCCTAGCTTATCATCACACAAAAGACTTACAAATTGTTTTTAATGCTATCATTCATGCCATCTTCACCTACTCCATATAAATAAGTAAAAGCCATGCCAGATTCCTGATTACATTCTTATTACTCACCTTGTATCCAACTTTGAAAAAATAATAGATTTACCTTCACTACCTGCTGTTTAGCACTTTTTCATGTCAATCAGAAAACTTTCCTTGCTGTCAAATGCTTCCTGAAAAAGCTGAGAAAAGCATATGTGCAGTGCAACTTGCTTGCATCTCCAGGCTGTTTTAGCCTCTGAATTAGGACAACATAATCTCCAAACATACACATACCACAGGGGTATCCCTTAAATACCTGTTCAAGGAGCACCACACAGAATCTTACTACATCTAGCAAATCATCAGTTTTTCTATACAAAGGCTATGATCTTGCTAATACTTATATATGTGAGTAACTACGCTCATGAGTAGTTCCTTGGAGCTCCATAGCTCCATGCAGAGGATCACAAGGGCTTAAGAAGGATTTAAGAAGTACATGGGCCTTGTAGGTGCTGCCCTTCTGCAGTAGGGTAAATTTCACCTATGTAGTATGCACATAGCCTTCTGTGGCACAACAGGGTGGAGTTAGGTCATTTTGCAGATATAGTTCACTAAAAATGAGATATAGTATGTTCTGGTGGTTAGTGCGTGGGACTAGAAATGAGGAGTTATGGATTCTTATCTCATCCTTGTATTTGACTCACTGAGAGAACAGTCACTTAACCTCTGTGCCTCAGTTTCTCTGTCTTTAAAATGGAAATGATCGTGCACTACTTGCCTAATTTGTAAAAGACCTTGAGATTATTGGTTGAAAGGCACTATATAAGGGCAAAGTATTATTAATAACTATTTCTAGTTCACAAATGTAGCTAACACTGTTTTGATTTTAGGGCATTCCAGCAAGGACACAAGGATGCAAAGAAAGGAAGAAAAAGACATCCCTTCATAAAGCTCTTCCTCTATTAATATATATTTTCCTGAGATTGAAAATAAAAATTTTAAAAGTAGCTAGAGTCAAAACCTTGGAACACATTTACATTTTGAAGGTTGGGAACTATAGGGCGGGTCAGGGGGAGGGACTTGGAATTCAAATTGAGATCTGAATTTTACAGTTAGCTCCCACTTTTACAATAGGACTTGTATCTGAATACATCCAGATTTGGGGATGCTCATCATATGAATCTGGAATCAGCTTTAAATTCCAGAATGCTGGCTCAGAAATAGCCAAAGCAACAACAACAAAACCTGTAAAAGCTAGTAGGTAGTGATACAACTCTGACACGGTGTGTCAATGTGAGGGAGAAAGTTCACAGATAGCCTACTTCAGTAGCAAAAGTTATTTATGACACAACAACAGCAACATGTGACGGACCAAAATTACAAGGTACAAACCTAAATTTTGACCCTAAAATGCCAGATAGTCTTGTGATTAAGCGGACATTATCAGTCACAAGTGAAAATTAATTCTAATCACATACTCTGGCAAATTACTATTAATTGCAATCGGCCTCCATTTTGATTATTTTCATGGTCAAGTAATATTATTTTTGTGTTCAGATTTAGAGTGATATGAGTGGATGGGCTAATACTGCCATGACCCACATTAGGAATGTTCCTTTTAACTTGGACCAAACCAAAAACTAAACCAACCTAACAAAAACTGGAGTCATTCCACATAATATCAGAACAATTACAGATTATAGATCTGCAAAGTATAAATGATAATGTAATACTGTTAATGTGTCAAAGTCCAAATGTGCTTGTTAACTAGATGAAAAGAAAAAGAAAGCAAAAGTACTACAACTTTGTTTCTGAGGATTAAATATTTCACTATTAGTTGAATTCAAAGTCTTTTTGCTCCTAGAATCTAATGCTGTTTGGGGATTAAAATTCAGTAAATCTCCCACCAGCACTAATAATAGACCGGCTGCACACTCGGCTTAACTAAGACCCAGGAATGTGACTATGTAAATGCTAGTGCCCTCTCTTCACTGATTTATTCCTGTTGTAAATAGACATACTTTTACATGAGTATTTTCTCTCCTGCTGGAGTTTAGACATTATTTTATTTTGCTATAACCACAGCTGTATTACAAAGAAGTTTGGCAGGAGGCCCTTTTTGTGTTTTCTGTATTATATACAGAAGTTGTCTTTCTGTGATGTTTTTGTTTATGCCATGGAATAAACACCACCAGCACCACCTAACACAGGAAGAGAAAAAAGTGTCCCAGGCAGGATTTCTCTATCTTCTCTCCTATAAAGGAAGATCTGTCCTATCACTAGCTCCCCTTCCCCGACAGGGGAAGAAGGAAAATCAAACTGTGGTGGCTAGCTACCCCTCCTCTCTGGAGGAAAGATTTAAATAATACAAAACAAATAAAATATCAAAATATATGCCAAGTGTATCTTCTAAACAGCAGAAAAATGGAATCAATCTTTCAGAAAAGAATCCCTTTTTTCATTTTTCATTCATTCATTTTCTTAGATCAATAAAGATCGTCCATTCTGGTCAATCCTAAATAACAGTGTTTTGTAAGAATGTTGGTGATGAGCACCTGGGATATACTCCACTCAGCTCCAAGTGCCACATATTCACATGCTATTGTTAACCTGGCTATGCTAGAAGTCTCCCTAAGGACATGAAATCCTTTCAGATCCATTTCCTCTATTTTCCCAGTCTCTTTCTTTTACTAGGTCCCATCACCAGGAGAAGATGCAATGCTACATCACAAAATAAGACTGAGACCCAGGACCACAAACTCCAAAATTGGCAAGATTGCCCCCATATTGTGAACTAGTTTACCCACTGCTGAAAGAAAGTCAGGAACAGTAGGTGATCCTCTGAGAAAACAGTCTCATATGACAATTATTCTTATCCTAAAAACATTATGATGGAAATAGTCTGATTTATAATTCAGCTGCTTGAGAAAGTAAATGGTTAATTATACATGCAACCTACTCACAGCCACTATAGTACAGAACTGAGATAAGGACACTTAGATTGTAATATTGCTTGATTAGCTGTGGGTGTATTTTACAAAAAAAGCCACATAGAAATGGTTTTTTTTGGAAAGCCAATTATATTTACGTACAAGCAGATTGATTGCCTGTTTACTGGTATTTCCATGAAGTATCAGAAACCACAGGATACTGTGTGGCTAACATTGTAGCTTTTGTGTTTGAAATCCAGCAACATTCCCTTTTAAAAACTTTCCCCAGTAGTAGGTAGAAGATTTACAAGTGCTGTTCTTACATAGTGGAAGGGATTTCACATTGCTAAACATGAAACAGTGGCCAGTACATTTCCATAATTACCAGGTGTTTCATCGCAGCCATGGATTTCAAGATTTTGGAGACTTAAATGGCAATCCATTATTATTAGTTATTTGTGAAAAGCCAAATGAGTGCTGACACTGGCTGAGACAATCTGGGTGTTACTTTTACTCTAAAAAAAGTCTAATTTATTTCAGCAGAACTGAATTTTACAAATTAAGAGTCATTCAGTACTGATGGAAACAGTGTTCATCCCTCCATCATCATACAGAATACTGACTCCCTACACTGTCTTGAAAGTACCTGTCATATGCAAAAACCACCAGGGTATTAGGTCTGTACAGAGGGAATACATTTTACCAAGGTACCATCCTTTCAAAATGTGATTCTGACATACTTTCCTGAAGTACTGTCCCCAAAGGCTGAAGTACTGTCCCCAAACGTGATGTCTCCCTGCGGTTTCACAAACTCTGATTGGCTGCTGTGATACTACTCCATGGATGGAGATTCCACACATCTCATTGCAGATACCTTCAGGAATGTCAGTATGTTAGGAATACCTACAAGTAAAGAGTATTTAAATAACAGCTTATTTCCAGTTGTCAGGAAAGTCTCCTCTGTAAAATGACTTTAAAAAAATAAACCTAATTAAAATTAAATTTGTAATTGACAAGCTATGTTAAGGAATAAGCTACTTACAATTTATTAAAATCATTTAAATTAACTATAAAAATGTTATTAAGCATTACATGTTTGCTACCAAATTTTAAAGAAAGTGAAACAACTGAACTAGTGGAAGTCACTGGTCAAGCATCTGGAACCAGAGCCCATTGCTGTACTAAACAATTTTTAACAGCAGTAGCCTCTTCTGCAGCTATGGAGAGAATAGTTGCTTCATTTCAGTTTATTCAATTAGTTCAGTTCAATGACTAGTTAAGAAACCTATTGGGAGTTGAAAAAGCAGGAAAACTTGTTTATCTCTTCCAATCTATGAATAGAGACTAGGTGTGAGAGGATGAGATCTACTAGGTCTAAAATCTTGAAGGACATAGTGACCAGAAACAATTTGTTCAATTAATACTGTGATTTAAATGACTTTGATTTAAATGAATCCACACTGTTTCCTCCTGAAGCACCTAGTACTGGCCAGTTTCAGAGAGAGGATACTAGACTAGACAGACCTCAGGTCTGATCCAATATGGTTGTTCCAATGTTTCTTTCATAGCTACTTAAGAATTCTTGGATGCCTATTGGTAAAAGCTCCTATAGCGCATATTATCTGGTCTTGCTGATTTTTTTAATAGATGATCAGTTCAGAAAAATATTCTTAAGATAGTCAGTTTTCAGCCCTTCTATTGACTCAGCCAAATTCCATTTAACTGTACATTTTTGTGAAAGACAAAGGCAAAGCGCCATTGTTACCAAGTATTCTAATCAACTGATTATATTAATATAAGATTCTCACCTGGATAGAATATCTAGCTGTCTATGTTTGTGTATATATATCTGTAAATATAGATACATACAGATTCATGCTTTGTGTGTGTGTGGATATAGAAAACACTTCTTCGTATTGCCATTAACCTCTTTAGCTTACCACTCGTTTTTGTCTTTCCAGTTTTGTTACTGTGTGTTTACCCTAATGCCATTAGTGCTCAACTCACATTTTGCAGCATAAGTGAAACCAGTGGTATGTTTTGGATGGATGTCTTTATTGTTGTGGTCCTGTTAGTTTTTCCATGTTCATAAGCAATAGTATCCCCCCACCATTATCCAAAAAACAAAAAAACCTTAATCACCCTCTATTTAGATTACAAGCAACAGCAGTCCTCTTGAGCCAGAGGAAAGTAGTGATTATATACACATTCCAGAATAAGACCACAATTCTTAAGATTAGATGGGATGGGACCCTTTGAAAGCTTAAAAAGGAATCCCTTCTGATGTTTGTTTCATTAGAAATTTAGGGAACAATTCTGAAGCCACCTACATGTGCTAAGGGTGTTATGGTGCAGGAAGTTTTCTTTGTGAATCCTGATTCAAATTAATCTCTCTCTCTCTCTCTCTCTCTCACACACACACACTGTTCTTCCCACCCTCCTGAGTGGCCAATCACAGTGGTGGGAGGATGGAGAAATGGCCACCCTGCTTGCCTGCCCCTAGAACTCACCTTGTATACACATAAAGAGCTCAAGCAATTCTGTTGTATGCACACATACAATATTTCTTAGAGAAAAGAGCCCTTGGAGAAAACATTGTGTTACCATAGTGATGTTTTTCTATTCTGAAATGCTATCATACTGGCTTTTTTTTCTTTAGGTTTCTGTAGGCTGCAAATGCCATTTCTGTTAATTCAAACTGTCAGTTAATCTTTCAACCTTTTATGGTAAATTTTGTTTTGTGATGGAAATTATTGACTGACACACTATTGTTTCTAACAAGGGTGGATACAAAGCAGTTTTTCACTCTGTTAAAACTGGGTTGCTCAAAGTTATGCCATGGGTTTTCAACTTGATTATTGTTATAAGAACATTTGTCCCCAAATATTGACTTTTCCCATGCTGCTAGTAAGAATCAGGAGATCAGGGTTCTAGTCATGAATCTGCAGTAGACTTACTCTATTAATCTTGGGTAAATTACCAAATGTATCTGTGCCATCACATCAGGGGCAGCTCCAGGCACCAGCACACCAAGCGCGTGCCTGGGGCGGCAAGCCGCGGGGGGTGGCCTGCCGGTCACTGTGAGGGCTGCAGTCAGGCAGCCTTCGGTGGTGTGCCTGCGGGAAGTTCGCTGGTCCCGCGGCTTCAGCGGCAATTCGGCGGCAGGTATGCCAAAGTCGCGGGACCGGCAGACCTCCCGCAGGCATGCCGCTGAAAGCCACCTTACCAGAAGACCTCCCGCAGGTGCACCGCCAAAAGCTGCCTGACTGCCGTGCTTGGGGTGGCAAAATACATAGAGCCGCCCCTGCATCACATCCATGAAGTGTGGACAAATAACACCTAGTACTAGCACCTTTCTTCTAGGGATCTCAAAGTCCTTTCAAATACAGGCATTCCCATCATTTTACTAATCCTAAAACTTTGAACTTAAGCACATGCACAACTCCATTAAACTCAGTGCACTCATTAAAATCATTTGAAGAAGTGGGTTTTTTACACACGAAAGCTTATGCCCAAATAAATCTGTTAGTCTTTAAGGTGCCACCGGACTCCTCATTGTTTTTGTGGATGCAGACTAACACGGCTACCCCTCTGATCATTAAAATCAGTGACACTATTTACATGCATAAAGTTATTCACGTGAGTAAGTGTTTGCAGGTACAGGGCCCATATTGCCTTTTAATGATCCTATATTTTTTAAAGATGGAAGTAGAGTCTTGTCATTATAATTTTAGTTCTCGGGACTGAAGTAACATTCACTCTAATCAATTCAAGAGGGCCTATGGTCCTTGCTAGTTCAGGTTAAACAAATCTTATTGATTTGATGTAAAGAGATTTCATGATGAAACCTTAAAGAGATAAATGGAGGGAGAGAGAAGATAAGGGATAGCTGGGAGGGTGGGAAAACGATGGATAAACAGCAATAGCACGATGAAAAGATTATTAGGACAAGAGCTATATAGATGATAGAAGTTCCAATTTGCAAAGGATTCTGAAATTTGGCTTTGTTCCAACTGGGAACAAAAACCAAAAGTTTTGAAATACTCCATGAAGGAAAAATCCCCCCCCAACATTCATTTAAGGTCAATCAAAATGTTTCATTTTGATTTTCTTTTCTTTTGTATTATATTACAAAAATATATTTACAACATTCAAAAAATTCAAAATGAAAGTCATTTGAAAATGAAAAGTCAAAACGTTTCATTCTGAAAAATGTGAGAATGAGATGTTTTGCCATTAAAGAGACAAGGTGGGTGAGGTAATATCTTTTATCGGACCAACTTCTGTTGGTGAGAGAGAGAAGCTTTCAAGCCACACAGAGCTGTTCTTCAGATCTGGGAAAGGTACAGCCAGCATCACAGCAAAATGCAAGATGGAACAGATTGTTTAGGACAGTGTTTCCCAAACTTGGGACGCTGCTTGTTTAGGGAAAGCCCCTGGCAGGCCGGGCCGGTTTGTTTACCTGCCATGTCCGCAGGTCTGGCTGATCGCGGCTCCCAGCTGCTGGAAGCGGCAGCTTCCAGCAACTCCCATTGGCCTGGAGCAGCAAACCGGGGCCAGTGGGAGCCGTGATCGGCCTGACCTGCGGACGCGGCAGGTAAACAAACCGGCCCGGCCCGCCAGGGGCTTTCCCTAAACAAGCGGCGTCCCAAGTTTGGGAAACACTGGTTTAGGATAAATAGCATATATTGTGAAGTGGCCCATGGTGAAGTGGCCCACCCCTGTAGTCATAGAACAAAAAGGAGGGATTTAGTGGGATACAGGTTTCAGAGTAGCAGCCGTGTTAGTCTGTATCCGCAAAAAGAACAGGAGTACTTGTGGCACCTTAGAGACTAACAAATTTATTAGAGCATAAGCTTTTGTGGGCTACAACCCAGATTGTTGCAATAAGCCATAAATCCAGTGTCTGTTTTTTGCTGTGATACTGGGAGTACCTTTCCCAGACCTGAAGAAGCTTGAAAGCTTGTCTCTCTCAGCAACAGAAGTTGGTCCAATGAAAGATATTACCTCACCCACCTTGTCTCTCTAATATCCTGGGACAAAGATGGTTACAACTACACTGCATACATGTTTTGATATAATCTGAATATTTTTCTGGCTACCTTTCAAAACAAAATTCAGGCAAAATCAATCCAATTTTGTGAAGCAGTTAGCATTCAACAGAACTGCATGTTCTTATGGAATATGGTTCAGTCAAAATTTCTGACCTGTTCTAGTTAGGACCAAAATCAGTTTCCCCTACTACGGTGACACAAGTAATTTGGAAGTAAATACACAGAGCTGACTCTTCTTACCAATGTAGCAATGCAATATGAGTTAGCAGAATTTAGCCCAAGTTGTCTGTCTATCTCTGGAGTATTTGTAGGTCTTTTAAGAGATTATTTTAGCTTGCTATTTATTTCACTAAGTTATATTAATGTAATTGTCATGGGGCCAGTGCGCCCTGTCCCGTCTTGGGGTGGGGGCAGGGTAATTACTTCCCCACGGTCGCGTCCTTACAACTACTCCTTGTCTTGGGGGTAGTGTGGACTATTGGTAAAAGTCAATATGGCTGCCCGCTCTTTCAAGGGTGTGTGGCCTAATGGCCGGAGTCAGGGTGTCAGCCCCTTCCCACAGGGCTGAGGGACCCAATGGTCTGAATCAATATGGCTTCCCAGTTCGGCTGGGTTTTTGCCTAGTGTTCAGAGTCAGTGTGGCTGCCTGGCTCAGCCAGACAGTATGGCCTAGCAGCAAAAGTCAGTAGGGCTGCTCTCTCTCAGGGCTACTCTCAGCACTGCGTGTCCCAATGGACAGAGTCAATAGGGTCGCCTTCTCTCGGGGCTGTGTGGCCTAATGGTCAGAGTCAGTAGGGCTGCCCCTTCTGTGGGGCTGCATGGCCTAGTGGCAAGTATGCCCACCTCCGGTCAGTAGAGAACCACCCGAAACACACTGACCCCATTTGGCACCCCATCTAGTCTCCCAGAGCTACTTTCTACCCGGTTTCTGATGCTGGGGTTCCAGCGTCTCCGTGGAATCTGGGCTCATCAGTCGGTATGGCTTCCAACTGCTCCACCACTCCTGGGGCATCCTCCGCATCTCAGCATCTCTGGTTTCCGTTGTCAGGGGCTTCTGCGGTTCCTGGGCTGGAGCTCGCAGCGTGCATCCTCTCTCCTCGGCGGTCAGCCCTGAATGAGCTGAGCTGCTCCCTTTTATACCTAGTCTACAGCCGGAGCATGCCCAGCAGGGCCACAGAGCATGGCCTCCTCTGCCCAGAAAGTGGAGTTAACCCTCGCGGTACCAGTGCAGGGCAAGTGCGCCCGGTCACAGTAAGCAGCAGCTTCCTGAAATAGCACAACCTCTGTCACACAGGAAAAATAATATCAATAAATGTTAAATTGCAGGTACCTTACTGAGCTGAACAAAAATCAGAGTTTCCCTCGTGCAAGAAATTCCAATATTATGATTGTTTTTATCCCAAATTGGGATAAAAGTTGAAATACAGAATTTTATTTTGCAGAACAAGAAGTTCAGGTATCTCATGCCTCAATTTTTCCCTAAGGGCTGGGCTCCCTGGTCAGATTACATTTCCCATGAAGCTATGACAGTCACATGATTCCCACGATGCACCAAAAGGCTAGGTCAGAGGGTAGACTGCATTGCCTCCTAGGAGATATAGTCTAGTCAGGGAGCCCAAGCAGTAGGAGAGAATAGGTGCATGAAACACCCAAACATCAACTCCCAAGAAATGATGCAGTTTAATGTTGAACTGGTTCTAACCAAAATGTTTCAGGTCAATTCAACAAACTGAAATATTGCTATTCAGGTTGAATAATTCAAACCAAAGTATTTCATTTTGGTTTTCCTGACAGAAAATCAAAAACTCAGCAAAGCTGAACTTTTTCCTAGGGAAATCTAAATTCTGTGAAAACTGCATTTTCTGTTGAAAAAAATCATTTCAAGAAAAAATTCCTGACCAGCTCTACTAATCAGTAAGCAGTGGTATTAAGCTCATTTTTTCATAATATTAGTATAGTGAATAAAGTAATTAATTACTGTAATAAAGAAGTTGAGACTAAATCAATTGCTTTCTATTTTGTTAAACTTATTGTGATGACATCTGAGTCAATTATTTTGTTTCCTTCTTGTTGTCATCTTCCTCCTTTCTGGAAATAAATGCTGTCAGCTAATCTGTACTTCCTTTGCACCTTTGCATCTATAGTACATAACCAAAAATACAGAGTTAAAAATAGCTAACTAGGGGAATGGAAGGGAACTCAGAGGAATAATAAGGGCATAGCAAACTTTCACTTCTAGGCCTATCCTTATAGAACACTCCTATATAATTTAAATTATAATGGAGATTAAATCAATGGTTTTCTACAAAATCTCAGTTTTTAAATATTCCTACTGCAAAAATCTTAACATATAAATCATAATTTACAGAATTACAATACAAACAAAATACACTGTATTCTTTATTAACAGCACTAAAAAAATTAAACTGACCATTAGTACATTTTTATGTCTTCAGAAAACATTAAGATAAAGTATAAAATATCAGACTTTAATTATAATACATGTTGAGTATTAATTACTACATTTACAGATAATTATCTGAAATAATATAAACCATCATCCTGACTTCCTTTTCCTCCAAAAGTTTCAAAATCTTACCCCTAGAAAAAGTTTGAATAATCAGAAATTATTTCCAAGGGGCTGACTCCAGGATGTCCAATCAGACAAGCCAGATGGTCCAGAAACATATTGTTCACTGGTTCCAGGCCCTCCAGCAACAGACTGGGAATCCCCCTTTGCTTTAGCACCAACATAGAGCAAAAGACACCAAAAAACAAATTAAGAAACAGAATAGAATAAACATGAAATCCCCTCAATGTTTTTATATCTCTTCCCTCAATAGCAACAGCTCCTTCTGATGTTTGTTCCACTTAAGATGAAAAGCTCTGAAAATTATTTCTCGCTCGTGCTCTTGGCATGATCATTAGCCACTTTTTAAACACTAATATCCTTGAGTTTCTGTGATGAGAGACCATTTCACTTCCATTGGAAGGTATTGCAACACAAATAGCATGTTACTGCCCATGCTGCTGCAGTAGGGATACCTCAGCAGGTATAAAACTTACTGTGTCACTGCTGTATTAATTAAGAACACAATAAATGAGTGGTGAAGGCCTGGAAACTTTCTTTTTTAAAATTTATTCTGACAAAAGCTACAGTTAAGATCTCTGTCTCCTAGGGCTAAACGATAAATTTAAGGACCAGTCCTGCTCTCTTGAAAAGTTCCATCCAGTGGTCTTTGTGGGCCTGATCCAGCTCCCATTGACTTTGATGGGAGCAGTATTGGATCCTATATGAAGTCAGGATTGAAGTGGGAACTTTGTTTTTGAATTTCTGGACCTTTAGAAGGTTAGATAAGAAGAACTTTCCTACTACTACAGCAGAGAAATCTGTGGTTTAATTTAGAAAAGGAATTTCTACTTTGACGCTGCTATCATGTTTCAAAATACATGACATGATCAGACATAACAAGGAATCCAGCCGGTTTAGTTGATCCTGTCAAGCAATCCATACTTGCGGTATCCCAGAAGCTCTACAGGAAAGAGCATTCAAAGAAAGAATATGAAAAATATAGTGGTAATTTGGAGCTTCGCTTCAGAACCCAAATATCAGAGATATTTGGTTTCTGGAGGGGTTGAGGACCCATAGATCTAGTTTTTGAGTTGGGATGAAGGGAGGGAAGGTTTTCAACTCTGCCTAGTTTGGCAAACTCTGAAATTAATTTGAGAAGTTTTGTAGAGCTGGATGAATACCCTGGAGTTTGAATTTTGCAAACCATCAGGTCATCCCTTTACCAAAAAACAAGCAAAACCCCTCTTTCAATTCCTCTTTCCTTGATCAAGAAACAGTCCAAACCCATTCTAATTCTCTTCCAGTTCTGACTCTAACCTAAACCTTTCACAAACATATATTAAATTCATTTGGAATATCCTGGCCTGGAAAATAAGAGAGAGACTGTAAATGTCCACAGACAGACAGAAGAAGTCAGCAGTATCCTCGGATTTGCATATTACTTTTGAAAAAGATTTAGCTAAACATTAGAAGGGATTTGACTGAGGTATTCAAAATTATCAAGTGTTTAGTGAAAACTTACCATTCCCTCTGTTTCACAAAGTAATAAAGTGAAAAGAAGGGATACCTTTGTTTTATATCCTTTGCAGAAATGGGTAGAAAATTCCATCAGTTTCATTTTATTGTCAATATGGCATCATGTTAAAGATCTGGATTAATAAATATGAACTATTGTCTAAGAATTTGTCAGTGACAGTTACCTAAAATTAATGCATTTAATTTTCTTATTGCAGCAAAACTTCACTAGGAAAACCTCAACAGTTCTGTGTTTAGAAAGCCACCATTTGGCAAGCTCCATGAATTCCAGTTACAATGGGTCACTTTGATCAATGTCACTCTGACACTCGTAATATGAACTAGGATGTTTATTAGAGGAGAAGGTGATTATAATACTGTATGTCATTTTTCTACAAAGAGCCATTACAAAATACTCAGGGCTGTTTACCTTACTAAGTTTATCTGACATTTTAATAAGCACCCACAGTAAATACAGAAATGAAAACAATGGCAGCTGAACTATAGTTCATCCTTTAACCTTTCTTAATTTTATTAATTAAGCTAAATAAAGCAGTATAGTGCATCACATACCTCCAAGAAGATGAGAAAATAAACACAATACAACCCCGATTTACTGAAAGCTTTCAGAGTTCATAAAAACAAAGTGACACTCCTGAGGGAATTCTGCACCAAAAAATAAAAAATTCTGCATCAAAAAGTTAAAAATTCTGCAAAATTCTACCAGTTTTATGTGTCAATAAATAAATGTGGAGGCTTCAGCATGGCAGTGGGAAGCACAGGCCACTGGCTGCACAGAGGTGGGAGATCACCCTATAGCCTCCCCTGCCCCCCTCCAGGAACACTGACTCAGCAGTGAGGCTGCATCTGACCCTGACACAGCCCAAGTGATGGGCTTGCTCCCGGAAACACCTCGGGGCACTGCCCCTCTGTGCCAGGCACACCAGGGCAGGCAGGCTCACCCAAACAGGATACAAATGTGGAGGGGCTCAGTGTGGGGGGATCCAGGTGAGGTGAGAGGGTTCTATGTGGGGCAATCTGGGTGCAGAGAGCTCAGTGTGGGGGGGGTTCAGGTGCAGGGGGGATCTGGGTGCACAGAGACTTGTTGGGGGGGTTCTAAGTGTAGGGGAAATGGGACTCTGTAGGGTGTTCCAGGTGAAGGTGGTTAGGGCTCAGCAGGAGGGTCTGGGTGCTGGGGGAGTGGGGCTTGGGGAGTGGGGGCCCAGGTGCTGCTAGCTGGGGCTCAGTGGGGTGGAGGTCTTTGGGGTGGTCCAGGTGCAGGGGGTGGTCTGGGTGCAGAGGTGGGGGTCCAGAGACAGGTCATCTGTGTGTAGGGAGACTCCAGATGCAGGGGTTGAGGTTGGGTATGGAGGGGTGGGGTTTGGGTATGGAGGGCTGGGGCGGGGGTTCTGGATGTATGGTGGGGTCTGAGTATGGAGGGTCCAGATGCAGGGGGTTGGATGGATGGGGGAGCAGCTCCCCGTACAGTGATCCCTCCCCCTGTGGCTGAGGAACAATGGGGAGGAAACAGGGGAGGATGCTGAGCTTCCTGCAGCCAGGGGAGGTTTCTAGGTGTGAGTCTGACCCAGCACTGGTCGCTCCTTGCAGGGGAAGAGGAAGTCCTGCCCTCCCCTGCCTCCAGCCCAGCTGGGACTAGCAGCTGATCCTGGCTCAGGTTAGGGGGCTGGGGACAGCAAGTGGCTTGTGGTGATTTACCTCTCCACTGGCTACTCCAGATGCCTGAAATTATGTACCTGCACTGCTAGGGAGGGGTGCATGACCACTCTTACAGCTTCCCTTTGCTTCTCTGTCAGAAAGTCATTTTTCTGCTGGGAGCAAAGAAATCTGCAGGGTACATGAATTCTGCACACACGCAGTGGCACAGAATTCCGCCAGGAGTAAAAGTAAGTAGATTATGGCAGGGTACTAAAAGAATGGTATACATTGCTACCAGGAGAGTGACCACATGAGGGATGAATAGTTATAGGTATGCTGGATGTACATGGTTAAACAGGTGTGTGGACAATTGTGTTGGGGTGTATTACTGATTGCATTATAGTAGCTCCTAGAAGCTCCACTGTGCTAGGCACTATACAACATATAGGAAGAGAAGCCCAGCCAAAAAGGATTACAATTTAAATAGGCAAGATTGAGAGATGAGGTGACTTGCCCAATATCATGCAGCAAGTCAGAGGCACAGCTGGGAATTGAAGCCAGTCCACCAAATCCAAGTCTAGTGCTCTACCCACTTGAGACACTCCAGGCCCCACAGTAAGTCAGAGAAAAGGATAATCTTACTCCAAGGGAATCAGACGGAAGACCTACCCTGGCCTGGATAATGTGCTTGGTGAGAATGCCAGAGAGAGCTATTTATCAATACAGTTATTTAGAATGGCAAATGAAGCAGTTTGGGAGCTTCCAAAGGAAAGGAGAAAGCACCATAGGTACTGGAGGGGCACTGGGAGTGCTGCAGCACCCCCCAGCTTGAAGTGGTTTCCATTATATACAGGGTTTACAGTTTGGTTCAATGGCTCTAAGCATTGTACAAATTGTTCCAGCACCCCTGGAAATCACTTCCTTCTTCCTCCTTTCCAGGAGTGAAACTGAAGCAGGAAATTCATACGACACCTGTCACGCTGAGACCAGTCACTTACCCCAGATCAGCTGGTGGTACCCTAGATCTTATATCAAAGACAACACCTGTAGCCAATCCTGTAATACACTATCTAAAGGTTTATTAACTAGGAAAAAGGAATAAGTTATTTACAGGTTAAAGCAAGCAAACAGTTGCACACAAACAAGTTACCATCTAAATTCTAAGAGTGACGGTGTTGTAGAAATATGTCAATTCAAAGTGTCTTTCAAGGCAGACCCAGGAGGCACCCCAGGGATCTCTGGCTTCCATTTAGAGTCTCTGGCCCTTCAGAGTTCAAACAGCCAAAAAGATGAAAAATTTCCACATCAACTATGTTTATTTCCCTCTTCCAGCATTCAAAGGGATGGGATAAGGCCTTCTGCACCTAGGGCTTGCCTACACTACAGATTATGTCAGGATAATTTAGGTCATGCTCAGGGGTGTGAATAAGCCATCCACCTCTCCAAGCAACATAAATTACAGCAACCTAAATGCTAGAGTGGACAGTGTTATGTCAACTGGAGAGCTTCTCCCTCCAAAATAGCTACCACCTCTTGGGGAGATGGTTTCATTATGCTAACGGGAGAGCTTCCCCTTGTTGGCAAAGAGTATCCTTCACTAGATGTGCTATAGTCATGCAGCTGTGCCACTGTAGTGCTTCTAGTGTAGACTAGCCCATGCTCCTTCATGGGTGTGATAGGGCCATTAACCAACCCTTTGTATTGCACTGATCCTTGATGGTCCATCTGATTTTGACAGTCCTTCTGGATGGGTGGAGGGGATGATTCCAGTGCCCAAGTTCACAAGTTCAGAGCAAACATTTTCAAAGTTATAAAGCAAAACTTACATATTTTCTTATAGCATGGAATACAGACATTACAAGTGAGATTAATGCATGCAGCAACTTACAAGCATTTCATAGAGTCTAAACACTAAATACATTCTTATAAGACTAATACCTATTTTGAGCAAAACTAACATACAGTTGACCTGGTCTGGTCTCCAGCTATGAGTTTGTCAGTTCTTAGCTAAT
This sequence comes from Terrapene triunguis, assembly GCF_002925995.2. Taxonomy (NCBI): domain Eukaryota; kingdom Metazoa; phylum Chordata; order Testudines; family Emydidae; genus Terrapene; species Terrapene triunguis. Next base: position 25,069,417 of record NW_020664464.1, on the reverse strand, counting down.
GCCTGCAGCCTGGGCAAGAGCTGGCACCTGGCCTGCCAACATCACAACAGCCTCTATGCTTGGAAGGCTGAATTTATCATACTTATGTTACATGGGGTACATTTGAAATGCTGAAACCCATGGTCACCCACATCAGCCACTCTGCTGCAGCTACGTTACCCTACAATAACTGTTGTATAAGTGAAGAATAACTGCTATGGTTGAAACTGCTGGTGAAATTTTGGATGAGTTATTGCATCCTGGCTAAACTGGATTTACACTAGGATAGCAGGATTAAGCACCTCCATAAACTCTTTTAAAAGTCCTGCATAAACTCTTTTAAAAGTATGTTATTCCATAATAAAAGTACACTTTTCTTACAAACAAACTGCTGGTAATTCCAGCTAAAATAATGTATTTAAAGATACTATTAATATTTTAAACACACACACACACATTCATAGTTTTCAGTCAGTAGGGGTTTGCTAAAATTTAGTCAAAATAGAACAAAGTGTCAATACCCTTATGAACATTTGCTACTATCATCATTTATTATTTGTATTGCCACAGCACCTAGTCATGGACCAGGACGCTACTGTCCTAGATGCTGTACAAACACCGAACAAAAGGACAGTTCCTGCCCCAAGAAGCTTACAATTGAGTAACTTACTCTACCAGTCTGGAGTAAGATGTTAGCAAGAAAAATGGGATCTGGTCCTGTGACTCTAGAAGTACTGAATGAAACTAATTTAAGTTGAATTACTTCAACACTTGTGTCACCCACTGAAACAATGTAAAAAAAAAAATCTCATTACATGCAGGAAAAACAACAACTTAAAACAGGGTTAATAACAACTGAGTTAAAAAACTGTAAAAGAAAAGAGAAAAAAATTAGATGATTTTCATGTATAAACCTAAATAAACCTCAAAAGGAGATTTATCAGTTTATTCATGCCCATTTTTTGTTTGGTTGGTTGGTTTCTAATTAATTTTATCCCAATTGTGAGTTTCACTCATAAGTATGCAGATTTTAAAAGACTTTGCTTGTTTGGTGAACTTTCATTTGAAAGATAAGGTAGAGTACAGTATCTAAATGTGTTCTATATTTTGTTAAACATGTCCATTGTTTATCCCACTTTATTATTTAATATCCCATTTGACGTTTACAGTTATTAAAAGGAGATAATGGGGGGACTCTCATAATACAAACCCATGAGATATCTTGTTATGTAGTGGCACACTGAAATCTCTGAAAAATCTGATGTGCTGCAGGAAACTAGGCCCTTTGCAGAGTTATTTTTTGCATATCTTTTTAAACCTGTGACCATCAGACTACAGGCCTGAAAAAAAATACAGGTTTGAACGACTTAGAGGCTTGGAAACTCTTAAAAGCTGGCAGTGGGGCAGCACCCACTTGGAAGTGTTATGCATTTAATATTCTGGGGGTCACTGGCAGCCATTGCAGTTTGCTGTATCCTTCAGCCTGCTCTAATCTATGCTGGAGGAATCAGCCAGCACCTGAGCTAGATGAAGAATGGCAGGACACAAAAGGCATCTTTGACCACACACCCTTCATGAGCTATGCCAAGCTGTCTGCCCTGCAGCTCACAATCTGGTGCCAGGAGCACAAAGCACCATTTTAAAAAAAGGATACATGCATGAATACCTTATATGAACTGCTACTACAAGGAAAAGGTAGTATACATGACAGTACCCATCACTAAGTTGGCAGAGATGCTATGGCTGGGGCAGTTTTGGTGATGGCCACAGTGCACAGGTCAGTGAAAGATTAATGCCTTGGCTGGTGAAAGCACTGCTTAGTTTTAGCAAATCCTGGGATCTACGGTTGACTAGCACCCTGCTAACGAGCACCAACTAGCACCCTGCTAACACTGCCTGGCATTAGGCAGCTTGTGAAGTCAGAGTGGATGGGCTGTGAAAAAGAAGGAAATTAATTCACAGAATCGGCTGAGGAAGCCCTGATGGCGCTGGCAGAGTAAAAGGATGCTGGGAAGACTCAATCCATTGGGAAGGGGAGCTTGGTGTAAAGAACAGGATGGACAGAAGGAAGTGGTGACATCAAGGGACATGATTGTGTGGAGAAAGAGGTCTTAGAAGACCATATTGTGGAACAGAGCAAAGGAGCTATAGAAAATCTAATGTTCCTATACCTTGGAAAGGGGACAGCATGCCACAGTGGTCCAAGTGGGTTATTCTGGATTGGGAATAAAATTGTTCTATAAAAGGTTATTGCAATGCAGATGCTGTGAAAAAATGCAGTGCAATCAGTGCCCTGGGTTCTCAATTTCTTCCTTCTTTCTTTAATGGAAATACAATGGGTCACCACTAAAACATTTAGATTGCCTTAGTAACTGAAAAGATGTCGTTAAAACCTTTCCTGGTGAAGACCTTTTTCTTAGTTTGAATTTCAAAGAGAGGAAGAGACAAAATTTAATGAAATGTGCACAGAAATTTATATTAATTAAAGAACCTTAAAATTAAATTGTATGCATCAGGGAGGGCATGCATGGGAGCTTTTAATCATTCACTTCCTGCTTAGGCTTTGTTTGTCCTTCTGGTGATTACTGTGGTAATAGTGACAGCTCTGGAAGGACTGATAGTGGTGGCTGCGGCAGTAGGGATGGCTGCTGTCCTGATCTTGGTAACTCTTGCGGTTGTGTCTTGTGAACTGCCAGCGGTGGTGGCCGTAGTGGTGGCTCCAGCTGTAGTAGGCTTAGTGGCTGTGGTGGTGCCGGCAGGTGTGGCAATGGTATTGCCAGCTACGCAGGTGATGGCAGCTGGAGAAATTAAATGAATTTTTTTTAAATAGTAAATTTTAAGACGACATCATAACATACAGGATCAGACAAACCTTTACAGAGCACTGTCCTACTCTAGGAAGACCACTCATTCTTAGGGTATGTATGAAGGCGTAATTTACAGCTTGGGGAGATAGTTTGCTAAAGAGCATAGCCACTGTTGCAGAGGGGCTAGCCACTCCAAGTACGTATCCATCCAAGATGTTAGGCACACACTCAGGGCCGTTTGCACCGCTGTGGCTACACTCTATTTATAGCATGCCAGCTCAATCAGCACTAGTGCAGGTATGTCTTCTCGATCTGGGAATTACGCCCCCAGCAAGAAGTGTAGACATTCACTTTGAGAGATTAAACCAATAGGGCTCTACAGAGATCACTCTGAAATCTATATGGTTTAATAGATTACATCTGTTCTAGAGAGGTTTATTATTATTTAAACTAGCTGATAGAATTCCATGGCAGCAATTTGATTTTCAATTACATTTTATAGGATAATTCAAAAAGATAACCAAAGAAAAGCTCTCCGTCTTTATTAAATTCGGTAGGACTTTTCCAGGAGGGATCAAATGCTGTTGTAATTTTACATGGGATTATCCCATTCCAGGGAGGGTGGCAATGCAAACATAAAAGGGAAAACATTACATAATTTAAGAACAGAGACTCTTTCCAGAACCTACATTAATATTCTATTGCTGTTAAAAATTCTTCTTGAAGAAAGTGAAATAAAAAATACTTTATCATGAAGGTGTTTCAAAACCACCTGATCAAAACTGATTATGTGAATTCTTTAAAAGCTGAAACAAAATGTTATTGTTCATAAATATGTTGAAGGGGGCATTTTCAAAAACACGCAAGGGATTTAGGAACACAAGTCCCATTGATCTTAAATAGGACTTGTACTCCTAAACCCTCTACACACTTTTAAAAATCTCCCCCTAAAATTTTTGAATGATTAAGAAACTGATAAATGTTTCAGTCTCCTTAAAACATTTTTGTTGGGTTTCATATGTAGAATTTAGTGATTATCATAACTGTGATTCCAAGAAAAAAAACCCACGAATTTCCTGAAGTTCTGAAGGAAACAAGTACTTTTTTGATGCTCTTATTTTATATTAAGTTCCTTTTCATTAATGGTTTGTAAAGGGTTACTAGCTGGTCAATTAATGTTATAATCAGATTACAGACATGAACGGTATATGTTCTATATGATTGTAAACACATCAATAGAAGCTTTAATAGATGGTTACAATCTATAGTTATAAACAACCTATTGAACTGTTGGACTCTACAGCAATCTATGAAAATCGATTTATTAAATCATCTGTTACACTTTTATTAATATTTTCTAAATTATGTATGGATGGAACTCTAATACAAAAATTGACTGTAGTAACTAAGTTTTCCAGTTTAGTTACTGGTTCTTGAAACAAAGGAGTTCAGCTAACTGGTAACAGGAATTCTCCTTGAGTTATCTGGTGCTCAATAAGAGTAGAAAAGATTCTATTAAGTACATTCAAAAGATTCTATTAAGATTCTAATCACAATGTTAAAATACAGGAGAGTACATAACTGGATATTTTTCTAAAGATATGCTATAGCCCAAACAAAAGATATGGATTCATGGAGAAATTATTGCGTGAGGTTGTATGGCCTGTGTTATGGAGGAAGTCAGACTAGATCAGTGGTTTTCAAACTTTTTTCTGGCAACCCAGTTGAAGAAAATTGTTGATGCCCACAAGCCAACGGAGCTGAGGATGAAGGGTTTGGGGTGTTGGAGAGGCTCGGGACTGGGGGTTGGGGTGCAGGAAGGGGTCAGGGCTCAGGAAAGAAAACTTTACCAGAAGTCTTTGCTCATTTTTGTTTTCTGTGTACCATGAAACATGTTCAGTGACCACAGTGACAAGTCACATCATATTCTATGCCAGACAACAGTGTGTTCTGTGACACTGGCTTGTGTGAGGTGACATCAGTTTCCAGTGTCAGCTAATATAATGTTACATATGTATACATATGGTAATAATGCTGAGTGTTGTACTCAGTGAAATACCATGTGTTTTGTGCAGGCTGATGTTGTTTGTGTGAAGTCACATTGCATTCTGGGTGAGGTTTCACGACTTTTCTGCCAGGTTCAAATCTACTGAAAGCGAGCTCCATGCTAGATCACCTAATGTTTTACTACATATTGTATTCCAGTTCAGGAGATTTGGGGATCAGTACCTGGTGATATGTTCTCTTTGGAGGAGTCACCCTTTTTTCAGTCAGTTGATGTCAGGTGATATTGCACTGTATATGGGATAACTCTGCATTCCATTTGAGCCGTTGATGTGTTGTGTGTGTGATTACATTGCCTGCATAGTTGTATTATGTAAAACAGTAGAAATATCTTAAGTAGAACAAGATGTGGTTTTGTTCAAATTTGGAGTTTAAAATTGGAACACAATCTTACCAGAAGCCAAGTGATAAGGAACTACAAGGATCTATAATATAAAGAGAAAAGTAGTTTAGATTTAAGGTAGGGTACTAACTAGAGCTAGTTGAACCTTTTTCTATTGAAAAAAGTCTTTTTGTGGAAATTGAAATGTTTTGAAGAAGTCATTTCTGGCTAAACTGAGAGTGAGACAACTCAGTGGTTAGCAAGCTGGCCTGGGATTTGGGAGATCCAGGTTCAAGTCCCTGCTCTGCATAATTCAGAGCACAAGTTTGTCCTTCCCAGATCACAAATACACTTTCTCACACACAGATTTTTCCTTCACAGAGCCCTCACCAGTGAGGCAGGAGTCTCATTCTGGCACCAGCAGAAGAAGAGTAGGGTTGGGAGAGCAGAGTAAGGGAGGGAGTCAAGGCAGCTTGGGTGGGGGAGCAGTGGGAACCTGGGACCTTGGGGAGTGTTTGGGGGACATATCAAGGGACAACTCTGGTCATTCCATCGCTGTTTCCTGTTTCCCATTTGAACCCCCAAATCACTCTCCAGCCTGTTTCCCCTTGAGCTCTGTCCCCAGCTGGTTCCCCCTTGAACCAGTTCTGACTGTTCCCTTAGCCTGTCCATCTGTGAGCTCCTTCCCTCACTTTTCTCTCCCCCAAATCCTGGTGGCAAGACCCAGAGGTAGCTGGTGCTGCTACCTCTTACTCCCTGGTAACATCACACTAGCTGAGCACCAGCTGGGTGAACACCGAAACCAGAGGAAGAGAGTGAGTTTTCCAACTCTCCATGCAAGTACCAGTGGCTGGGAATGGTCCTTGCAAAGGAAACCCTGCTCAGTCCCTGCAGTCCTGCTGGATGCAAGAAACAATCTTAGCTGTAGCAGGAACAGAAAATCTCTTCCAATGATTTGCATTTTCCTATTTTCAACATTGTAAATAACCCAGTCAACAGTTTCATGCCTCACCAGAACATTGTCCAGGCCACCCCAATGTATCATGGCCAGCCCCAACCCCATGTTCAAAAATCATGGGTCAGCACCTCCCGCCCCCCAAAAAAACCAATATGATTTTTTTAAAATAATATTGGATGCTTTCAATTTGCCTTCTGGTTTCTGAGCCTTTAAGGTGCATTTGCTTCATATTTTCAAACTTTTCTCCACAACCATGAGAGCTAGAAACTTACTTAAAAAAAACAAAAAGCTAATTTTCTCATGCAGTCTCTTACTTGCAGCAGCTAGGACTTTAAAAAAAATGCCACATATCACAAGAATTGTGATGAAATCACAACATTTGGCAGCACTGCGAATGACTCCATTGTTTAAGAATGCCCAAGACAGAGGCACTGCCAGTTTAGCCTTACTTGAATTTAAAAAAAAAAATAGAGGTAACCATATAGGTACACAATTAAACACCTGAATTCACCTACTAGTAGTTCAAGGTTTAAAGGTCTGACCTAGAAAAGCATCCACAAGTTCAGATGTTTGTCAGAACCTTGCTCACAACTTTTAACCGGTTGGGGTCTCCTCTCTCCTGTGCAAGACCTTACAAGGTCTTTGAGGTGCGAGTTTGCCACCACCAAAAAGGAAAAAGAGATATGCATGACAATGTAGCCTGCCCTTTTCTCACCCCATTTTGTGGTAGCAAATCATCTCAGAGTGGCACGGGGCTCTCTTACCTCTCTAGTGATAACAGGGAAACTGCAAGTCCCACCATTAGAGGGAGAGAGATTGGGTGAAAACTCTTTCCATCCCATCTTAAGACACAGGTCTCTTGGTGGTAGGAACCAGCAGTATCCTTGATGGTGTGCCCCAAATTTTGAGTACTAGGCATCTCTGTAAAGTTAAACACACCTCCTGGAAAGCATTTTTTCAATTCTCCTTTTCTAGTGTCTCTTGGGACAGTGCAGCTGGGAGCCCAGATAGAAGACATGAGCTAGCTCTGCTGAAGCTAGCCTGCTAGAAATAGCAGTGTGGCATCGGCTGCATCACAGACTGGCCATCTGAGAACAAGGCTACTCAAACCCCTGGGTACAAGCTTGGACAGCTAGCCAGTGCCGCTGCCCAGGCTGCAACATCCCACCGCTACTTTTAGTGCACTAGCTTGAGCAGAGCTAGTGCATGTCTGTCTACCTGGGCTGGGAGGCACGTTCCCAGCTGCAATGTAGACATATACTTGGAGAACAAGGGAGGCACTTAAAGAGGATGAATGAAGTGTTCACATATATATTAAAATGGTTAATATGTGATCAAGGAATGTAAACAGAATATGTCAGCACAATCTGTTTAGTCTCACCTTCTCTGGCTGCCTCTCCATCTCTCACATATTCTCGGCAACCAGCAGTTGTTGCTATCCTAATTGTGACATCACAGTGAGAGTTCTTCATGGAGAGGCTTGCAACAGTGAGGAGGAAAAGGCAAGCGAGAGCAATTTAAAGTATTATTAAATGAGCATGCATTACGCTCTTATTCATGGTGTATGCAGTACATATTTTTCCAAAACGATACTGAATTTTGGGCTGTTTGTGGGCCCGATTTGGAAAAGTGTTTAGAAATTTTGAACTCAGAAATAACTGCAGGTGCAATTCCATTTCAAATATTTACCCTTGCAGATCACCAGGGCATAGGGAAGCGAGGAGAGGATGTTTAGGAAGAAAATCAAGGACAAGAGATTACCATGTCCCACCAGACACTGACAGAGTTGTCTAGATGTTGGGCAGTATTTTTGCCGAGGGTCATCCATAATATAGATTCCACACTTCGACAGAACCTGTTTTGTGTCAAGATGACAAAGACTAGCCCCTAATATGTAGTAATTTGACCCTTCATCATTTGAACAGGCTCTTCCATATAATATTAAAAGAATACAGTAACTTTTTAACCTACCCTTACACATACACTCAAATATAATAAAGTACTACTACTACCTAGCTCTTACACCACACTTTTCATCAGCAGATCTCAAAGTGCTTTACAAAGGAGGCCAGTAGCCTTATCCCCATTTTACAGATGGGGAAACTGAGGTACTGAGTGGTGCAGTGAGTTGCCCAAGATCACCAGCAGAGCCACGATTTGAACCTACCTCTCTGGAGTCCTAGTCCAGGGCTCAATCTTCTAGACCATACTGCCAAATATCTTGCTTCATCAACTGTTCCTGGTTGAAGCTTTCTAGGCATTAGTGAAATGTTAATAAACAACAAAAGCAGCTCAAGAATGGAGTTGTCATTTGGTTAATGAAGGGGTGTCATCAGGGTCAAAGAGTCCCCCCCTCCCAATGCCCAGCTTAACCAGGGATAGGAAGATATATCCCCCACCACCACATTCTTGCATTCACACATAATTTCCTTTTCTATCTTTATAAAACAGGAATCCATTGTGGCAGCTCTGCAAGGGCTACCACTGTCCCAGGACACCAGGAACTCCAAGGGCCCCTGCTTAGGAAGAGAGTGGGTCAGAGCTCCATGGAGGGCAGAGTGGGGATAGGCTCCTTTTTTAGGTGCTCAGATGGCATGGTGCTGAACATGATATAAATACCCAGATAAATGGACAGATTGACATGAAGTTTCTCTTCCCCAGTGACTCCATGCCTGGGGAGACCCTGTTTAAAGTTTCTCTGTACCTAAGAACTGTAAATTTTGATACACAATGGGTTCTATACGAGGGCACCTGACCCTGCATCACTAAAGTCATTAGAGTTTTGCCACTGAGTTCAGGGGTGCAGGATCTTGCCCCAGCTCCGGATTTCTTTGTCTAGTGTGCAAAAAAATTTATCTGACCTTACGAGGCATATGCCTGTTTTAGGACTACGGTTATTAGATCCACAAATTGGCCAAGTATTCTATTTTATAACTAGTACCCATTTTAAGAGCAATAACTAAAAAATTGTCAGAGAGGAAAGAGAGGTGCTCGATATTGCAATTCTAAATAATATCCCTTGGGGCAGGGGAATGGGACTTCAGGCACTCTTTCACAATTAAGTTGTTTTTTTTTAATCTCGAGAATATTTTACATCTATTCTTTCGTCTGTGAAAGCATAGTCCATCAGATCACATGCTGTGTTCTCTTCACTGATTAACGATTACCTTGTGTTTCCCCCACTTCATCTTGTAAATGAAAAGTTTCTCCTTATGCATTTGAGGGTCTGATTTAGAAAGACATTGCTCTAAAGTTTGAAGGGAGAAACATATGTAACAGCATAGAAGGGGAGTGGTATAGGAAGCCATTAAATAGTAAAAACAAGATTACCTTATCCAAAAAAATATAAATCTGTGTAGAAACTTCCCCCGGATTGTGGAAAGGCTGAAATAATATTCAGGGAGTAAGTCCAAAAGGAAATTTCCAGCAAAGATTGACAAGAAGAATCTAGAGTGCATGTGCTACATGTAAGTACAATGTACAAAATAGAATATAGAACTTACAGAATACAATAATAACTAAGCATCATGTACTGAATAATTCTTTATGCCCAAATTGCATATACGCCGCTGCTGACTGAAATCCTAGTTGATAGCTTTTGAGGCTTGTTGCGTAATGATGAGTGTTATTTGTTGATGGAAGCTGAGAAAAGATTAAGCAGAGATTTTCAGGGTCAACCTATTTCCCATCCATTCAGATTTACTATAATTTCAAAAGCTTTCTTTGCCGAGATACAGTCACACACTGACAGCTAAGCTTTAAATATAGTAAGGGATTAGAAAAAGCAATATCCTGTTGCTGCTGCTGTATCCAGGTCTTTATTTAAAATATTTTTGTGCTCTCTATGAAAACTGCAGGATTGAGTATTGACATTTTTGTATACCCAGCTCTCCCATAGAATGAATGAGTCTAATCAATTCAAAAGGAAATTCTGCCACTTAAAAAGCCTGCTCATGATCATTTTGTTTTTTACAACTAAGTACTCCAGATAAAGCACACATCATCATCAGCTTTTTACACACTAAATTTCCAGAGATTCATAGAGATCTCAGATATTTTTATTTCATTTAATTTTATTACCAAAGGGCTTCTGAAACATATATTCATATAAAATTTATACATGCACATGTGCAGTCAAGTCAGGTAACTGTGCACTTAAGCTTCAGTTTCTGTGCAAATGAGAAGGTGGCACTTCTCATGTGTGAATGAGAAAGTTTGAGAAGCCCTTTGAAAAATTTAGCCAGAGCGAGCCTATTAATTCTGCTTTCGTGAAGAATACGTGCCTTGCTGGAGTTGTAAACAAGTTATATAATGTAAATGACCTCAATGCAGTCGTTTGCATTGTTGTTGTGTTGGTCCCAGGATATTAGAAAAACCAGGTGGGTTAGGGCCAATAAGAGATATTACCTCATTTATCTTGTGTCTCATTGAAGTTGAATAGCTGATCCCTTCAGCCTTTTTGTTTGTTTGTTTTCATATACTGGATAATCAAGTGCGGTAGCTGCAGCTATACCATCATTCCCCTGTACTGCACCTTTAAGTTTCTAAGGTGTTTGCAGGAGCAGTTGTTATTTTCTGACACAGAGTTGATGTAACACGAGGAGACAAAACACTGTTCCGTCTCACAAAGACCTTTGTTATGTTTTATCGGGTGCTCCAACTTAAAATAAAAATTCAAACTGAACCTACATGCATGGCCATTGTGTATGGAAAATCATAACAGGTTAAAACATTATTAGGTATTATAAATACCATCTGTAGAACTGCAAAGTTTTCACCAGGCATGATATTATGCAAAATTAATGAATTAATATTTTGAATATAGCCCAAAATTCAGCTTTTTTAAAAAGTGCAAATTAGTGCTGGCAAAAGGCATTGGCTCTGCCCTGGTAAAGGACATCCTTGGTTCATCACCAGAAGTACGGCAAAGCTTCTCAGGCACAGTGTGTTCCTCAAGTGTGCTGCGGGGTGAATTGGGCACTTCGGTCACCGTAGCCCTTGCAGTTGTTGGCCTCTCTACTAAGACTGCCAGCTAGTGTAAAGTATGGAGGTGAGTTTACACCATGGGAGCTGGAACGGAGACCAAAACAAATCTCATATAGGCCATCCAAGATCTATTAGATGGGAAAAACTTTGAATCCCTACTGGCATGTGTTAGATTGAGGCTATGTCTACACTAGAGACCTTACAGCTGCATGGCTGTAGTGATGCAGCTGCACTGCTGTAAGATCTCTCATATAGCTGCTCTATGCCAACAGGAGAGAGCTGTCCCATTGACATAATTAAACCACCCCCAACAAACTGCGGTTGCTATGTCGGTGGGAGAAGCTCTCCCACTGACATAGTGCTGTGCACACTACCACTTATGCCAGCAAAACTTATATAGCCTGGGGGGAGGGGGAACTTCACACCCTGAGCAACATACCTTTTGCAGTCATAAGTGTTGGTGTAGACATGGCCTTAGACTGGTGATCAACAGGCAAAAGAGTCTGCAGCTCATTCTTTAGGCACCCAGTCTCCTACTAAGTGCCAGCCTCCATTCCAAAAGTTAAACTGATTAAATCAGGTTCTGACCTGTTGAGTTTACACAGGGCACATCCTCCACTCTCTGACTACAAAGGCCAAAACTCTCACACACTGCTGGGTGAAAACACTCTGTAATTAAGTGCTTCACCCCATTCTTAAAGGAACAGCTTCCATTAAGGAACACACAAACACTAAAAATACAACAAATATTAACACAATGATCAAATTCACTTCCAATACAATGTGGTGTAAGGTAAAATCATTCCAACTATTCAGGATCCTCACACTAATTTAAGAGGCTGATTATATATTTCTATCTCCCATGTCAGTTATCAGCAGGGTCTGAAGCTATGGGCTACTTCCAATTAAGCTGTAAGACCAACTGGTGACAAAAGCAAACTGGGACCCTGTGTGAACCAGTTTGTAGAGGTAGTCTGCAAGACACTACTAGAATATTGGATGTCATTATTCCTGGATTCTGTTCCTGCCTCTGAGGGGCTGAAAGTGAGCAGGCCTGTTTAAGGTGTCTCAAACTAGGCACCCAAAAGTTGAGGCTCCCCAATCACTAGGCCTTATGTCCTTACTGGGTTTTTTTTTTGTGTGTGTGCAAAATATGACAATAAACCTAAGTGATGAAATATATTTTCTAGAAGAAATATCAGCACATTTCATAACAGAGGCAGAAAATCTCATTAACAGATTTGGGCTTGTCTACACTTAACAGACTGCAGAGGTGCAGCTGCATCTGTAGCGCTTCACTGAAGATACTACCTACACTGACAGGAGGGCTTCTCCCACGAGTGTAGGTAATCCACCACCCCCAAGTGACATCATTATATCAACATAAGTTGCTAGTGTAGACCAAGCCTCTATTTCCCATCCACTGCGTGTTGTTTTGTCTTCCAAACTACTTTTCTTCCAAGAGAACAATTTTTATTCCCAACAAATATTACATGTGGGAGTGCAATCAGCTATCTACACTAAGGCAGACACACTTTACAGATTTAGTAGAGAAGCATATTCCCATGGTCCAGATATCATTTTATAGCTTTTATCTACTTTGAGTAATTTTGGTTCAAGGTTTCTCTTGTATTGAGGGATGAATCATACACCATACAATACAGTGAAAACAGTTAGATACCGCTCAGGTCTCTACCATTTATTTTTTTCTCATTACATTATTTACACACTCTCAGATATATGGCGGTAGTTAATCCCCTTATGAATTAGGAAATAACCTGGGATCATTAGCTACTTCCTTTGAGACATATTCCTAACCAGGAATCAGTTTGCATCAGTGTTCCCTTTCATTGTTTGCAGTGAGATGTACTGCTCTAAAAAGTCTCTCTGGATCAGAGAAAACAACAATACTAGGGCCTTGATCCTGCTCCCATTTCCTTCTTTTTTCAATTAAAGATACAGAAAAAAGGAAAACACAGTTCTAGCATTTGAAAATATTAAAAATGGCTTTCATTTTAACAATATTTCTTATTGCTTGTCCCCTTTCGCTGTAAAATGTTTTAGCAGGAAATCCCTGTTTGACAGTCTTTTAGATGATATTAAAGATCATAATAACTGGGGGGAAGGGAAACTCATGCATAATCCACCAGTGCAGACTCAGCTGCTCATTGTTTCTTCCTCATTTGCAATAAAAGGGCACCAGACAGCAAAGAAGGCTGTGGGGAGCAGGTCTCTTGTCATTGAGGAGGTAAAATAAGGGAAGGAGGTTGGACTGTGATGTTCCATTTGTCCCCATATCTGGGTACACAGTGGCATATAGCTCAGCAACTGCTCCCACACAGCTACTTGTCCTACACAACTGAGGGCTATATTTCAAGAGGCCATCCAAATGTAGAAGCTAAGGCAGATCATTAGCTACTTTGAGGAGCTGTGGGCACTGAACAACCACCTAATGGACTCTATATTGTATATAGGTTGGCTAGCAAACTCCCAAACAGCTATCACTGGCCCAGCCCAGGACTCATGCCACCCATACTCTCTTGAAATCAGCCTAGTTCTATTCTACCTGTGACAGTGGACATGCCATGGAAATGAGAGTGAATGCTTGAGGGTGGGGTATTTTGGCAATTTCTGAAAATCCCATTTGTTGTGAGATGACTTCCCATATATTTCAGTGCTGCAATGTATTTATATTAGCTCCTATGTGATTGCTAGAAGGTTGCTGAAAAATAAACAAATTTAATAGTGACATTTACTCTTCTTGACTTCAGTCTTCAGTGGGGTGCTTTGTTTGCAGACGTTACGTATGTGAAAGCACTTTCAGACTTAAATTTAACTTTTATCTAAATAGCGGGGAATGAAGTATTCTTCTGAAAGACTGAAGTAACTTCTTTTTAAATGCCTCTTTAAACATGACCACATTGGTTATAGCCACTCCATTGGAGACAAGCTACTATCTCAAATCACAAAGATTATTAATAATGAGTAAGGTATCACAATACGGATGTTGATGGTTTTCATTGGCACAGAAAAAACTTTTTTTTTTGTTAAAAGAAAATATATTTAATGTATACAAATCTTCAACAATGAATTTGCAGGTGCAGGAAAAGCAGAAACACAACAACGTTCACTGGGATAGCAAGTTCTGAAGCTTTTGTGGACATAAACTACATGCCTCAGTTTCCCCATCTGTAAAATGGGAATGATACTTACCAACCTCAGGATGATACTACATATTTATAATGTACTCTTATTTCACTACATTGCTACCTGCTGCTTTCATTCCACCACTGAGTGTAGTTTCCATTGTCACTTCTTCTACAACCACCTTTGTGTCTTCTTCCACTGTGTCCCTTAGGCGAAGAATGGCCTCCTTGAATCAATTTGTATAAGCATCATTCTCCTCTTCAGACCCACGTTTACTGTGATATCCTCACACGCTGCACAGTTATAATGGCTAGCAGGGCCGGCTCCAGCTTTTTTGCCGCCCCAAGTGGCGAAAAAAAAAAAAAAGATAAAGCCGCGATTGGCGGCACTTCGGCAGCTGCTCTACCGCCGCCGCTTCATTCTTCGGCGGCAATTCGGCGGCCGGTCCTTTCCTCTGAGAGGGACTGAGGGACTCGCCGCTGAATTGCCGCCAAAGACCCGGACGTGCCGCCCCTCTCCATTAGCCTCCCCAAACACCAGCTTCCTGCGCAGGTGCCTGGAGCCGGCCCTGATGGCTAGGCAGATGGCCTGTTAGTGATTCATTAACATCTCTTACTCACTCATCTTATTTAAAAACAACAAACAAGCAGCAATACAAGAGAACTATGAAGTCTTCAGATTGTTTTCCTGTTACCTTCACTCTTGTCACCCCCTCTCCCTGCTATGGTCTAGTCATATTGTCATGTCATATATCTATTTAACTGGTAATCTCTTTGAGCCAGGGACTGTCTTACATTTGTACATCACCCAGAACAAAGAGACAACAATCTTGTTGGGGACCTCGGGGGATACTCTAATATGAATAAATAACCACATTTGATAAGCACTATAAATGGCACAAAGTTCAGGAAATTCAAACATAAGGGGGCAAACTTTTATCTGGAGTAAATAAATGTTCATAGTTCCATTGACTTCAAGGAAGCTAAGGCAATTTAAGCCAGCTGATGTTCTGTCTCAAGGTGTCCAAAGCAACCTTAACTACTTCCTTGCACATATGCTTTATTAGAGAATCTCTGATTAGATGATCTCACAGTAAGCTGCATTTCAGATTATGGGAAGTGGTGCAGTTCCAATTCATTCTGTTGTATCAGTTCCAACCCATTGCTGGAGAATAGACCTGGTTGTAAAGCATACACAAAGGGGGCATCCATACGGTTGCTGTAGGTGCTGAATTTTATTTATGATATACATCAATATATTATTTTGCATGGGTTTTTTAAAGTATTTTTAAAAATCAACTCTCTTTTTATCTATTTCCACTATTAGACTGTGGCTTTCAAGGGTATTAATGAAAGTAAAGGCTTTTCCCCTTTGAATGATAAAGCATTTTAATTCACGTTCACAAAGGTGGCACCTACCCTGGTAAGAAGTGTTGACAAACGTCAGAGTCTTCTGGCACAGAACATAGCCACAGAGGTTCTTTCTGTGTTATGAGCCACTAAGAATGTGAGACTTCCTAGGCTGCTAGTTTACAAAAAGAAAAATATTTGTAAGATAGCTGTAGAATGGACAATAAGAGACAGCAATATGTTCTCAGGCAGACAATTCCTTAAGGTTCTTTATGCAAATTGGGGATGCCACCACTATATATAGCATTAACTGAGATATGCATATACATTTTTTAAAAAATAGATTGTTCACCTTCTCCCCCAGATTTTTGAATTTATTTGGTTCATTGCCAAGAAAACTGAATTAAACACACTGCCACCCATGGGAATGCTTCAACTAAAAAAAGTTTTTGGGTTGGATCTGGCTACAACACAGCACACAAATGTTAAATAATTTAGAAATGTATATATCCTATACATCGGAGGCGGTGGAGGGGGGGGGGGAATCACCTCTGTAGCCATTGTGAAGCATGAGAGGAATCACACTGTCTCTTACAGAAAAGCCACAGATCGATAGATATTATTCCATAATACATGGAAACCATCAGACATATTCCTACTTAATGGAAGATGGACTGAAAAGACAATTTTTTTGTTTTTAATTTTGCAAACATTTATAGGAGCCAAAGCCAAACAGGGTAGTTTGGATCCATGATCCTTCTGGCATGAACCACCAAAATCTGGGGTAGTGAGGGTAAGTTTGAATAAAAGGTTCCAAATTCAGATGATGTTTACACTTAACGGCCAAAATTCTGAGGCAACATAATGAAAGTTTAAGTGGGTGTCCTTCAAAAGTTTCCTTTTAACTTATTACATTAACTCCTCATTTAACGTTGTCCCACTTAATGTTGTTTCAATGTTATGTCCCTGCTCAATTAGGGAACATGCTCGTTTAAAGTTGTGCAATGCTCCCTTATAATGTCATTTGGCTGCCTGCTTGTAAGATTCTGTGGAAGAGCAGCGACTTTACAAGGGAGCATTGCACAAGTGGCGCTTCCCCACTCCTGCCCCTCCCTCCCAGAAAGTCCTAAGCACCGCCAAACAGCTGTTCGGCGGCGCTTAGGACTTTGGGGGGGGGAGGGATGTGGCGTGCTCCGGAGAGGAGGTGGAGTGGGGGTGGGAAGAGGTGGGCCTGGAGTGGAGCTGGGACAGGAAGAGGCGAGCCTGGAGCATTCCCGGCAAAATCCGAGCTTGTTTCTCCGGGGAAGCTGCTGCTGCTGCTGCAAAGATGCTTCCTAGCGTGCTTGCCTGCAGTGGGCTGTGCCTGTGTGGGGTAAGCCAGGGGCACTTCCCAACCACAGTACAGTACTGTACAGTATACAGTATAATGCCTTTTGTCTGCCCCCCAAAAATTTCCTTGGAACCTAACCCCCCGCATTTACATTAAATCTTATGGGACAATTGGATTCGTTTAACATTGTTTCACTTAAAGCTGCATTTTTCAGGAACATAACTACAACGTTAAGTGAGGAGTTACTGTAGTGTTATTACCTTATCTAGCAATGCAAATAGGATATTTCATAAGTTTAAGGAACAGCTATGCATATTGGTAATAGTTTTACTAATACATAAAGTGTGTATGGAAACTTGAAGCAACCTGTACCCAGTGATCAGGTTGCATGAGTGAAAGTGAATGTAGGGCCTTGTCTACTCTAGGAGGATTTTTCCAAGAGAGTTATACTGGTATAGCTATGCTTGTAAAACCCTTTAGCGTGGACACAGTTATAGTAGTCTAAAAGTGCTTATACCAATGTAGTTTATACCAGAACATGCAACCAAGAAAAAAAGCAAACAGCAATACTCTTCTTGCCCTGCTCCACTCCTCGTATCACTTTTCCAGCTATAATACTCCTCTTTCACTCCTGCAGTGTGTAAACTGGTCCATCTTACACTTATTTATACCAGCATCCCAACCTGTAACTTGTACAACCACCATTTAAGTCATCTCTGAATTTAGCCTCCCCAAGCCCTCCCGATTATGAAGAGAGAGATGCTCTTCCAATCAGGGAACAGAAAATTTATGATGCGACTTAGGTTACCAATCAGTTTGAATTTCAAAATGAGTGTAGCATAAATACCTAGAATAATTACAGGCAACATGCTGTTAATAAGCTATCAGAGGGTGGGGGAAATTAAGAACTATATGTTTATACCACATTTACTAATAATTAATAAATTTGAAGAAATCACAATCTGTTCATGAATATTGTGAGCAGAAAAGGAGGTTATATTAGTTGAGTGAATTATTTGCTGTGAATTATTTACTTATCTCTAAAAACTGATTTGATGTGGAGGTCACAGATGGCTAATATGCAGCACCAGCATATACTTGAACAGTCATTTTTCTAACCCTGACAACACTTTTATCAAAGGAGAAATCAAAGGTACTCTTTTTGTAATCTTGTTTGTGTGCTTCATTGTATTATACCAGTATAATCTTTTTGATTATTTCCCTAGGAGTTCTGTACAGAAACACCCAGGAGAGGCATATTAAAGGAGGTTAAATATTCTGAGATATCCATCAGCTACACCAAGAAGCTAAAAAGAACAAGGAAATAAAAAATGACTTTCCAGCATAAATGAAGGGTTCACTGTGGCGAAACGATCATCATTTCATTTCTATAGCAATACAGGGCTATCTCCCATGCACTGGATCTGTTATAAATAAAATTGTCTCCCCCACTCCCCACTTACAAAGCAGCTTAAACAGTGTGACCACTGAACATTAATATGCAAGAACATAGAGAGCTACCTAATAATTACACACATAGTGAAATAGGCGGCATGTCTAGTGAATAACAAATACTAGCAGCGCTATTACCATTGGAGCTGGAATGGCACATGTGCAACACTGAATGTTGCTTATATGACTGGAATTTGTTTTATGATGGGATCTGCGGTCTTCACGAAGGTGCCTTTAACTGTCCAAAAGATACTGAGAAATTACAAATGTACAAGGAGTGTTAAGAAAAAGAGAACATCATTTCTGATTGCATTGTAAGTTTTGTCAAGGTTACTGTTTGTCTTGCCACTTTACATTGTTGTTCATGGCAGTATCACTCAGAGCCAGCTTGCTTATGGTAGGTAGGATGTGACACTAAATAACAGATGTCAGAGTAGCTTTCAGTCTAAGCCCCAAATTCCCTGTGTGAACAGTGATGATAACCCTGTTTAGAAACAATATTCTAAACTATATGTCCCCTGGCCAAAGGATAAGACTTGACAAATGTTCTTTCCTATATGAGTGGGAGTAAAAGTGCAGGGAGGGGAAGATAGAAACAATAAAATAATTCTATTAACAAAAGCCATAACCATAGTAGCTGCTCAAGAGTTACAGATTTGATGACTGCCCAGCAAAGTGCCACCCATAGGGCTCTGTCAATGTGTATCCTGGCATTCTGTTCAAATTAATTATAACACAACCAATTAGATAAGACAAATAGATATCTGGACACCTAGTTACCTCTAAAATGAATGTGTTACCCCTTCTTCTTAATCTGTCCCAACTTGTATTTAGCTCAGATACCCCGCTTCCTTCCCCAGACCTGAAGAAGAGCTCTGTGTAGCTCGAAGCTTGTACCTTTCACAAAACAGAAGTTGGTCCAATAAAAGGGATCTCATCTACTTTGTCTCTCTACATTGATAAACGCAGTATTGTTGTAGCCATGTCTCCCCAACACACTGATAAATAGCATTTACAATAAAATACACATAGTCTTGAGCCAAAGCACCTACATTTCTTAACTGAGTATTGATGCCAGGCAATTACACTGGTAATAGAGGTATCATCAGACATTGACACCACTTTAAACACACAAGGGTATTTAGTTTTCCTATATGGTGTATAGTCTTCAAATTATTTCTTTCTGGTCTGAAAAAAGCCTTTTCCTAGCAATCAAAATACTTCAAGTCTTTTTATGCTGGGCTGAAGACGTAGGATAAAAATGTATAAGGGATGTAACATTCTTGCTTCAGGGCATAAGCAAATTACTAATTCTCTGCCAACAGGAAAAAATTCCCCTGTTATTCTACTGCAGCACCTTGTGCTGGCTACTGCCGCAGGTGGAACTTGTGAGTAGGTGGATCACTGGCCTTATCCACTATGGCAATTCCTATGTTCCTATGGAAAACCCTGCAGTTCATGTAGCACGCCATTGTAAAGTTTGTATATTGCATTTCTTCCTACAGCAGCTGTTTTTCTGTGTTCTTCTTTTACTATTCACTTTGTATTACAGCAGCACTTAGGAACTCTGTCAGGGACCAGTAACCCCTTTGTGCTAGGTGCTGCACAAACATAGTGTTGTAGACAGCCCCTACCCCAAAGAGCTCACAACCTAAGTATAAGATGAGAGAAAAACAGGCACAGGAGAGCACAAGGAAACAATAAGATGATACTGGTCAGCATTATAGGCTGTGGTTTCAGCCACTAACTGATTAACCATTGTCAAGTAGGTATAAACAGCAAAGGAAAGTTTTGAGGATGGATTTGAAGGAAGACAGAGGTGACTTAGTGGACATTTTTGAAGGACAACATGGAGGAGAGCATGATGGTTCTTGTTTGAAAGTTTAGAGTGTTTCCCTTGGCCTGTAATATACAAGAAACAAACAATGAACAGTAATGATGCCAAAATAAAGTGGCATGGCCTCTGAAGCAAATGCCACCTGAAGGCATGCAATGGATTAAATTTAACCTGAACACACACTCTGGAATCTTATTTTGCTGTGCTCCCAAGAATGACTTGCTTTTAGACTACTTTTATGTCACAGCTTCTAAATGCCAGTCATATGTATGCGCTGCCAGTCAGCCTGTCCATGTGCCTCTAGGTTTCTGTTTGTGAAATTGCCTTAGGCTGTGTGCTGCTCACTGAATGCGAGTTCAGCTGTGTGTTAAGTAAACTCCTTTCAGGCATGTAAATGATCTGTTATTCTGCTCTGCATTCTTAAAATGGCTTCTCTCTAAATATAAACTGAATTTAATGATAGCACAACCAGCAGCAATTATGATTTTGCATTTCATTATATTCAGCATTTATGAAGAGCCTCTGATCATTATCTATACACTTGTATGGTAGGCTCTGAAATGTAAAAGTATTGTGTCTGAATGCAGTCATCCAGGTTTTTGATTTCTGAATGAATGTCACTCTCTAGATTCCATCTCCTGCTTTCACAAGGAGGCCTGATTAGCTACATAAATCTCTCTTATTCAGATGGAAATGTTGCTTGAATTTTCCAAATCCACCAATAAAAACTTTGACACAGGACTAGTTTCATAGTGTGATACACAGGGAAATAGCTACAGAGCACCATTAACACTGGTGGGCTCTTCACAGGTTAGTCAATCAAGTAGAATACAGTGAAAGTGCCCTATGTTGCACCTTTCCTGTTAATAATCTTCCATGGCACTTTGTTGTGCTGCCATCATTGTAGATCAGTGGTTTTCAACCTCTGGCCCTGGGGGGTCCGCAGATTATGTCTAAGAGGGCCACAAAAGGTGACTATGACAATAAAGTTTCAGATCCCAGAAAAGGAATTCTATTTTTCTGATTAATCAAAAGTATGTGAATACCCCCACCTACAGGTCAATATCCAGAAGTGTTGTCATTACCTTAGAAGCCCACAGTTTAACACCCTTTCTCATGATGCATCAAATGCCATGCCAAGCATGTGCAACATTTATAGTTTAATTCTGTTCAGTCAGTTTTCAGTCTAAAACTTGACTTACTGGGAGGCTGGACAGTAAAGGGTGGTTCCATTTTTGATAGGTCTAGGTTGGCAAGTGGAAGCTTTTCAGGAGCCCCAGGAGGAATTCTGGGAAGACTGGAAACTCCAGGTGCTATGCAGCCTCTCTATTTCACCTCTGTCTGCTGAAGGTACCATCTATTATGTTTCTAGTATCTGCACTTCTGGTAGATTAAAAGTGTTACTGCTATCCAAAAGCCCTTTGGCAGCAGTGACTCATGAATTCAATTAATAAAAATGCCATGCTTGAGAAAGGTGGTTTTCTCATTTTTGATGTCTGTTTTCCTGGAGCTCGTGACTACAACCTCTGAGAGCACAGAGGACAGCTGGCCATTGTCAGTGCATCAAATACTATCTGAAGATAAAGGGAATCAATAGCCCATTTGAGTAAGAAAAATGTATCTTATCATTGCTGTCACCTGCCAATTTTAACAGCAAATTCTGATGTTAACACTTTAAATCTGTTCTGCTGGTGAAAGAGACATGCATGTTTGTTTCACTAAAATTAGATTACCAACAGCCTACACTCTTTAGAGAAAGAGAAAAATGACGGTGATCAGGAAACTACTGCAATCATTTCCCATGGGGGTCAGTTTGTGAGGGGAGGAATGAGGGAGGAAGGTGACGGTATTCTACCAAGCTCCACTCACAAGATGTCACTCACAGTATATTATATAGATTTTATTAATATGATCTTCCTCATTTCTTATGTGATGAGCAGTGAAATAGTTTACATCTTAAACATCAACATCGTCATCACTAGGCATCTGAGTTAGCTTTCACTGAGGTGAACGGGACTGCTCACACTTCTCTGAATTGTTGTTTCAGGTTCTGCAAAGGCAGGCAGATGTCACTGCATTGGCTACACTGTGCTCATGCTTTCAAATCTCTCTCAGCAACCAAAACAGCTAGAGGCTTAAGACTTGTCTACATGGGTAAGTTGGTTTGATATGATGGGGGGGGGGAGGCATTAGCCTAAACTGCCTAGAGCTCACATACAATTATTATTATTTTATATTTATCTGGCATTTTATCTCACTTTAAATAATCCACTTTGAAAGTGAAATAACTCCAGAATGAGTTACATCTGAGTAAGGTTTGTGTGGAGGCAACCGTATTTCAGATTACATATTCTGCTTCTGGCCATCCTCCCACTGCTTTCCTTATGGTAGAAAAACATTCCAGAAAAAACTTCCCCACATGGACAAGGCCTGACTTTCTTTGAGAAGTCAATAGCAAAGAGGTGCCTGTATCCCATATCAGCTGAATCTGGTATTTTCTGAATCCATTCGAATGGGTGAGTGCACTCACACATGCGCACGCTGTCTCAGAGAACGTGCCGAGTGAACACAGCAGAGTCTGACTTTTCCTGGGTCCATTCACAAGGATTGCCTTCTGAATCTCCGTTAACCCTGCAGATTTGGGTTCTGGAACGTGAGCCTCTAAGTCAGTGGTGAGCAACCTGCGGCCCGTCAGGGTAACCCGCTGGCAGGCCGCCAGACAGTTTGTTTACATTTGCACAGCCGCCCACAGTTCGCCATTCCCAGCCAATGGGAGCTGCGGGTGGCCATGCAAATGTAAACAAGCTGTCCCACTGCCCACCAGAGGATTACCCTGACGGGCCGCAGGTTGCCCACCACTGCTCTAAGTGGTACCCCAAGACTTCCAGAAACTGCCCCATATATCTTAGCTAATTTTGTTGGGGGAGAAGAGCAAGTTGGTTTGATCAACCTCCTATTAACTTCTGAGGACAGGCTGACCCCTCTAAAGATAGCTTCCTAATTTGGTCACTTAGTCTTTTGGGACTATACTGTCTCTGCTGCTTAGCAAAGCAGTAATTGTACTGACAGGATCAGAGGGCATAGAGAATGTTTCCCCTCTTTTGATGCTATTTACCTTCCTCCCCCTCCCCAGAAAAATGACAAACTCCTTTCCCCTCCCCACCCCACACCCTCACACCTTATCCCCAGCAAAAAGAGGCAGAAGAAGTGCTGGAGACTTCAAAAGTTCACAAGGGCCTTGCTTTTCCAATTTAATTAATGTGGAAGGTTCTCAACTACTGGGTGGCAAGTGTCAGTATAAACCATAAGAGACATACAGTATCACTTCCTGGCCATTCTGAAGATCTTAAGTATATTAAATCTGATGCATGGGTTACCAAATTATCCCCGTTCTTATGTAATTTTAGGTTGAATTAATGGTCCTAGTTAAGTATTTGTAATGGGATTTTCCTGGCTCCTCAGATTGCCTATTTAAAGTGGCAATTTAAAGTCTAAATTACGGAATAGCGTTATTATTTTCTTTGACTTCCTTGGTTCTTTATTTTACTTTTGATCTTCTGCTACGTTTCACAAACTGACCCCCATGGGAAATGATTGCAGTAGTTTCCTGAACACCATAATTTTTCTCTTTCTCTAAATATCTTATGCAGACAAATTCCTCCTGGGGCTCCTGAAAAGCTTCCACTTGCCAACCTAGGCCTAGACCAAGACTTTTTCCTGCTAATGCAGGTTTATGATAGAAGGTTCCTAGGAATCAACAGTGTGATCTGACGCTACCTCAAACTATAGCTCTGAAACAGTTCTACTTGCAGTGTAGGTATGCAAGTGGTAACCTACTCTCAGTTTCTGTTTAGCAAGCAAGGGTTTCTTCATTGTATGTTCAGTTTTGATCAGCCTTGGGGAAACTATGTTCATGTCTAGAAGAGACACATGAGAAATGCTAGCAGAATGAGAAAGAAAATATTGACATAAGCCTGGTGCCTTGTAGCAGTAAGAAGGTAAGGAGTTCTCTGCTCCTATCTGTTGGTGAACAGGGGGAAGAACCTGCTTGCCTGCTTTGTCTGCATAAGGTATTTACCTGGAATACCAGATGGATGGAAGCTTCAGAGAGGAAGAAGCTCTCTTTCTCCATCTATTGGCTAACAGGGAGAAGTATGGCTAATAGAGTTTGACTTGCCTAAGCTTTCTACCCAGAATTTCTCCAGTGACACTGTACAGTAATAGTGACTCCGAGACTCAGAGTTGGTTCATTGGGTGGTGGAAGAGGACTCCTATCTTTTGGCAAGGACTTGGTATACTTCCTCTTGTGTTGTTGAGAAATGGGTCTTTGCAGAGGACAGCAGCAGAGCTGATTGAACTCTGGTGAGACCCCATTCTATGCAACTACTAGATAAAGCAGTAACTGCTATAACTGGGTCCAATGGTGGAGCCTCGGGAGTGGATGCAGGCCTGCCTTGACACCAAGCTGCCAGAGGAGGGTTAGTTGTTTGGGACAAGGAAGTGATGTGCCAAAGGGACATCTACCTGTTGCACATTCACATCAGTGGGAGGGGAACAGAGTTAAAGGACTGGTGCCAAAGTTACCATGGCAGAGTGTTTTATTTAGCATTGATATGGACATATCCTTGGTGTGTTTTCCTGGCTGATACGGTGTTCTCTCATCCCCTAATAATTTTTTCTTATTTCATACACAGACTTAGAGCTTGTGAGTGAAGAAGTTATTACTTATTAATACCACCCAGGGAAGTATTTAATGAGCTCAGAAATTCTGGGCAGGGGTTCAAGCCAGTGGTGTTTGTCAGCTAGGGGTCCCTGTAGCAGCGTGGAGACTCACCAGCACGGCGCCTCCTGCTGGTTGTCTTGGGAATTAGCTCTTCAGCCTCGGAGCGCCCTCTGCTGGCCGATGTCTTGCCTGCCTCAGGCCCCATGTCCCACCGGACCCCGGTGCCCCAGCAGTACCCCCTTACTCTGGGTTTCCCCTCCCAGGGGAACCCCTGACCCTCTAAACCCACCTTGTCTCAGTGGCTACTGCCAGTCATCATCTGTCCCCCACTCACTGGGGCAGACTGCAGTCTGTAATGGCCACTCATCATTGGCAAGGGGTTAGGACCAGCTGCCTCTACCTATTCCCAGGCTGCACCTCTGTAGCCCCAATACCTTTGTAGGCCTTCACCAAGGCCTGCAGCCTGGAGGTTTATCAGGCTGGAGCTCCCCAACTCCTCTTGCCCTTCCCCAGCACTGCTCTACTTCAGATACCTTGCTCTCAGGCAGCTAACCCTTCCCACTCCAGGGCTAGAGTGAGATTGTCTGCCTGCTGGCCCTGCAGCTCTTTTATAGGGCCTAGCCTGGCCCTGATTGGCTGCCTCCAAGCCTTTTCCTAGTGACTCCCCAAGGCAGTCCTTTCCCAGGGTTGTTTTAACCCCTTCAGGGCCAGAGCGGGGTGACCACCCTGCTACAGTCCCTCATAAAGCTATTTGAACACAGCCCTTGTTGAGGCTGAAAACACCTGGCTTAACAGAAGACTTTGCAAAAGAGATATAAAGCTGGGGGGGGGGGGGAAACACAGTCCCAGTGTAGCTGGGCACTACAGTCTTACAGTCTTCAGCCAAGTGGTAAGAGTCTCATTCACTTCAACAGGAGCAGGTTTGGGCCATCAGAGTGAAATTCATCCCCATGCAGAGGGCTAGCGCAAGGCACAGGCATCACTTAAATCCTCAGGCTAAAGAGGAAATTAAAAAAAAAAAAAGTAATGAGAAAAATAGGCAAATAAACTGGCATTAGCTAATCTGAGGAAGGGACAAGCTTTTAAGTGACACATAGGCCTAATGCTTGCCCCGTGGACAGGAGTGAATTCTACTGCAATAGAAAAAAGAAACTAAGTTCCTTTATTATTCAAATTCTTCACAAAATAATAAAATGGTGTAAAAGAGGGTTTCTATATTTTCTTTATTATGGAACAGCTTCTTAACACAAAAAAACCACAAGCACCAAGATATTTACTAGACCCACTGTCACCTCTCGCCACTATCACACCTACCTACCCCACTATTTTCAACTCTCAACCAGGGATTAAAGAAAGAGGAAGCACAGCTCCCCATCCTCTTCAGAAAGTAGAGGCAGAGTTCCTCCTTCTCCCCCACCAGAGCTTTCAACACACATTTGAACTAATGCTACCTCCTCCTCCATCCCCATGAGGATCTCAGGCAATGCCCCCTTCTTCTATGGACCATCCACCTTGGGCTACACGGGGCATGTCTGAACATTAATAATAATAATATTGCTAAGCCAATTTGCTCCTGGTGGAGGTGGTTTTTTGGGGGAGGAAGAGGAATATATGGAGGGGGGTTATTTACAGCTAGTTACAACAGACAATACTAGTAATTCCTACATTAGTTCCTTTTAGCAGACAATGTAGTGGTTTCCTCCTTGTTAGAAATATTTCAAGCCACAGTCCTCAATCATTTATTTGTAGAGAAGCAAACAAAACAAAATAAATATTCTGAACTGAATGGCTTGGTAAACAGCAATTACAATCATTTGTGATATCTAAAGGGACAAGCATTTGACAGAAAGATTTGCTTCTGAGATTGGTAATTTGAGTCATGCCCTGTTTTATGTGAAATTTCGCACTCTGTGAGTCTCTGTTAGACTGGATTGTTGATAATTGACAACCTTTTAATTGTTTGAATAATCCCTCATTTGCCCTTTTTTGCTATCCATAACACTGCTTTACCCTATGTCCCCCAGGCTCGTGGTCATCTTTAACCATTTTTTTCCCTTCCCCACCGCACTGAGATTTCACCAAATCTTATCACTTCTTCCTTCGTAACATTTGTAAAGCCTATCCTTTCCTCCCTGCTAAAACCCTGATTCGTGCCTGGAGTCTATCAATTTATCTATTTTCTTCCCTCCTTGTCTCCTGTCTTCTACCATCATCTCTTTCTCCATTTTAGCTAAACATCACTTTTTTTGCTTTCTCATTCTTTTCACGCACAGTTCTTACCTCCCCCTCTCAAACTGGCTTCCCTCTTTCAAATCCCTTATCTTACATGCCCATTCACACCCCATGCTCTACCCCATATCCTTCCTTTGACTCTGCACCCTTTTCCACACTGTCCTTCAAATTTTGTGTGCCAACAAATCTCCTTTTTCTCCTTCAATCCCTTCTCTTTCAACTAGTTTCCTCTCTCTGACCTCCCCTATGGGGCCCTCTATACTCCTCCTACTTCCTGTTCGCAGTTCTAAACATCAAAGTAGGGTTTGAAATGCCAAAATAAATACAAACCAAATAAATGGCCTATGCCATCTGTGCTCAGCGCTTTTCATATTATGACCTCATCTGGTGATGGCAAAAAGCTTCAGTCCCCACTCCCATCTAGCTAAAGAAAGGGAGGATGATGGTGATTTCCCAAAACTTGCCCACGTCCCTGCTAGGGTTCACAGCTTACTGGTTGAGAATATGTGGCCTACATGCAAACTCTAACAATACTTTCCTTTTTATTTGTTTTGTGTTGTCTTTACTTTTTTCCTCCCCACCCCTTTCTAGTTTGTTGATATTTCTCCTTGGGGCTTCAGCATAAGCTCCTTAAGGCAAAAACCCCGTCCTCTGGCTCTTCCATATAGCATCATACAGATCAATTAATCATAAATATAAATACTGAAATTAGTGACTTCATGACCCTCAAGAAAAAGTTAAGTCATGTGGAGCAGGACCGGCTCTAGGCACCAGCAAACCAAGCACATGCTTGGGGCGACACAATTCTAGGGGCGGCACTTGCACTCTCTGAGGGTTTTTTTTTTTTTTTTGGGGCAGCAAAAAACCTAGAGCCGGCCCTGATGTGGAGTATTGTTCAGTATACCAGACCAAGCACAGGCTACACATTTCAATATTTTTACAACTATTAAAGAGAGATCTCCTTTAAGCTTTAAAGTGAATTTAGGGTTAACTGTTGTTGCCCTGTAGACTGCAGTCTTTTCTATTTCCAAAGTCAGGTAGAGCTTGGTCAGCCTTGCCCATTGTGCCTCAACCTGATCTAGAGGGGCTGTATTTAATGAGGGTAAACCAGGTCCTCATCCATTCCATAATTGTCCTCATTTTTAAGATTTGTAGCAGTGCACAGCTGTCTACTAGGAAATGCACCAAGACCACTAAATCATATCTGAAAAGGTCTCCAAAGAGCTATGAAATGGTAACTTTATGTACCAACCCAGCTCAGCTAGAACTAAATCAGTGACAGAAGAGGGAAAAAAAACCCATAACCTTTTCATACCTCCTCTGAGTCCCCCTAGGATTTTTAACTTCTACAAATGATTTTTTTATCATGTGCCTTTAAGCTGATACCTTCTTTTGTCAAACAAAAGTCAATCTGCCCCAGAAAGTCCATTTGTGCAGCTAGCTTTTGCAGATTATTGTATAATGTATGTTTCTGTACCAGCCTAGCTTACAAAGCCTCTAAATCAACACTTCACAGAACAATCTGTTCACAAGAAAGCGTTGATGACCAAGCCCTGAAATTCACCCCTGTGCAGAACTCCAGCAAAGGCCCATGCACTACTTACATGGCACTCAAGAGCTTAATTGGTCCATAAACCTTGTGCTGGCCTTCTGCACAGGGATGACTGTCACCCTAAATCCAATGATTTTTATGTAATTACTATATAAATAAATATTAGTTTTTCTAATGAGTAAGATGTTGGCCAATACCTTTCATTTTTAAAAGAATGGAACCTACATGGCAGGAACATTAAGGATGAATTTTTACCCAAGTTCCAATGTATGCAATAAAGCATTATAAAAGCCTTTCAAGTCAGCCAACAGCAGGAGGGTTTCTTTATGCCAGGAACAACTCTTCCTTAATGAAAGATGCATGCTGTAGTGCAGAGAAGGCATGAAAACTAATCAAAGTAGAGTAGCTTGAAAAACGTTGGATCAAAAAACCTGGCAGCATTTTGAAAGAAAGAAGGCATTGTGAAGGCCTGTTTAACATGAAGTTCAAATGATTGAGGAAGACATAATATAACTCTTCACTATACCAACTGAACTCAATGGTATACCTGCAAATGCAGTGGATCTGCTTACCGTCCTGGGTAAGAGACAATAATAGAGTGTCCTTAGTGTGAAATGAGAACTGTTCCATAAGATAGCTTTACAAGTAAAGGATAGCTGGGGCAAAAGAGTGTCCAAACTTGTGTCTTAAGCATCTACACTTACCTAAAGGCTGTGAATTTTGAGGAGAAAAATGAACTGTTCAGGGTGTTGAAGGGAAGCATTAAGAAAGTGAGGACAGGAAATTGCTTAGTAGAAACATTACAGTCAACATCAGGAACACTATTTTCCCCTCCTTTCTACAGTGGACCTGTTATAGGGACAAGAGAGTTCAGTCTCCATGCCCATTTGATTGTTTTAATAGGGAATTAAAGTCTGTTGTGGGAGCTCCACCCTTGGGAATATGAAAAAATCACATACAGTAAGCCAGCTAAAACATTTGCCATGGATGAAAGCAGTATTAGGCACCACATAAGCAGCACTTCTTGCCAGCAGTATAAGCTGCTCCTCTCTGCGTAGGTACTCCACCCCCCTGAGAGGTGGCAGCTACGTCAATGGGAGAAGCCCTTCCATCGACGTAGTGCTGTCTACACCTGGGGTTAGGTCAGTGTAACTACATCGCTTAGGGGGTGTGGATTTTCCGCACCCCGAGCGATGTAGTTATACCAACATAAGCCTGTGGTGTAGACCAGGGCTAAATCTCCAGTCTTAAGACTTATTAATGTGCTTAATTTTACACATGAAATAGTCCCATTTATTTAAATGGATTTACTCACAGTATGTAAAGTTAAACATGTGCATAAGTTTTTGCAAATATTTTAAAGGGTGCAGATGGCTGGGAATTTAAGCTCTGATTCTTCAGACTCTCATAATGTCTTTACCATGTTGTTGCTAAGCAAAGCTATACATATTTGGCTCTTTTAATCTTTTAAATCAAAAACCAATTCCTCTAGGATTCTGAATACAGTTCTTACCCTTCTATAAAGGACTGAAATGTTATTTAAAACCCAACCAATTAACTTCAAGTCTACCATCATTTCCACATGCCATCCACTTCTCATTGGGTCCTCATTGTCTCTAGAATTCCCCTAAAGTTTCTCAGGGGCTAGGAGATGACTATAGGAAACATAGTCCCTGAACTAAATCCCCAAATCTGAATCCTCCCACATTTAGGAAAGGGGCTCAGAACCCAAAATGAGATCCAGTTCTGAATTTTACAGCTGGATGCGATCTCACAAAACCACACCGGACAATCCTTATTTCTTTCATTTTTTTGTTTGAGCCCACTTCCTACAAATCTAAAATTGTTACTGTGGTTATTATGAAAGTTCTGTATTTAGAGCAATGGGAGTACAAAATAAATGATTGTTTCTTTCTTAAAAGGCTGTCTGGTTTAAACTGTTTCTGACATGTGTTAAGAATGAGGACCAGACAACACCCCTTCTGAAATCCTCTTTGCATCTGTGAATGTTTCCATCAACAGGTCCCAATTGCACATGTGAAAGAGAGAGATAACTTCCTTCTTTTTTCTGGAAGCTGGCCATAACAAGTACATGAGCTACAGCCACAGATATCACTGGTCTACAATTTTTGAGAAGTCGTCTGCTTCAGAGATAAAATGTGCTATTTATTATGTATTTTGATGTGCTGAATTCAAATATGACAACTAAAACAACTGATTGGCTACTGTTTCTAAGATATTTAAGTTTTTACATTTTATGTCTATGTATATTGTGTAGATAGTAGAGTTTTAATCATAAATTGTAAACCTAGGTCTTTTCATGTGTTTATGGTTGCTTTACATGATAATATTTCACCTGTCCTGTTTATGTAACACTTTAAAAATCAGCAAAAGGGTTATATAAATAAAATTTATTATGAAACAAAAGGCAAAAAACTATTATGTACATAGTTTAGTCCTATTCAGTGTCTACTCGGCGCTTCTTGGTTTGTCTCTTGTATTCATTAAATGGAGCATCTCTTGTCACTGTCCAGCAATAGTCTGCAAGCATTGATGGGCTCCATTTGCCCTGATAGCATTTCTCCATTGTTGCAATGTCCTGGTGAAATCGCTTGCCGTGCTCGTCGCTCACTGCTCCGCAGTTCGGTGAAAAAAAATCTAGATGACAGTGCAAAAAATGTATCTTTAGTGACATGTTGCAACCAAGGCTTTTGTATGCCTTGAGGAGGTTTTCTACCAACAACCTGTAGTTGTCTGCCTTGTTGTTTCCGAGCAAATTGATTGCCACTAACTGGAAGGCTTTCCATGCCGTCTTTTCCTTGCCACGCAGTGCATGGTCAAATGCATCATCTCGAAGAAGTTCACGAATCTGAGGACCAACAAAGACACCTTCCTTTATCTTAGCTTCACTTAACCTTGGAAATTTTCCATGGAGGTACTTGAAAGCTGCTTGTGTTTTGTCAATGGCCTTGACAAAGTTCTTCATCAGACCCAGCTTGATGTGTAAGGGTGGTAACAAAATCTTCCTTGATTCAACAAGTGGTGAATGCTGAACACTTTTCCTCCCAGGCTCCAATGACTGTCGGAGTGGCCAATCTTTCTTGATGTAGTGGGAATCTCTTGCACGACTATCCCATTCACAGAGAAAACAGCAGTAGTTTGTGTATCCAGTCTGCAGACCAAGCAAGAGAGCAACAACCTTCAAATCGCCACAAAGCTGCCACTGATGTTGGTCATAGTTTATGCACCTCAAAAGTTGTTTCATGTTGTCCTAGGTTTCCTTCATATGGACTGCATGACCAACTGGAATTGATGGCAAAACATTGCCATTATGCAGTAAAATAGCTTTAAGAGTCGTCTTCGATGAATCAATGAACAGTCTCCACTCATCTGGATCGTGAACGATGTTGAGGGCTGCCATCACACCATCGATGTTGTTGCAGGCTACAAGATCACCTTCCATGAAGAAGAATGGGACAAGACCCTTTTGATGGTCACGGAACATGGAAACCCTAACATCACCTGCCAGGAGATTCCACTGCTGTAGTCTGGAGCCCAACAGCTCTGCCTTACTCTTGGGTAGTTCCAAATCCCTGACAAGGTCATTCAGTTCACCTTGTGTTATGAGGTGTGGTTCAGAGGAGGAGGATGGGAGAAAATGTGGGTCCTGTGACATTGATGGTTCAGGACCAGAAGTTTCATCCTCTTCCTCGTCTGACTCAAGTGAGAATGATTCCGGTGCATCAGGAACCGGCAGTCCTTCTCCGTGGGGTACTGGGCGTATAGCTGATGGAATGTTTGGATAATGCACAGTCCACTTTTTCTTCTTTGACACACCTTTCCCAACTGGAGGCACCATGCAGAAGTAACAATTGCTGGTATGATCTGTTGGCTCTCTCCAAATCATTGGCACTGCAAAAGGCATAGATTTCCTTTTCCTGTTCAACCACTGGCGAAGATTTGTTGCACAAGTGTTGCAGCATATGTGTGGGGCCCACCTCTTGTCCTGATCTCCAATTTTGCAGCCAAAATAAAGGTGATAGGCTTTCTTAACCATAGTGGTTATACTGCGCTTTTGTGATGCAAAAGTCACTTCACCACAAACATAGCAGAAGTTATCTGCACTGTTCACACAAGTACGAGGCATCTCTGCTCACTTCGGCTAAATAGAAATGTGTCCCTTTGCAAAATCAAACACTGACAAATAAGAGAGCATGACACTGTATGATTTCTAGAGCTGATATAGGGCAATTTGTTCAGCAGAGTGATGTAAGCTTCGTTATGATTGCATCATCCATGACTTCTAGGAATAACATGATGCAATTCATATCATGTATGACGCAATACCAGCTTCAGATTGCATCATTCATTGTTTTGCCTAAAAAGCAAGTACTGTCCAAATCCAGTCATAGATTTATTCATAGATCCAGTCAAAGATGTATTTTAGTCATTTCTGGTTTAAATTGAGATCCCTTCCCTTTATAACTCACTTATCCTCCGCCATTCCCAAGTCAAGGGTCATATATACTGACCCAATAGCATATCTTGAAAACTAGAGCCAATCAACAATTTTAAGCATCATTTTCGTTCTCAGTGACCCAGAATTAGTAAAGTTTGACTACATTTATTTCAGAAGCATTTTGGCTGTAGAGCAGTGATTTAACCAGAAGAGGGCCCTGGTAACGAATTGATGTATATGATAAGTTGAGATCACTGATATACTAACCTATAAGAGAAAGACATTCCAACATCAGTAAGGTGAGGATATGCAAATAAGGAAAAGGGGGGGAAACCCATACTGAATATGCTTCAAACATAGGGGCATCAGTGTATCATATTATAAAAGTTGCATCTTTCTACTACTGCATAGGGGCAGTAGTAGAAAGAGATGTAGTCCTTGGGAGGTGCCAGAATGATGACCACTGATGATACAGGGGGAAGGTGATGGTGATGAGGAAGATGATGGCTAACATTTCAGATTGTTCTACAAGGGATGGCGTGAGTATATGGCAGTGCAGATACACAGTCTGTAGTATTTCTATCTCCCTTACTGAGTTGGGGTGTTTGTGACTGTGCTAAATGTATTAATAAACTATTTGTAAATATAGAAGAGTTCCTATAGTCTGAATGTTGCAACTGTGCCCATCTGGGTTCTTAACTATATAATAATTTGAATAATACTGGGCCTGATCTTGGAACAAGAACATGTCAACCCTCAAAGTGATAACTGGGGATTCTTAAGTAATCATTATAGTTAATACATAATCTATAGATCAGGCTACAGATTGGCACCCCAGATGGGACACCAAGAGATGCACAAGGCCAACCTCCCTATCCAGGATAGGAACTCACTTTCAGTAAAATCTAAATTGAAATCTGACTAATGTCTCAGTCAGAATTTAGTGCCGGTCAGAAATGCTGCAACTCACCAGGGATGACTTCTTTTTCCTCAGCTGTTTCTGTTTTCTGTTTCTTTGTCTCTGGTATACTACTTCTACTTTTCTTAACTGATTAACTTTGCAATAGAGGGAAGGATATGCCTTCCAGGGGAAAATAGTAGACAAACACAAATACCACAAAAAGAAGCGCTCGTGGTCTTGAGCATCCGACTAACTTGGCATGCCTTTGTCTCCCACTGTTAGGTTTCCATGGAAATTGTGTAAGGATCCCTCGTTGCACTCCAAGAGCATCCTCATTGGGTATTATTGACTTGTCATTGTGGTTTAGAATCTTTATACACGTGTTAAGGGGGCTTTGTAGGTTGAATTGTGTCATAAAATTGAGATGCCTGAAGCTGAAATTGCAGTTGCATCAGGGCCCGGTGACCCACACTTTGAGGTGGTGGGAGAGTTGATTTTTTTTTGTTTTGTTTTAAATAAGCTGCCAAACAGCCACAGTAGTTCATTCCCCGTAGATCTCCTGGACTGCACCCAGACCAGTCAACTGCCATCTTGCCCCTTACTGCTCAGTAGGTCCGGACTGGGTACCTCTCAATCAGCTAAAAGCACATTAGCCATTAAGGGCAGAGAGAGGGAGCATACACACACACACACACGCACGCTTTTTCTTGGGAGTTAAATAATTGTTGAAACCAGATAATGAGTTAATGAGTTAATTATTTATGGAGGAATGCCTCTACATATGTATAGTGTTAAGTGCTTATTGTGTGGTGTTAGAAATTATGTTTTTTTCCCCCATGATGCATGAACAAACCACAAAACGTGAACAAGAAAATCAACTGTCAACTCAAGCTTTATACATCACCCCTAAAAATAAGTGTTTAGTTTTTCAGAAAAGTCAGCTGGCCTCCAAAATTGAGAGTGTTCCTATGTTTCTCTGATTCACCTGTGAACACAGTGCCATCAAGACCTCAGTTTATGAAAACCAAACCAAACCAGAAACCCCACCACCAGGTGATGCATTAGAAGTGTGTTCTGATCTCTGCATGCTATTTCAGAATTAATAAAGTTACATGCAATAGCCTCTAGTCACTGGGTTTGTGTGTTATACACAAATTGTGTCATCTACTTTTTAATACATGAATACTGAGAAGACATTATACTGCTATTATTTCTCTTCCCCACTTGATGTGAAATGCTAAAATCTAAAACAAAACACCAAAAAATGCTTAATTTGGGGGTTACTAACGTTTTGATGAAATCCCCAACATTTATGAAAACAGATTGTTTTTCTAACATTGGGTCTTCTAGTCTAGATGTTTAATGCCACCAACACCAAAACCAATATAGTACTTTACCCTTTCAAAGTATTGTACAAATATTAACTTTGCATCAAAACATTCCTACGGAGGTAGGTAAGCACGTAAGCAGATGGATACAGGAGAAGCACAAAATAACAGTGAGACAAGTATGATCAGTGTAATAAGCAGAGCTCACAGAGCATTATGAAGCACCATTTCAGAAAGTATTCTTGGCCCCACCAAGTGTTGTCACAATAAAATGCCCCCCAAAATGAGGTCCCCTAGGTCAGCACCAGCATTATATATTGCTAACGCCTTGATAGACATTAAAAATATCTTTAAAAAATTTAAAAATATAAATATAAAATAAAAAATTCCTTTGCAAGTTACAAAACAAACAAACAAAAAATTAACTCAACAATCCAGCTAAGCCCAAAAATAAAAAACAAAACTGCAGCCCAAGGCCAGCACACACAAACAAGCTCTCTGCAGCCAAACAGCCATAAGCCTGGACAGCCGTAAAAAAAAAAAAAAAAACTAAGCCAAACAAAACTAGTAAAATTACAAAAATCAATAAATTAAAAAACAACAATCTCGCAACCCTGAAAGCGGTGTGTTTTGGGGAAACTAAAAAAACTGCAAAAAGCTAGTTCGAACTGGTACCAAAAGCCCGGAAAACAAGGGTCCCTGGACAAAAATGCCTCTGGAAGAATCCAGGGCTTAAAACCCTCCCGAGAGCTGAAGCAAGCTGAAAATTTACAGCGGACCCTAAACGACCTGTGCATAGGGCAAAACTCTCATTTACCCTCCCCCCCCTCTTCTTTTACGTTACACCCAGGCTTAGCCAGCCTTGGGTTGTGCGTGTGTAAGTATGAAAGTGGGTCAGGGTTTGGGCACTAACACTTTCTTACTCCCTCTAAATAATGTGGAGTGCACCCAGAACTCACCGCTATTAATTAAATAATAAAGCTTTAAACTTAGTCACTTGGTGTGCTCCTTCATCTCCTCCCCTAAAAATCCTGCGGCCTCAGCCTAAACACCTAAAGCCTCAGGCAAATTGGTAACATAAATCTGTCACAGTGTCAAGATTGCTTTACACAACAATAGTAAAAATATTTGTCCTGTCCACGCTAGGATCTCAAAACATTTTCAGCCTGAGTTAGTATAGATGGGAGTCTAGGACTCATGTATTTATATTAGTGATGGTCTGAACAGAGAAGCCTAGATCTGAATTGTACAGCTGGCTCTTTTTTTTAGCAGGCTGTGCCAAAACTCATGTCCCTGAGTTTTTGCAGAGGTGGGTTGTAATTAAAATTGAGCAGGAACTGAAATTTTCA
The DNA here is from genome assembly GCF_002925995.2 of Terrapene triunguis. NCBI lineage: Eukaryota > Metazoa > Chordata > Testudines > Emydidae > Terrapene > Terrapene triunguis. The sequence continues at coordinate 25,032,642 of NW_020664464.1, read as the reverse complement.
TTCCATGGAAAAATTTGCAGTTTTGAAAAAAGTTAGTTCTGAATCAGAACAAAAAGCTGGAATAAAATCCTGTCCCAAATTATTCAGGTCAATCAGATGGGGGGTATCTGTCTCTGACATGAATCTGACATTTTGTGCCCACTCACTGACATCATTGCAACTTTGAGGGAGTCAAAGGAGCCTCCTGTCACTATCTTCTTGGATCCTTTGACTGTGTATCCTAGGATTACCTTCTTTACGTTCTTGCTAAATTCAGATTTGATAGTCAATTTATTTGTTGGATTAAACTTTTTTATATGAACTCTTCTTCCAGGATCATCACCTGGGGCATCATTTCAGAACCATTTCCACTTCACAGGGTTACAGGACTGAATTGCTGTCCCCCACCCTCTGCCTTTGCTGTTTGACCTAGCCCTAGAACCTATTTCTATTTGTACAAATCAACATATAAACGGCAACAAGATAGTACAAAGAGAGCACAGATTCATGTGATATACTGACAACACTCTTGTTCATATACCTAAATCTCAAGATTCTGTTCCAAACCTATTCAATCTAATTAATGAATTTGGACCCCTCTCCAAAAAATCATTTGAGAAAAGTTGGAAATTCTGGGCATAACCAAACATGCTCATAAGCGTATCTATGGTAATTGTTTGGGTTGCCACCTACAATTCCAACATTTAGGAATACTCATCCCCCAGTGAGTTAGAAAATCTGTTCAAAATTAATCTAGAGCTCATTTTACCCCAGATACTGAGAGATGTGGACAGAGAGAACCTTTAGCCTTTGGGGCAAAATTAATATTATCAAAATGAATGTACTTCCCCCAATATTGTATATACTGAGTGGTCCCCCAATTACTATTCTTCATTTTTGTTTTAGCAAAATTAATGAAATTTTTAAAATATTCCTCTGTGGGGAGCTGGGAGGCCAAGATTGGCTTTGAGTAAATTACAACTCCTATTTCCCCAACTTGCAGGGTTATCATACAGCCTTTATCCTTAGCCAGGCAGCTGTGTGCCTCCAGAACATAACAGGGCCCGGCTGCTAATGGAACGGGAGTTGACCCATCTCCTTCCATTGGTAGGAATACTGGGTTCAGACTATAACCGTTTGTATCATAAAACGTCCCATACAACATTGGCTACCAGACACTGGCTATAAAATTTAAATTCCATCACCTCTCACACATTAATGCTGTACTTTGGAGCAACCCATTGTTGAAAATTGACAATAAATCATTAATGAGAAGAGAAAGGATGCACAAGGAGATAATTTGGATCTCTCAATTGATCCCAGAGGACCAGTTTCTGCCAGTATAAAGCACTCCAACAGTACAGCCTACCTGGACTAGCTGCATGGCATTAGCTGCAGCTTAAGTATCTCTTGAAGGACATATTTGGATCTGATGTGCTGGGAGCACCACACACACTAGAATTGTTGCTGATGTGGAGAATGCTCCCTGGGTTCACCCAACCAGCTGTAGCCTGTTACGATGCCATGGCCCAAAAGACCCTCCCTAATATTGATTGCCTGTGCCAGCCCTGGAACAAAGATGCGTGTATATCCTTGAACCCTAGGCAAAGGGGAAGCGCCTTGCCAAAAAAATTAAAAATTCTACTACTGATTTGTGGCTAAGGCTGATTCGGCAGAAAATTATATTTCTTTCACACTGGTACGCACATAGGTTACAGTGCACGGACCTTCCAAAGCAAACTGCTGCTGGAAATATGGGTCTCCCCAGAGCCACACTCTCTCCCATAGGTTTTGGGACTGCCCCAGAATCCAATTCCTTTGGCTAGACATAGGCAGGAAGATCATCATGATACTGGACCCCCCCTTTTAAAAATTATTGCCCAGAACTGTGTTTTGGGATGTATCCCATCAGCTTGAAAACTCTCCATCTTGTGGAAAGCTTGATTCTCTAGCCAAGAAACCCATATTGCATAGAGGGAAGAGTAGGACACAAGGTTGGCACAGCCACTTGGCTGATCTGGCAGTTAAAGATTGGGTAATATTTTGGAGAAGAGAGACCTCAGACAAATTTGAAGAGATTTGATCCAACATTTTAGAAAGCTTTGATTAATTCCTAGTAGATGGTAACCAAAATGTCACTCTCCTGTCTCCTTCCTACCCCCTTTCCTTCCTTTCCATTTCTTTACTTTTTTGTTCTTTTTCTCCTCCCTTTATTTTTTTGGGGGGAAAATCAATAAAGTATAAATTAAAAAAAGACAGTGGGTTAATTATTAAAGAGGTTTCTAAAATATTTAGCTAAGAAGTGTCTTTTCACACTATTCTCCTCAAATTATCTATTATTTGAAATCTCATGTGCAATGTTTGATATCCAAGGAGACTGCAGTAAAAATCTTTGTGTGTCACAGAACATGCTAGCTCAGGGATTCCCTCAAGATACGTTCAGGTGAGAAAAGATGCTGGATCTATTACTGGTTTCCTCAGCAGTACTTCACTTTACTGAATAATTCAGGTTGCATAATTATCTTCCTGTCAGGAAAACGAATCATGTTATTACAGTGCCAGAAAGGGTAATTAAAAATTGATTACCATAGCTGTCAAATTTCCTCCAAAGCAATGACAAAAGATTTAGAATCAAGTCCTTGAATTTTTCTGTTGTGACACATAAAATGCATGAAAATAAACTATACAACATTATGAATCTGTATCAGGTCTTTTAAATATCCAATGCTGATCTCATTTATAGCAGAATTGCTATGCTAATTTAGTTAGTTAAATGCTGCTGAAACAAGGGGTGAAGGCAGAATTTCATTTAAAAAGGCAATAAGTGTGCTGACATTGCCTGAGGCATGCACAGGCTATGAAATCTCTGCTGCTTCAATTACAAAATCCTTTCCAGGCTTATGGAAATATCGTTCAGCCATTTGATTAAGCATCAAGCACAGTAATCTGTTTCTTATCAGTTTAGTTTACTTTTCATGATCACTAAAAGGATGCTATATTAATTTGGTTTCTTTCCCTGCAGCTGGTGGAGCACTGAAAGTGCAGGATGGCTATACATGCAGCCTAAGCGAGTAAGCCAAATGTATACATATGTGAAACACTATCAAATGGTTGAGAAAACTGTAAGCAGATTTCTTGCAAGAATATTGCAATGCCTGTATTCTGCTGCAGATGGAACCAAGGATGCACTGCGACTTTCTGCATTATACTTTCTGTCATATGACCCAACAGTTAAGTTCTCATCTTAATTTTGGTGCTAATGAAATTGATAAGCGAATTGAACTGGCTAGCATTTTCTGGAAGGAAATAAAGGGCACTTTTCTGAAAAATTCAGAACAAGCTAACTTTTAAGGACCATCCCCCTCACTGGTTTCTTCATGGCACAAAAACACTTGTATGGTCCTTTGCACGATTGTGTAAAAACACACTGTTCATCTGATCACATTTTTCAATCATTCCTTATTGATTAGAGTCATGGAAAATTAGGCATCACACACCAGGGACTTCCCTCTAAATGTGGGAGATGTGTTGAAGAGAAAGCCACATATTGCAGACCCACACTGTACAAAGCTTCTCTGCATGATGCAGTGCAAGTCCGGAGGAAGCCATAATCGTTAGTACAGGGCTTCCCCAGAACATTACAAATCATTCAGAACCGTATCATAGTACATGCATTTTGGACTGTACTATCCATTAACCTAAAACAATGACATGTCATTTCTGACCAACCAAGATTTGAACCTGGATCTTCTGAAGTGGGAGCCAAACATCTCATGTTGTACAGTTCTGGTGTTGTGTAGCACTTAAAATGTTGAAAAACTAATATGGCAGAACAAGTATGAAGTTCAACAGGCCAAATTTAGCTCTGGAATCAAATCTACTGGATTCGGGGTAGTTACAGCAGAGATTAATTTGCCTCATTATGAGACTATAATATACTTCAATATTTGCTATGACCTTTGGTAAACTGAAATGACTGTTGGAAAAAATCAAAACTAGATGTTTCAGCTAAATCTTGTGATCTAAAATGAAGAAAAGGATAAACGAAAAAGGAAATTCCTATTTCTTATCATCCAGATTTGACATCTCAAGAAAAATAGATTTAAAGATTAAACTCATTTTCAGTAATATATTAAATTACAAAAACATAATATTTAATAAAATGATTGTTTTACTCAATTTCAAATCAAGTAAGACTCCTAATCTGAAGCACATTATCTAAGGGAATGCAACATAAAGCAGCACATGACAGATTTGCTGCCAGAAACCAAACTGACTATTATAAGATTATTTTTGTTGGATGTGAAGGTATATTTATTACAGGTCTGCAGCAAGCTGTGCCAATGAAAGTCAGTGGCTGAGAATGCATGACAGATGTTCATCTCTGTTTCTCTCCAATTATTTACAGTTCTCCTTTGCAAGGACATGGGGCATCATACCAGCTTTGGGTTTTTGTTATTATTAAACAGAGCACAAAGATAATATGTTGCTTTCAGAAGGGGATGTCATTTATAAACAGTTGGTAGATGCCTTTCATAAAGAGATATATAGTTAGTTAATATGACATCTATCTACTGCGGAATTTATGACATTTGAGAATATAATAGAAATCTGTAAAATATTGCTGCAGGGGGTGGGATATCAGTTTAATTTTTTGAATAAGTCTAATCCTACAAGAGACATCCCTTTAATGACATACATTTGTTTTCATCCATGGAAAAACTGCAATCCTTTTAATGGAAGTAATCTCGATAGACTACTCTCAAGACTAGGATTCCAGGTTACTCATAAGAATAAGTTACAAGAGGAGGTCTCCAAAGTCACTTTTAGTAATAGGTGAACCTCAAAAATTTTAGAGTTTGGGCTTGATTCAGTTCAGCACCAAAAAGTCCAGATGTTTCCTATATGAAAAAGTCTTATAGAATTTTGTATTGATAATATCAATTGACTTCTATAGAAATTGCTCAAAAATGCATAGAAGTTAATAGAGAATAAAGTCCTTTCTATAGAAATTTAAAAATACTTGAAATGTAACAGAGTTCTCTACTAAATTCTAGGGGACTTTTGCATAGGAATCTCCTGAATGTTTTGGACTGCTCTCTCACAACAAGTTCTCTCATCAGATTTCTGATGCTGCCTATTTGTAATCAAGCCAGAAATCCAGAAGAATGGCTTTCCAGAAGCCTCTCTGCAATTTTGTTTCTCTCCTTACTGGAGCCCAGAAAGGCAGAGGTGCACATAAATGAAAAATTAACCAAGCAAGCAATTAGTCTGGAGTTTTGAAAAAAAGATTCTTAAGAATATTCAGCTAAAGTATGAATTAAAAGATACAAAAGTGTTGGAGTGTGGGTGTGGGAAGACAAGATGCTACCTTAAACCAAACTGTTGATACAAGATCCTGAAACAAACAAACAAAAAATGACAGCTAAAAGATAATTTGTTATTTACTGACTTGCTGCCAATTACATTATTGCAGGAATAGGCATTTTTAAAATCCTTTGAACAACTTGTCTGAACTAGGCTCCTGGAGGATATCTATTTGCAATGTGGAATATGTGATGAAGAAAAGCCATTACATTTTCATTTATTTTAAAGACCAGCACAGCCATAGACCTTGCTGTCAGTGATGATTCTAGAACTCATTACTCAGTGAGATTCCACATGGTCTGTCTTGGGTATGTAGGAAAGCAATGCTAATATCTTGTGTGTCTACATATATAAAACGTCAATGTTAAATGAGGTTAGCAAGAATGCACATTAATAAGAACTAATGAAGTAACATTTTTCTCTTATCTTATTTCTACTGTCTAGAAAATTAGTCAGCTGATTAATCTAAATTCACAAGCACATTTTTATATTGATCTCACTGCTTTCAGAGTGTATGTATACAAACCTGAGAATGCTCATTTTGAAATGTTTTGGTACAATGTTCATTAGACAAAATAAACAAAGAAATAAAAGAAAAAACACATGGTAAAAACAAGACTCACCTTTCCTTTCAGCCACTCCATTGGCTGCCACGTGTTCATCATTTCCCACCTACTGTATGGTATGATTTTTCACGGTTTAATTCTGGGAAGGTGAAGCTCCTTATTGCAAACCTTATGCACATCGAGGCATGTGCTGATGAATGAACCTATTATTCAAGGGACAATTCACTGCAGTTTTAGCTGAAATCTCCCACTACTGCCAATGTGGGTTTTTCATAATCTTGCTTGGCTTCAGTTAGCATCACTTCACTATGTTTCCCTTTCTGTTCAACCAATCTATAAGAAATTCCTTTTACCATATTAATTTTGAGTCATTATGTTTCTAATCACTTAACAAGTCTCCAAAGGTTTTTAAAATCATACTAAGGCCCTGATCCAGCAATACATATAAGCATGTATATAACTCAAAGCACTGAAGTAGTTCATTGACTTCAAGGAGACAACATATGTACTTAAGAGCTTTGTTGGATGTTACTAACTTTCTTTTACATATAAGCCTACCTCTCTCCCTTTCCTCTAAAAGTGTACCTCAATTTCCCCCCCTCCCACTGACATGTTGCTGTCAGTTTTCTAAAAAATAAGCTTTTTTCTTAAATGAATTTTGATGTGACATTTCATCAAATGCCAAAGGAGTATACATAGGGTCATAGTCTATGCTTAGCCTGCATAAAACACTTATTGACATTAACTTAATATGACTTGTACTACAACAAGAACTGGGCCCTTTGTTTTCTCTGGCAGGAACAATGGCCAAGAACTTCAACAAGTTAATCAAGATCCCATCATAAGCTTCCCTGTCAAATCTAGGCTGACAAACCTGAAGAGGTAGCAACAATGTGTAGCTAAAGAGCACAAACAATGCAGCACATGTCGTTTCCCTGAAGGAAAAAAAAAAGAGGAGTGGGAAAGAAATGAGGGTAACAAGTAGAACGTATAGGATAAAAATTGAGCAACATTGAAAAGGATGAATGAACAAAGGTAGGCTTGGACATGGGCAAAAGATCTGAATGCCCAAGAACTCTGGGGAGTTCAGATTCTAACTCCACAACTCAGGCTCATTTCTACTTAGAAACATAGCTGAGTAAGACCTATCAGGTTTGTTATGCCAAAGAAAAAAGCATTTGTAAGATCACTGAGCAAAGAGAAGAAGTTTTTAGTGCCCCTCTTTTCCTTTAATTGCTTCCCTCAGTCAGTCCCATACAGAAACCCAGATCCACATGATACCATAAGAGGCACAGGAGAGGAGAGCAAAGGCTCATGGGTGGAATTCTAGCTGGCCTTTTGGGCAGTCTCTCCTCTTTGCTCTGATATTGTGTTACTGGCCCCGGATTATGCCATCTGACATTAAATCAAGCATAGATTACATTATATTATATTTAGAAATTGGTCCTAGCCCATTCCTTCCACAAAACACATTTTGCAGAGATCACACATATTAACTTGAAATAACCTTCCTGATGAAATCTGGAGATTTGGTCCTGAATATCACAAAATCAACAATATTCAATATTTGAAGTTCATATCAAGACACACTTCTCATAGCTACAGTATGTCTTAATACATATATGCATAAATCTCAACTTCCTTACTTCAGTCTCATTGCTCCTGTCCTTATATTCTTCACAGTTATTTATGATGCACCAAATTCTGTAATCCTAACTCAGGCAAAACTCCCATTTATTTCAATAGAAGCTTTACTAGAATCAAGGACTACTGAGTTTGTCTGCATGCTTTTATAAATTTGTGTATTGTGTATGATCTTGCTCTCTTTCCTTGTTAAAAATATATTATTTTGGATTATGAAATGTGAAATACAAGTTCCTTGCACTTGTGTACACTTTGCAAGTTAATAAACGAAGCAAGAAGTTGTGATCAAATCCAATTTCCCTTTTGTTTTCAGCAGATGGATGAGGACAACGTCACTAGAGATGCAGGGGCTCCAATGCGGGTGAAAAAAGAGCTTATGTTTGTTTGGCAGCATTTAAGACATGGATGGTCATAGGTTTCCCTCCCATTCAACATTTTAGTCCTTGAAAAAGGAAAGCTCAAAATAACAAAAGAATACCAAACAGAACTAGATGGACCGAAATGAGACACATTGCTTCATTCTGTTCTAATGTGCTCCTGGAATGGTATAAGTGATAGAGAAGAACAGGGAAAGTGAAATGCTGAGAGGGGACACAATGAATATGAAAACACTGAATTATTCCAGCACAAAACACAATATGGTGAAAAGTTTCTCTTCCTGGTGTAATGTAATGGCGTGGTATGTGCTGTATTTACTGTACTTGGTAATTATTTTGAAGCAGTTGGATGTGAACAAACCTATACAGTGGTTTCCACATTAGGAAGTAGATATTTGCCAAGTTATCACACAATGGGATCTGAGACACCACAATTCCCCCACTACTTGGAATGAAAAATAAGTTTGATACCTCAGATTCCACTGGATGGTGTCTGTTGGCAAATGGCTTGCTAAAGGCCACTGTTGCAATCTGCATGGAACTTAGAGGGAGGAGCAGAGGTTGTAGGACAAAAGCGTTTGGAGGAGGCACCAGAACGTCAGTCTGTATATGCATGGATATAATGCTAGCTGCAATATCTCTGCATATAGATCTCTTAATAAAGAACCAGTTTACTTTTAGAAGCATGGAGGTATTATGTTATAACCCAACACACATTACAAGAACAGTCATGTAAACATGTTTCTCCTTTTCTCCGTGGAATGCTGTAAAAAGTGGGTGAGGCTCAGTATCACCTCTCCAACCTAGCTCCTATACTAAGAAAAGTGATGAACTTTTATAAACAATGCAGTTGGATGAAATACATGAATGCATTTAACCAAAACTGGTTACTGAAGACATACTGTACTCACATGCTGCCCTCTTGACATAGAAATGTTAGGGAGTCTCAGCTGCATTATTCATTTCTGTTGTGTGTAATCAAGACCTATTAGACTTTTATTATTGCAGAAAAGATGATTTTTCTAAATGCTGAAGGGCATAAAATTCTTTCCTGCTGCCTGTCCCGTCCATGATTAATGCAGGATACATGCCAAAGCAGATGTGAGAATACAGAGCCTCCAATGTAAAATCATCTGTGGTGATCCAGCTGGTAAAACATCTCTAGCTAGAAGTGGCAGCTGTACAAAGTGGCAGACTCCCTGATGCACACTTCAGTCACTGTTGCAGCTATGGAAGCTACCAAAGGCATTAACAAAGTGACATGTAAAAATCCAATTTATATTGGGAACAGATTCTTATTAGTGATGTTTGTCATGCAGTAGATGAGTATGCGCATGCTGGCCAATGTTTTAGTGCGCTGCCATGAAGCATAGCTGGGCTGTTTCCTACCATAATTGCTGATCTGCAACTGCACTTTCATGGGGATGATTGAATCTTTGTATAGTTAAATTTTAAATGGTGCTGGCACTCTCAAGTGAATGAATTTAATTTACTGTAGGCTTCAAATCTCAAAATAGAATACTTCTACCGGAAAATGTCACATGAGGGAGAAAATTAATGATCCAAAGTCAAAGAGGAGCCCAGACCTGCAAAGAGATGAGCTCTTGAGAGGTGCAACACACCCTCTATTTGGCCTCATTTGAGGGAGCTCATCATTTCCCAGCACCAGGCCCCAGGTTTGGGAGTTCAGAGGTACACCACTGACTTTTCAATGCATATCAACTAAAATGTCAAGAAATTGGATAGTTTTCCATGAACTTTTTTCCCCCTGTGTTTTTGTTGGAAAACATTTGAAAATTTCCAACCAGCTCCAATATCAATCTCTTTGTCCTGGAAATTATGCTGTAAATTTTGCAAGACAGGTCTCTCCCGTGAGATTCCCAATTAAATATATCATGGCACAATAGCCTTTTCCACAACATTATGGTACTTTTAGTGCTAGTAGAAACCAGAAAGTGCAGCAGTGTGGAAAGGGAGGGGGAGTAAATAGCTAACTCTTCCATTTCAAAGTGAATTCAGACTCAGGTCCTATATACATTTAAACTCATGGAAGGAGCTGGATTGACTGCCTCGGACACTGCTGTAGGACAGGTGACATCACACCCATATTGATCATGGATGTGCCTCAAAATTTGTTCTGATTCAACTACTTCTAGCAATTTGAAACTGAACATCTTCCAACCTCAGACTGCACGGACTTCAGTAGGAGCTAGGAGTGCTTGGCACTATGCAGATTTTGCTCTTTATTCACCATGCTTATTTAATCCTTAGCTTTCTATTGAGATAGTAAAACAAAGTGCCACCTGTGATCTGTGATGGTGGTCTTCCCCTCACCAGCCCCCAATGTGCCCATGAACTGGAATGAGACACCCCAACTTATTTTGCATAGACCACAAAACATTCACCTGGTGGTAACTGCCACTGTTCATGGACAGTTCCATCTATAGACTTTCATTCTATGTGGATCAGTTGTCCCTTCCAGTAGTTATTAGAAGTGTAGCTAACATCTTTTAGTTTACTTTATTCTCATCCAGACTGGCAAACTCCTCCTAGATGTACCAATACCTCTGTAAGAATAAATTTCACATCATCTGACAAGTCTGCTTTATCAACACAGACCTTCTGACAGTGGCACTATTTCCAAGAACAGCTTCTCTCGGTCCTCTGCAGTGCAGGGTGCACACCACCAGAGCACTTTAAAGTTTGTATGGTGAGGGGAAAAATATATGCAGGCGAGCATCTAGGACTCGAGTAGATCCCATTCAGTCCATCATTACTATGTACTTGAAGTGTGTAGGATTTCAATAACACAAAGAGCCTATAGGAAAACATGAGGAAGGAAACTGCATAAAGCCAGATTAGACTATCCAGCATAAGAGTTGCGGGAGAAAGAAAATTCACTCAGATCTGCACCTTTGTCCTTCTATGACCTCCACTTTAGCTTATAGGCTAATATAGTGGTTACTGCTCTTCACTCCCTGCGGAGGTGGAGTTAAGTCATTTTCATCTATGTGTAAATCAAGTGATCTTTCCTCCCAACTTACTGTAGAAGCATACTCAGAGCCAGCACAGAACCCACCTCTTTAGCATGGAAAGGGCAAACAGGGTCCCCTTCCTAGCCATTGCCAGTATCATCCCGAGCAAGGGTACTGTAGGGCTGCCACAGTGCAGAAAGCCTTGCACAAACTGTTTTCTAATGAGTGGATTTCACCTCTGATTAATTTGACCTTGATGGATTAACCTGAGTGTATTGAGCTTAATGGCTCAAGATTCATTCTGACACTGATCACTCAGTGTATGGCACCCTGGGATGATGACTGAGAAATGAAAGCTTAAGTCAGTATTTTGTGTGGATTGACTGCTAGCACCTACATATTATAATATGCAGTATTCTGTACCACTAGCGTAGAGTATTCTAGTGATTTCATTTGTTTTTGCTTATTTCTTCTTGTAAAATCAGGGGGAAACAACTGGCCTATAGGTTAATAAGTCAATCAGAGGGTTCACATGGAAAGAGTTTAGAGGTGGAAGAGTCCATCACCAACCATAGGTAGCACAGGCTAGCTGCATTTTATTACAAAAATCCAGAGGATTAAGATTTGGCAAAAGTATTTTTCCAGTGAACAGCAACCTTTCAGTGATTGAGGAGCTTGTGACTATTGAAGGCACAATCACTTTAAGTTTGATCTAGAGTCTATTTTTGCTAACTTTGTTTTGTTTTTGTTTTTTTGCTTAAAAAAGCAACAGTTATGGTTGCTTTCTCTAATATTTAAATCATACTGTGTATCACAGATCCAGCGAGGAATGCTAAAGAAAGCACAAATGTCCACGACAAGATGATAAAATCATATCTTTTCTTAGAGAGATTCTACTGCTGGTAAGTGCTCTGTGATAAGATTTATCTTGTTTAAAGAGGAAGAGCATGCTCATTTTTTCAGACATTACTGCATTACAACTCTAGATAACACAGGCAATAAATTAGCACACAGCTACAGGGAACATTTATAGTTGGTCTAGAGGTTACAGCAAGGAAGTGGGAGACAGGATTCCTGTGTTTTATTCTCACCTCTGCCACTAACTCACTGTGTGACTTTGGGCAAGCCACTTAATCTCTCCATGTCTCATTTTATTCATTTAGAAAGTGGACCTTTTACTTAGTGGTACCCGACCCACAGGGGATACTGAGAGAATGGAGCTGAGGAACAACACAGGATGGAGGAGTGGGGTGCAGCTGAGGGATGGCTGGCCCCTCATTCCCCTGCTCTGAAACCAGCATGGTTGACCCTTCTATTGGAGGTCAATCTCCACATACAGGGCAGTAGGTTGCATATACCCACATTTCCCACCGCATGGGCTGAAGGAGGAAGAAACTCCTGAGTCAGCCCAGGAGCAAGTAAGCAAGTGCGTGCACATGCATACGTGTGCGTAATGGGAGCACTCATTCTGAGCCCTCCAATGCGTGGTCATCAGACTTCAGTCTTTCAGTTTTGATACCTGACATGCTATCTCTGCTGACTAGCTGATTGTGAGGGGAGAAGTTGGAACAGTCTCCCCACTGCAGCCTCACAATCCTTGCACCTCTCCACCCCAACCTTTTCCTCTTCCTATCACTCCTCCTCCACTCAATATGGCCCTTCCCTGCCCTATGGCCACACTCCTATTAACTGGGCCCTTTTGCCACTCCTCCATGCTCCACTATATTAACACACAAAAACTTCCTTGTGAAGCAGTTCAGTTTGCTACACAAATACGCCTCTCACAAACCCACAGCAACAAGGAAATGAAAAGTTAAGCCCCCTAGCAGAACATATCCTCTACTCCTTCACCAACAAGCACATCCTATACCATTACCACATCTATTGGACACCACAGACCTCACACCATACACTTAACTCTGCCCCACTGTTACCCTCCACACACACACTTACCAGTTTTTCCCCACAATCCCTCAGCCCCAACACTAGTCATAGAATCATAGAATATCAGGGCTGGAAGGGACCTCAGGAGGTCATCTAGTCCAACCCTCTGCTCAAAGCAGGACCAATTCCCAACTAAATCATCCCAGCCAGGGCTTTGTCAAGCCTGACCTTAAAAACCTCTAAGGAAGGAGACTCCACCACCTCCCTAGGTAATGCATTCCAATGCTTCACCACCCTCCTAGTGAAATAGTGTTTCCTAATATCCAACCTAGACCTCCCCCACTGCAACTTGAGGCCATTGCTCCTTGTTCTGTCATCTGCCACCACTGAGAACAGCCGAGCTCCATCCTCTTTGGAACCCCCGCTCAGGTAGTTGAAAGCAGCTATCAAATCCCCCCTCATTCTTCTCTTCTGCAGACTAAACAATCCCAGTTCCCTCAGCCTCTCCTCATAAGTCATGTGCTCCAGACCCCTAATCATTTTTGTTGCCCTCCGCTGGACTTTTTCCAATTTTTCCACATCCTTCTTGTAGTGTGGGGCCCAAAACTGGACACAGTACTCCAGATGAGGCCTCACCAATGTCGAATAAAGGGGAACGATCACGTTCCTCGATCTGCTGGCAATGCCCCTACTTATACGGCCCAAAATGCCGTTAGCCTTCTTGGCAACAAGAGCACACTGTTGACTCATATCCAGCTTCTCGTCCACTGTGACCCCTAGGTCCTTTTCTGCAGAACTGCTACCTAGCCATTCGGTCCCTAGTCTGTAGCAGTGCATGGGATTCTTCCGTCCTAAGTGCAGGACTCTGCACTTGTCCTTGTTGAACCTCATCAGGTTTTTTTTGGCCCAATCCTCTAATTTGTCTAGGTCCCTCTGTATCCGATCCCTACCCTCTAGTGTATCTACCACGCCTCCCAGTTTAGTGTCATCTGCAAACTTGCTGAGAGTGCAGTCCACACCATCCTCCAGATCATTAATAAAGATATTAAACAAAACCGGCCCCAGGACCGACCCTTGGGGCACTCCGCTTGAAACCGGCTGCCAACTAGACATGGAGCCATTGATCACTACCCGTTGAGCCCGACGATCTAGCCAGCTTTCTATCCACCTTACAGTCCATTCATCCAGCCCATACTTCTTTAACTTGGCGGCAAGAATACCATGGGAGACCGTATCAAAAGCTTTGCTAAAGTCAAGGAATAACACATCCACTGCTTTCCCCTCATCCACAGAGGCAGTTATCTCATCATAGAAGGCAATTAAGTTAGTCAGGCACGACTTCCCCTTGGTGAATCCATGCTGACTGTTCCTGATCACTTTCCTCTCCTCTAAGTGTTTCATAATTGATTCCTTGAGGACCTGCTCCATGATTTTTCCAGGGACTGAGGTGAGGCTGACTGGCCTGTAGTTCCCCGGATCCTCCTTCTTCCCTTTTTTAAAGATGGGCACTACATTAGCCTTT
>NW_020664464.1:25005391-25015328 GCF_002925995.2 Terrapene triunguis | reverse complement strand
TTTTTTTTTTTTTTTTAGTACTCGGTTGTGTCGGGAGATGAGGCATTCGCATTCCTCAGGGAATTAGGATTGTGGTGCATGCTCTGTGGTGTACACTATGTAACACCACAAAAAAAGGGGAACATGACATTTGTTAACCATCACTCTGCTCACATGTCTTGTCTTTCCCCTCCCGTCTTGTATATTTATATTACAAGGTTTGGGGGGGCACCTGCAAGCTGTTCCAGAAAGAGAGGACCCTGGTTCTCATGGACAGTCTCACTGAAGAGCATCAGTTTGCAGGATCAGGGTCTGGGTATGTAAGGACCTAGCACAATGGGGTCCCAACTCCTACTGAGACCTTTGGGCATTACTGAAATACAAATACAAATATAATACAGCAGACATTGTTAAAATGGTGATATTTACTATTTGAAAGTAATTAGTGTTACAGGTTCTCTAATCTTGTTTACTACTATAGCACAGGAAATACAGAGTTCCGTAGCCCACAGTGGAGTAGATAATAGAAATAATACCTGTAATATCCTAATAATGCTAATTACTCAGAATAAATATTGACATGTTAATGGCATCCATTTGTAAAGTACAAAGTATTATTAATTAATGTTTAAGGGATGGGTGATATAGTATATATGCAGTTTCCCACTACTGTCCTACCACATTTCAAAACAGGTGACACATTTTTATCTGTGCTCTGTTACAGCAATTTAGCTAGAAGGAAAAATATGCAAATTCACACTAGTTGACTGGCACCTATGGAACTCCTTGGGAACACCTCATTAAATCCCCTTTCTGATCTTAAACTGGGCTAGACCAGAGAAGCCAGCTGCTTTATTCTCTTAGGACACCATTTAACTGAGTAGGAGGGCAAGAGAAAGTTAGTGTAAGCAGAATAAAAATTCTTTGGGAGGACAGATTTACCATGGAGGAACCAGATTATAAAAAGTTACACAGAGAGTATGTCAATGTTTTTAGTGTTAACAGGACAGCAGGTGTCTATGTAGGGAGAGTGGACAGAAACCACCTTACAGCAGAGAAAGTGGTAGACGAGGAGCAGTGTATTGTTATAAGATGAGCTTTTGAACCACTTGCCATATCTTTATTAGTGTTTTAAATCCTTGCATTTTTTGAAATGTGATAGTATGTTTTCAGAGCATTCAGAAATAGTCACTCATATCTCCTCCTGCCCAACAGCCTCAGACAGACGGACAGATACACACACTCTCTCACTCGCTCTCTCCACCCTGCAGAGCAGAGCGCATGTGGAACTGCACCAGATTTAAAAAAAAAAAAAAAAAAGCAGCTTTTAGCAGTGACATCAGCCACAAGGCAAAGGTTGCAGGCACAAAAGGAGGCTTCAAAACATTGATTGTTTAAAGAAAAGAGGGAATGGGCAAATGAGAACAAAGATTAAGATACAATACTATCAGTCTATATTTGGCTATGTCAAGTGGTGAGTCATATTTAATAAGAGAATGCCCTCAGCATCAAATCCCTTTTTAAGGAAGAGTATTAAAAATTCACCTGCCCTTCATGCTGGCTCTTTTCCCTTACTTGTCATTTCAGTTTCCTGACTTGCTCTCACATCTCTGCATTTTGTTCTTCTCCAAGAACTCATATCTTTTGAAACCATTAATGCTCCTTGTTTTAGTGTTTCCCAGTAGTTGCTAGATATAAAACTATTTCCAATTTAGATAATAATGGTAGCAAATAAGTTAGACATGCTGTAAAATCATTTTTTTCTGTAAGACAAAATTGGCTGAATTTGGCTCGTCCTATTACACACACAATTACATTAAAAGAACATTAAGGTTGCAAAGTCAAGAACTCAAAATTTAGGAAATGCCAGACATAAAATTGCTTTTATTCAGCCCTTTGTGAGCAAGCATCATGACAGTCTGCAATTACATGATCACATACGCTTTTTCCACGGGAGCCCTGCCTCTTTCAGTGCACAGGATGGACCTGCACTGTGGATGAATCACAGTTGTATAGTAAAGGAGGTTGTTGTCTGGCGCACCCCTGCCTCATTTGTTACTGAAGTTGGAAGGTGTGTCATGAATGAAGATTTCAGGAACAGAAGTCCTTGTGGCACCTTAGAGACTAACAAATTTATATGGGCATAAGCTTTCGTGGGCTAAAACCCACTTCATCAGATGCATCTGGGGTTTTAGCCCACAAAAGCTTATGCCCATATACATTTGTTAGTCTCTAAGGTGCCACAAGGACTCCTCGTCATTTTTGCTGATACAGACTAACACGGCTACCACTCTGAAAGGAAGAGAAGTGAGGGTCTCAGGATTAAGGCAGTTGAATGCTGTCCAAGGGAACTGGATTCTATCCCTGCCACTGCCACAGAGTTCCTGTGTGATGCTGGACAAGTCACTTAAACCAAACTCTTCACAGTAGGTCATGAAAAGTGTGTTCCTCATTTTCCGGGTGGCCAACTTGAGAACCTTGAGTCTGATTTGCAGAAGTGCTGAGCACTCACAGCTGCAACTGAAGTCAATGGAAGCTGTGCTCTGAGCATACAAAGTACTCTGAAACATCAGGTCTCAAAGTGTCTCAAATTGAACACCCAAAATTAGTGAACATTTCTGGCCTTGAGCTCTGTGCCTCAGTTCCCCTTCTGTAAAATGGGGCTAATACTACCCTCTTACCTCAAAAGGGTGTTGTGAAAATAAATTAATTAATATTTGTGAAGCATGCAGATGCTATAGTGATGAATCCCACAGAAAATCCCATGAGAAAATTCATATTTTTGTCTTCAAAGCTGAGTTTGAATAGTGTGCAGTAAACAAGGTATTGGGCCATCCACTGAACAATGAGGAGAAAATAATGAGTAGCTATTCAATATTTTAAGTGCACTGAATGAGGCAAGAATCTTGTGGATCATGTAATTAAAGATTGTATCATAATGCAAATGCACAAGGGGACTGAATTAAGGTTTCAGGGGCAATCCTAATTCCGGCATTTCCTGAGTGCTTGACTTTGCAACTTCAATAATGGTCTTTTAATGTAGTTTTTGGCTGGTCAGTTAACATAGTATTACAAACAATGTTCTTAATTGTTGGGTCATCATGTTGAACTGTAAAGCTCTTTTTACAAGAGAATGTGAATGTTGACCTTGATATATTTTTGCTCTTTTTAACAAATATCCCAGCATTTTGAGCTTCCATTTAGACCTTTGGGAACTCATTTTTGAAGGGGCCTCAAACCTGGTCTCTAATTTGCCATCTTCAAATTTTATGAATGCAATCAACAGAAGGTACAAATGACAGAGTTAAAATTTCTTAGTTGTAGATACAAATATTAGTTGCACCTGCAAGTCAGGTAACATTTGCATTCACAATTGATAGTACGTGCATCATGGTGTGGGAGCATATGTAAAATTAGAATCTGTTCCTGAGAAGTAGATCCTTGGGGATAATTTTTCCTTCAATTCTCTGTGTAAGTTTGATTAACTTTAATGGTAGCTAGATGCCTGCACCAAAGCGACAATAGGGTGTACAGTGATAGTTTAATATGAACATATTACAGTATATTACCTTGTAAAATCATCAGCAGCTGGAATGTAGACATGCACAGCAGAAGATTTCCTGTAGGTCATAGACTATCATATATGAAATCACCCTGACAGACTACCTCGATTGACAGTTTTATCCTAGTGCATAGTAGACTTGATTATGCCTACACACAAGTAATTGCTCTTTATGGATGGAAATATTACCAACAAAAAATGTTATTACCTAGCTGTAGACCCTAACGGTTCTACTAGTTAATCATTATTTATGCTCAATTTTTATGTACTTTACAAAGAAAAATATTTTAGGAAATATTCCATTTAAGTCACAGCACACTGACATGATGTTAACCAACATCTTGGAAGATGCTCAAATGGCCTGAGGATATGGCAGATCCAGGTCCAGGATTTTGGAACAACCAAACTCGAGGCCCCCAAAGAACCAGTCTCAGAACATGCAATTAGGCATTTTTCAGTATTGTGTGAATACTCATGCAGTGCTGATGTGGTAAATAAAAGCAGTTCTGTATCTCATCAGGTAATCTCAATAACTTTCCTGAGGGACCTCCCAATAACTGAAGACACAAGGGTTACTATCCCTTTCAAGATATTTCTAGTACTGAACAGTAACTTTAGTATAGTTTTGTGACCATTTTCACCAGCATCTCACTCTCTTAGGGTAAGTCTTCCATGCAATCAGGAGCGAGACTCCCAGCCTGGATAAACAGATTTGTGCTGGGGGCTTAAGCTAGAGCATTAAAAATAGCAGTATAGACATTGGGGCTCAGGCTTTCAAGCCTAGGAGGTAAGAATAAAAATTACTTTTTGAGGTGATCAAGTCATGGTTGTCCTCGTAGTTTTTCTGCTTCACAACTCTAGCAAGAGTTTTGTATAATTCTATTCAGTGAACAAGATTAGCCTTCCTTCTCCCAAGGCTCTTTTAGCACTTTCCTCCACTTTTACAAATTAAAAATTCCTTCCTTCACCTTGCATAACTACTGTAAAAGATACCCGTTTGAACAAGCCTGTGATTTAATTAGCACGACTAAGAACATAAACCAATATGCACACAGGTACATCCTATTTTATTAGACATTTAATCTGAGGTAAGTCTGTCAGTGGAGCACATTTATTCCTGTTGTAACTGCTTTGACATCAGCAGAGTTATTTGCACAAGGGACAGAGTGGGCCCCAATATATTCAAACCAAAGGAGATAAGTGCTACTCCCCAATACACATTTCTAAAGTGCATTAAAAGAAAAAAAAACTCATTTCACAATCCATTTAGTATTTGCTGGACTGTATATTTGGAGATAAGTAAAAACAAATGTTTAGCAAAAACCTGATTTTTTGGGTTGTTTAATGTACCGTTCTGTGGCTGTGTATGTTCAATAAATAAACCATTAAAAATATCACCACTGATTTTACTAGAAACATTCAGCAATTGACAGTGTTTCTTACTATCAATAATATAGACAGCTTTTGTGTAAACCTAGAGGAATGGGTATCTCCGAACAAAAATAAAAGGAATTTAAGACTAAATGAATCATGTGCCAATAAAAAGTGAAGGTTCTCAATTAGGGATGGTTTTAGGAAGGCTGGGTGTATTTCTCTTACCGCAGGCCATGCACAGAGAAAAAGACTGCCATGTTATGTAGCATGCCTCAGTTAAATGGCAAGATTCTGCTCTGTTACACCTGTGTCATTGCATCGCACATCATAGGGCAGTATCTGGCATCAAGTGTACATAATATACAGTATGTACAAGCAGACATTGGCCTGAACTGGGACACTGTATTCAAAATTTGATGAAATTGAAAGTACAGCTCATCTCCACTGCAAAATATCACAAGGGCTGAAAACACCTTTAAAAAGAGTCAGGCACATTTTGGCTCTGTTTTCTCTTAACTGCTGCCAAGTGTTCTGGGTAGATTGTGTCTACTAAGAACAAAGGCTCCAGGAAGGAATTGCAGCAGAGATGGATTTTGCCATGTCAGCATTCCTCAAATGAGTTTCACAAAGGACAAAACAAAACCAAAAAAAGGCCTGAAAAAGTCTGCAATTAAACCCATAGTTTCTTTTCCCCTTGTTCTTTATAAAGTTTATCAGCAAAATGTAGCATGGTGAATTCTCTCTTCACTGGAAGCTGGAGCACTGTTAAATGGTTGGACATAAGTGTTGGGGGTCAATGCATCTTTTGTTCATTTAGGGCCTGATTCTGCTTCCAGTAACACTTCCATTGGATTCACTTATGCAGAGACAAGCCCCTCGTTCCTTGTTTATGTTTCAGAGGGCACAAGGTGTTCAATTTTGAGCTGCAAAATTGAATCTGTCTCATCTCCCTCCACCCACGAAGTTTAACCCATTATAGAGATTGAGACTGAAATGTCAAGCTTCAATTTGGATTCCAAACTCTTCAGAAGTTAAAGTGTAACTTAGCTGTGGTTTGAGCCCATAGGTAGTGTCTATCCCTCCAGCCCCCTCACACTGACTGCAGAAGTTTCAGTGAATGAAGGTGGGTTTATTGAGAAATTCCAGCAATCAAATGTTGCCATTTTCTGGAAGAGATAAGGGTGGAGAGAGGGTGATGAAGAGATGGGACTTTTTTCCCCTGGAAACTGGAAAGTAGTCATTGAATTTCCTTGTTGTTTTCTTTGCATTCTTTTCTTCTAAATCACTTTTCCATATTTTCCCAGCCCTAGACTCTGATTTTGCATTTCTCACACAACAGTGACTGTGCAGCCATTTTTGCACATACAGCATGGAAAACCAGGACATCAAACTGCCTTATTTGTTTTTGAAAACAAACAAAAAAAAGGAGTGCACATCCACTCATGGGCAAAGTGAGCTGTGCTTTTAAAACGGGGACGGATTGAGACTGGCTGAAAAAGGAATTGTTTATAAGACCTTTACGGCTGTTGTAGTTTAAATAGGCTGGGCTTGGGCGGCTCTATTTCAAATGACTAATTGATTTTTGATGCAATTTCTATATTGTTTCAACATCAGAAAGTAATGCAAACCGTCCTCAGGTAAGACATTGTTATTTTGTTAGCTCTCAGTTGCAGTCCTGCTCCTTCAGAGTGCCATCTTGCACTGACCAGAAATTGACAGGCCTCACAGTCCTGCTTGGGCGAGGCTGATTGTGCCTAGAAGAACTCTAATCCCTTCTTCAGCCCATTAAGTAGCTGCCATGTCTTTACCATCATAACTCCATCATACTTAATACCATCCCATCCCATCATAACTTAATTATGTGTTCCTATCCCACAAATTTCCTTCATATAAGCACATTAAGGAAAAAAATCGTGTGCCCTCACTATATGGAAGTATTCATTCATCACCAAGTATATAGACTAGACTAGAGCACATCCTACTTGACACCTGTGTTAATTATAACCAGGCCTTCTGCTTGCTAGTTCTGCACCAGAATTTCATCCAGGCTGTACTTGTGGATTTCAAGTCCTTTACCCAGCTGACTCTGCCTAAAAACTAGCCACTCTATAAATACCTTCTAAAGTCAGATGAACTCTCAGGAGGAGTCTGATAGAACTGAACCTTTTGCTTAAAAATTATATGTGATGTGTACTTGTAAGGACAAAAATGCTAGTAAAGCCCTCAATCTCAGTTGTTTGAAGGGTGGCTGTTGATTTCAATTGATTTGCGGCATTGCTGGCCTATGTACCCTTTACTCTATATTAGAAAAGTATTTTATCACTTGGGACTCAGATTTAAATGAAATGCTGATATTTATAATGGTCTCCTTTTGAGCACAAGAGGCTCTTACTTAAATTCCATATGAAATGCTGATTTATGACAGTATGTAAGCCATATTTCCCATTTTCATAACACAGTTCTGGCAAATGCACTTCACGGGTCCCTCAAGAACAAGCTAAGAAAACACAGCAAACAAAATCCATCATGACATGGGCAAAGCAATGGGTCATGGTCTGTTGAACTGACGTTCAAAATCCTCAGAAACTCAGGATATGCCACACTGGAACAGACTATTATCCATTCTCTAAAGTAGCCTCCGGTGGAGGCTACTAAAGAAGCATAATGTACCTATTTGTGCAACATTATATTATAAATCAGGATTGGAGGGAGCAGGGAAAATTCTATCTGACATCAGTTGGTGAAGTTAGATAGGTAGAAGGTTGGATAGCTCTTGAAATTCATCTCTGCTATAGCTGCAGATGTTATGACTATTTGTATAAATATCTTATTTCCTGGGAACATAGGTTTCCAGACTCCTTTTTACCCGTCTAAGCACAGGTTTACACTAGTTATGGTAATTTCACGTATGATTTCCTATACTACTTTTGGTTTTCTTCTCCAGCTGACACCACCTGAAATGAGCTGCATCATTTGTATACTCCAGTAACTTCTTAATATCCATATTGACTGCTGTGCATTACTTTGATGCATCTATACAACTAAATCTATGCTATTTGTTAGATGTGCTTATTTGCTTCATTAATATTCCATAGTAGTGTGTTCTGTAAAATGATGACTACTTCTGCCAACATTTAAAAAGGAATGGGTACCCAATGTTGGGCTCTTGAATGGCTTGATTTTCAAGAGTGCTGAACATGTGGCAGCTCCGGGGTGCCCAGCACTTTTGAATATCAGGTCCTTAATGGAGCAGGAGGCCAACTTTACATGCTGTTTAAAGTCTTAGCCAAAATATTTAACCATTTTTAAATTTGTTATCTTTAATTTCATTGAAAGCTCTGGTGGTCAAATGAAGTTAAGAGAAAATAAAAGACAGCCTTCAACAGGCTATAAATATTATCTCTCTTCTTGCTTTTCTCCTTTATAAGCCAAACAATCAGACCTTTTATACCTCTCTTGTATTTGGTGAGAAGCTTTTACATACACCCTATTACTTCTAACAGTTTTCCCTGAAGCTGTTCAAAGACAGGACACAAGCTGAGCTGTCCCCTGACAATCCCTCAGGTAAGCACAAAAATGACTTAAAGCCACCTTTTCCCCCTCCCCCATCTCCACTGATTAGAGCTCTGGCACAGATGATGATCTGACAGATTGCAAGGTATGGGTAAGAAAGAATCCTAGTTAGACTTTTTATTTATTGCTACTGGAGTGCCATCTGCTGTCACTTCCCTTTTTACATTTCTTGAGTTTTGTTTTGGCAGAGAGTGTTAATTTGACAGCCCCAGTTTTTTTCCGTAATATTCCAATTAATAATAATTTATCCAAATACAAAATATAGCCCAACTATCAAAATGTGGGCAGCTCACAACGGAAATTCAAATCCCACATCTGGAGAAGCCAGTTGTCAGAGGAATAAGTTACCATTTTGTATACTTACCTGTTGAGAACTCAGGGTGGAATTTGGATGCTCTACAAGGAGCCCATGACTGAAAGCTGCCCCCACAATTGGTACAAAAGAAGAGTTATATTGGCTGTTATGGTTAATAATATGGTCACTCTGCTGATGCAAGATGATATTGACCAATCCTAAGCTACATTTAAAATTAAAACACTACTTTATATATATGCAATACTTAATTCATTTCTTCTCCAAGTTAATGTCACAGTAAAGATCTTTTCCCTGGAGGGTTTACATTTTTCACCTCCTACACTAAGTATAAGCTCATATTCCTTTAACAATCACTTTCATTCAAGAACCCTAGGGCATTGGCATAAAACAAGATATATACATAGAACTTACAACAACAGTGTTTCATTTGAAGAGTGAAGCTGAATGCAGTGTAAGTTGAACTAGTGGCACTTT
Organism: Terrapene triunguis; assembly: GCF_002925995.2. Classification (NCBI taxonomy): domain Eukaryota; kingdom Metazoa; phylum Chordata; order Testudines; family Emydidae; genus Terrapene; species Terrapene triunguis. Next base: position 25,006,050 of record NW_020664464.1, on the reverse strand, counting down.
ATTAAACCCTGTGCACTGCTCTGGCTAGGTGCCTGAGTTGTTTCCAGCCTAATTCCCTGTGTTCCCTGTTCCACTAGTGTCCCCTCAATAACAGTGCCTCAAAGCCCTCTGACTCTAGTCCAACTGACCATGATAGATCTTTCCTATTTTACAAACATTTTAATATAAACATTAAAAACAAATAATTGATGAGCAAACCCCACCCTGTGTCGGTTACTAGTACGTAGCCAATTTGCAGTCTTACGTTTAAAAAAATTTAGGTCGATGTACCTACACAGCTCAGGGGTGTGAAAAATACATACCTGAATTACGTATATGCCAACATAACTCCTGGTGTAGACACAGCTAAGTCTATGGAACAATGCTTCCATCAACCTAGCTACTGTTGATCGTGGAAGAGAAGTTCCAACAGCAACAGGGAAAAAACCCCACAGGAATGGAGAAGACTCCACAGAAAGATTTCACTAGACTTGGAGACAGTGATGTCCCATCAAAAACTGTTCTACTAGGGAACATGTCCTCTGACTCCATTTCAGCTGATCGTGATATAAATAGTTTCTCAGGATGGAACAGAACAAACGGATGTAATGGTCACTTAAGAACTCGGATACAGTGAATCAGGGCCGGCTCTGGCTTTTTTGCCGCCCCAGGCAAAAAAG